>NC_137054.1:5909541-6292708 GCF_032717465.1 Coenobita brevimanus
TAACTACCCAGCATCCTCACCTTTACCGCAATTATCATTTACAAGAGGAACGACAAATTCTGAGAGAGAGAGAGAGAGAGAGAGAGAGAGAGAGAGAGAGAGAGAGAGAGAGAGGGGGGGGGGCCAGGAAGACGGGGAGGGAAGACAAGGAAAGAATAAGTGAGAAACAAAGGAAGGCTGCAGAGAGAGAGAGAGAGAGGGGGGGGGGACTCAAAGATATACCGGTAGGAGAGCAGGGGAAATGGAGAAGGAAGAGATGCAGACAAAAAAATCAGGAAAGGGGGAAAGTGAAAAGGCGGAAAAGAGAAGGAACAGAAAGGAGGGAGAAAGGAAGAAACAAAGAAGAGGAAACTGAAAGAGAAGGGAAGGACGGGATGGGAAGGGGGCGGAAAGGTAGAGAAAAAGAAGGGGAAGTATCAGAGAGGCAGGAAGGACAAAAGAGATCGGTGGGGAGGCAAGGAGAAGAGGGAGCGGGAAGGAGAGGATGGGGAAAGGGGAGGAAAGAAGGGGAAAAGAAGGAGGAAAGAAGAGGATGGGGAAAGGGGGAGGAAAGAAGGGGAAAAGGGAGAGGAAAGAAAAAGGAAGAGGAGGAGGGAAGAGACAGGAAAGGAGCAGAGGAGAAAAAATCAAGGGGAAAATGGGGGTGAAAGAAGGGGATGAAGGGGGAAGTATATGAGGATGAAAAAGAGAAGGAAGGAGTGGATGAGAGGGAATGTCGGGGAAGGGGGGGAAAGGATAGAGTCAAATAAGAGTAAGGAAGGGAGGGAAAGAATAAAGAATGGAGGAGATGAAAAAGGGAGGAGGAAATAAGGAAAGGAGGGAAATGGGGAACGAGGGGAAGAAGGGGAGGAATGGAGGGGAAGTGGGGGAGGAAATAAGAGAAGCGGGAGGAGGAGGGGGAAGAGGGGGAGGAATGGAGGGGAAGGGGTCACACACCTCTTATGCCCACCGGCGAAAAATTACTGAGGAGAAGGTGAAGGGGGGATTGCCTTGGGCGGAGGTGGAGGAGGAAGAGAAAGAAAGAGAATTGCAGAGAGAAAATGGAAATAGTAAGGGAGACGATGAAAAGGAAATAGGGTGGTGAAAAGTGGAGAAGGAATGATAAATGATGAAAAATGAAACAGGAAGAGGAATGATAAAGGAGAAAATGGAATGAGAATGATAACGATACGGGAAGAAAGCAAAGAGAAGGAGGAGAATGATAGTGAATAAGAATTAAGAGGAAGGAGAAAACAGTAAGGAGAGACAAAATGGAGTGAAGGAAGAGAGAAAGAAGTGAAGGAAAGAGGATTAAAATTATAAAAGAAGTAGCAAAAGGAGAGAGAAGGAAGCAGAGGAAAGAGGATGAAAATAGCAAGAGAAGAAAGGATGATGCAAATGAATAGAAAGTAAAAGGAAAGAGATGCTAGAGAAGGAATTGGATGAAAATTAATTTGGACAGAAGGAAAGTGGAGGAAGTGAAAGAACGAGGAAGAAAATGAACTGTATGGAAGATGAGCAAACAAACGGTAAACGAGAGAGAGAGAGAGAGAGAGAGAGAGAGAGAGAGAGAGAGAGAGAGAGAGAGAGAGAGAGAGAGAATATAAGGATGCGAGAGGAGGATGAGGATGACGACGAGGAGAGAGGATGAACAACAGAAGCAGGGAATGAAAAGATATGGCAGAACAGATAGTAAGGAAGAGAAACAGCTACCGGTACGAATAATACCTGTACGGGATGGGGAAGGAAGAAAAGGGAAAGATTATGATGCTGAAGAAAGATTATGATGAACGAAAAGGAAAGAATAAAGTAAGAGTCAGAGGAGTGTAGACAGGCTGGGGAAAGTGAAAAGCAATAAAAATGATATACCGTAAAACCTCTTGAAATTATTTAATAAAAAAGGGCTAAGGATAAGGCAAGGAAAAATAAAAACGCTGTGAACATGAACAAAAAAAAATCGACTCTCACGTTTAAAAGTTTGCACGAAACGTAATAAATAAATAAAATAAGAACGACCATAAAGGGAGGAAAGAAAATGGGCGGAAAAAAGAAAAGAAAAACTAAGGTGTACCGGTAAGTCTCCCCAAGCACTGCCATTCTCATAACAAAGAATCCCAAGACACTACGGTAACAAACAAACGAACAAACAAACGTCGCGCTCAATCCCTTCAGGCCGATGACGTATTTTTCTTACCCTTGCTTCACCCAGACGATTTTATTCACCTAAGCCCCTTAAATCCGACATTTTTTTAATTCTTGCTACCTGAAGATGATTTTATTCTGCTTTGGATATATTTTTGATCAAGAGGAATTTGATATAGCCTTCATTAACCCCTTCACCGCAAGACGTCTCCCTTTAAGATGAGTAAAATCGTCTGGAGATAGCCTAAAAATAAAATGGAAAATGCGTCATCGGAGTGAAAGGACCTCTTAGTGGAAGGGTTAATGAATGCTATATCTTAACCCCTTGTTACAAAATTCTTTTCCAAGGTAAACAAAATATTTTGAAATGAGAGAGAATAATATATACGGTATATAAAATATGCAGTCTGAGTCAAGTGCTTCCAAGTGAGGTCGGGGAATGTTGAAAGAGGATTTTTTTTTTTTTTTCCTGCTGTGAGCGTTTTTTTTTTTCTCAGTATTAATGTGGTGGAGAGAGAGAGAGAGAGAGAGAGAGAGAGAGAATGCATGTGAAGAAAGGATACATCAACTCAATGTGGAAATATTTTACTGCACGTCAAGAACGGAGCATGTTACTGCAAGTCAAGAACGGAATATGTTACTGGAGGACAAGAAAGGAATATGATACTGCAAGCAAGAAAGGAATATGTTACTGCAAGCAAGAAAGGAATATGTTACTGCAAGACAAGAAAGGAATATGTTACTGCAAGACAAGAAAGGAATATGATACTGCAAGACAAGAAAGGAATATATGTGTTACTGCAAGACAAAACAGGAATATGTTACTGCAAGACACGAATGTTACTGCAAGACACGAGAGGAATGTTACTGCAAGACTCGAAAGGAATATGTTACTGCAAGACACGGAAGAAATATATTACTGCAAGTCAAGAGAGGAATATGTTACTGCAAGTCAAGAGAGGACTCAAACTTTTACAGCAATAAATATTTCAGTTCAATTAATCATTACGAAATCAACCAAATACAATGCATCAAAGAAAACACGAAATCAGAGCTATAACTAACTTATTTAACCGAAGCCAGCACCGAAACTAACGTCCTTTACCGAATATAAACCATGTCCCGGGGAAGACAGCGTTCGTGAGCACGCACACAGACAGGGCGTGAGGCGGCATTTGGATTACCTCCCTGTAGCCTGTGTTTGCGTTCGTGGATGGCGGGGGGATTCAAGCTGTTCGTGGTGGCTAATCCTGATTCATGCACCTACCTCTCTAGAGCTTTAACATTTCTAAATACCGTACATGGACTCAGGTAAACGTGCACTATACATTCGTGAAACAGTACGATATTCTTTGTTGCGTGCGAAAAATAGTACAGACCAACAAAGCTTCCGTCGCGCTCGCTTATACGTAAAGTAGCTAATCCCTCTAACTAACAGCTAGTAATTATTGTGGGTTCCTGTTTAGAAATGGCCTATGGCGTTGGCTGTTATTATGCAAGGGAGGTATATTGCAGGCCGGCCCAACCTGTTCTTCTGTTGTTGGGATGCTGCCACCAGACTCCCTCCCTACACTTCTCCAAATTAGTACCATTTTCTCCGTTATCGATATGGTGTCGGGGCTGTCAGCTTCATAAATCGTTAGGGAGGCACCAAGCTACACATTCCCGCATCCCAGTGACAATTACCGGCATGCAATTGCACTTGCCGTGAATGTTTTTGCTGGGAGTTCCCACAGCGGTCCATACCTTACCCGCCCCGCCGCTCTGTATTGATTTCTATCCTTCACCAACACAAGAAGAAAACTAACCCAAACTGCGCTTATTTGAGCTATCCCAAGGTTTGTGCTTCACTGTTGGAAGGCATTATGATGCAAACCGAACAGCAGATAGACTTACCTTGCTAGATTATGCTCAGAGTACAATGGGTCATTGGTTATCAGGCAAGACGCGCCAACACAACCTACTCACGCACAGACCAGTCAGACACTGAGTCTTGACAGGCGCGGGCCGCTCTTGGCCTGGGGACGGTTCCAGCGGCGGGACGGTTATGCCTTATCAACTATATTTTTCCTTCGTATCTCACTCGTCTTTCTCCGTCTTTATCTTACCTCTTCATTTAAGAGGGTTTTACCATAGGCAATAGAAAACACGAAGGAGTCGTAAGATTATAGATGTTTTCGCATAAGTAATGCAATACCGACGCTCATTACCATACGCAACGTGGAGAGTGCATGCGTACATTGCATTAACCACACGCACAGCTCATCGAAAAGCAATTATCCTCTCAACATTTTTCTCACACAACATATTCCTTTGACAAGTGCCCTCGTGTTGTTTAGGCCTGGAACTGGTTCAAGGACAAGTCTACCCTCCCCCACCACCACCACTCCTCCGCCCCTGTGATTACGAGCCCCCCCCTCCTCCTATTGAACCTAATATTCAAAGATAGGGCTATTGCACATGGAAAGAAAGAGAGAGGGGGGGGGGAGTGATGTCGATATTTCTGGTGGTTCATTCATTGCTGGATGGACTGGCTGGTGAGTAACAATGATTGCTTGCTGCTGACGGAAATAGTTTTGTTCTGACTTGGATACGCCTCTCTCTCTCTCTCTCTCTCTCTCTCTCGTTGAACCTGGGTTATGATACCAACTTTCACATATTTTTACCATGTTGCCATTATGTCTAAATATTCCCAGACACCCAGTCCCAGAGTTTACCCACTTCCAGCCCAAGCCATCCTTCCATGTGCAAGCTACTCATATTCCATTTTTCTCCCACGTTCTTGGTCTCCCTCACCTATAATCAACCTCAACTACCACTGACTCAAGTTCTAGTACTAACATATCTATAGCATCATCATTATCAGCAGTTTACTTACCATTATTATCAGTCTCTACTACAAACGTTTCTATAACAATATAACCAACATCTTATTTTCCACTCACCACCACTACCAACATTCATATAACTAGCATTACTGAGAACATCTTTACGGGAGTCAACCCCCCACCACCACCAGTATTCCTATAACTATCAATAGCCTTCAACGGGTATTCCTGTCACCACGTCATTGCTAACACTGCATCACCAAGCAGCACTACCAACATTCCATTACAAAACCTTGCCCTGAAGTCACTCTCTCTCTCTCTCTCTCTCTCTCTCTCTCTCTCTCTCTCTCTCTCTCCTGCTACTAATATTCTTTCTTGTTTAGCTGGTGGAGGCGTCCGCAGTCCACCCACTCTGCAGTGCTACCCACAGGTGACCCTGCACATAGTGACAAACAGTTTTCATGCATCCCAGGAAACCATTTACTACGTTGGGAATCATAATTATAATCGGTGGACGTGGTGGTCTAGTGGGTCAAGGAAGTTCAACCAGACGTGGCTTACAAGGGAGCAGATGGCTGGAATTTATTGCTCACTTAATGTCACTCAGGGAAGGGCAACTGGTCACCCTGGACTTAAAAGTCTGGAATGAATCGTCTAGCCCCAGGACGCTACCCTCATGATGGAGCAATAAATGCTACAACGACGGTAGTTATAAGTTTTCTTCTTTATTTTACAAGTCTTTTCCTTTTATTTTGTATCTGTTGGTGGCCTCTAGGTCCGGTGGACGGGTATGGAAACACCGATACTCGTTCCATTCTTTACTGATTTTCTAAGTCATATTGAAGAGAGACTACGACTCCCTGTACTATGTTTAGAAACTACTGGCGAGGAAAGCCAACCTCAGCAAGACTTCCCAGCCATCAGCATCCTTTGGGAACCCATCCTTGTTGGGGTGAACCACAGGATGCAGCAGCGTGACTCCGGCACTGAGTGGCCACCGCTTGTGGAGATTTCGGATGTCAGTCGGGTATTTGCAGGTAACTTAACAGACTCCGAGTGAGACAGGGATTTTTTTTTTTTAGTCTCGGTTGCAGAGTTACCATTTTGCCTCCCTCTCTGCCTCTTTGGTCAGGGTCTAATTTCTTTCATGTCTGACGCAAGAAGGCACAAAGGACAGGTCAGAGATGGGACTGAAGGGCATAAAGAGTCGTCTGTGGTATTTGGCGAGAATGGTTGCCGAGAATGTTTAGTTGAGTAGGGTAGAATGGTGTGGGTCAAATATGGCAGGTGGGAGATAAATGGTGTGCCTGGGTAGTAAGAGACAGAAGCAATACGGACGAAGGGAGAGGAAGGCATGCTTTTTAGGGAAGGCATGGGACCAGGTAGTAAGGGAGGGTAGGGAAACAAAAGGTGGCCAGAGCCCGGTACGCTGGAATGGGGCACGTGAGGTGGTAGCTGGGTAGGAATGCGACTACAATGCAGGGGATGTAAGACGAGGGTAGGCCGACAGCTTCGACTCCTGGAGGTTTCAATGAGGTGGAAAAAAGTCTGGTTCTGTCTGATGAGCGGAGAAGTGACTGGTTTATACCTGTCTTGGAGAAATGTCAGCTTGGTTTGGTGGTAGCCGTACACACATCTGAAGGTTTCAAAAGACGGACAGCTTAGCACAGTCACTCAACTCTAGGGAAGAGAACGCAGCGCGGCGATTCCGTGTCCTTGTAAACCTGAGCATATATACCATACAACAGTTCATGTTGGGACCACATGTCAGTTTTCCAGTTGAGCATGGGATGACTAAGACCACGTGGGGCTAATGTGCTGGTAGTTGGGTGTGGCGGGGCAGGTCCCTGTGTGTCGGCTTACCAGGTTGCAGCTGCTGCACACCTGTGCATGCCAAGGTCACATGGCTTTCACTCAAGTGAATGCAGTATAACTTGTCCCTGGGAGGGGGGAGTTCGCACGGTGGTTGTGGGCGTGTCTGTGTGGAGCCACGTGGACGTTCATGCAGGTAAGCACAGGGTGTTTGTTTCGTCTCGGGCACGGCCCATGTGGAGAGCAATATTTTAAAACATAACAACCATCACAAATAACCAATTTGGTTGGGGTTAAAAAAGTAAGGTAAAGGTGGAGGCAGATGGTCTGACGGGCTTTACCCGTCAGACCATCTGCCCCCACCTTTACCTTACTTTTTTAACCCCAGCCAAACAAGGAACTAGCCTTTACACCCTGGGTAAAACCCGATCAGCCGCTGCCTCTGGAGAAATTGTGAGAAATGCAGTTCTTGTCACTCTGTGAAAGAGGGACATCTGGTAACTCACCAGGAAAATATGTCTTCCCACAGGCACCTGTTTGCTGGTGAACGGGAATCACGCAGCAACTGCGGTAAAATCAAGTACTGCAAAGAAGAATGTTTGGGGATAGTGCCAAGAGACACTAAACAAATGTAGTGACCCTGGCAACCGTTCAGTATGAGGTATGCACTGAACTCAGGGAGCACAACCAGGCAAAGCCAGCAACTCAGAGGCGTCTCTTTTGTGTCTCTGCCTCCTCACACTGTGAAGTTAGGCCAGCTCTTTTCTCCACGGGCCAGCTACTCACAGATTCTACTCCTCATACTCCCACTTCCTGCGTCCACCTGGCGACGGTGCCACTGTCAAGTTTCCCTTTCAGGCCACCGCACACTCACTCCCCCATTCTTATCAGATCACCTGTCCACTCATGGTGCCAAACGACGTCCATCACTTCATCAGGCCATCTCTCTCTCTCTCTCTCTCTCTCTCTCTCTCTCTCTTTATATATATATATATATATATATATATATATATATATATATATATATATATATATATATATATATAAGTAGGCGAGTGGAAAAATACTGACGCGACACCACGCACCTAAATTACTGACGATCCTCTGCAAGTAAAGTAGTAGGGTAACCACAAAAGATAACTGAGTTGCCAGGATTATAACACACACACACACACACACACACACACACACACACACAATTTTATCGTATCGGAAACTATACTATGTTGATACGGTAGTAGTATTTACCAACCAAAAATTATTATGTGAATTTCTTAGCATTAACGTATTTTCAGAAGTGGACTGGGCAAAAGTTGCATGCATTGTACAGCTGTACCCCAAGGAAAAAAAACAAAAAGGAAATACTACAGTTTCTAAAAGCAGATAAAATACAGTGAATATGGATTCGGAAATATCGCCGATGTAATTATGCAGGTTACACACACACACACACACACACCTCGCTGGTGCAGTGGTAACGTTCCCGCTTGCCAACTGGTGGACGGGAGTTCGCGCCTCGCTCAGGTTGCGAAAAGTTTCACTGACGAAGTGAGTGGTTACTGTCCCCCTTGAGCAAGGGGACGGGTGTGTGCGTGTGTGAAGGTCACAGCCTTGCCCTTAGATCGGACTATATGAGCTCTCAGCTCCCTTCCGGGAGGGTAAAAGCTGACGATCACGACCATCAAGTGATCCTGACCGACCCGGTGAATTACACACAGGCACGCACGCACGCGCGCGCGCGCTAAAAATGGTCTTGAACAGAAAGCTAGAGACCTGAATTTGGGCATCTTTCAGTGCAAACCCGATATTAAGGTGAAGAGTACATGGCAAAGGAAGAATTGCTGGGGAGCCTCCTAAGCTTGGACGAATACCACACATCATTGTAGCCAGCTGATTTAAGTATATAATTGCTCGCCGTACAGCTGTGAAGCCTTGAAAACTCTCTCTCTCTCTCTCTTTCTCTCACACACACACACACACACACACAGTTAATTAATTCACACTAAAATACAACACGCTTATCTGTACAAGAAGTTGACGGCTGGATAAGAAGTCACGTGTCGGTAAACGTTATCGCCTTTATCTCATCAGCCGGCACCGTAGAGCTGCTGACTCTGATAATGCCTATGTTGTTGTTTACTGCTCACACAAAACAGCGAGCAATCCCCAGTCGTTATTATACTCTTTTAAGGCTAATTTGATCTAAAACTGCTCTCTCCATCTTGAAAGTTCACTGATCAGTACTAGAACATAATGATAGTCGCTAAGAAAAGCTATGGAAAGGGCATAGTGTCTTATTCTGCCTTTGAGCTACGTGAAATAGGAAGCAAGAGGACAAAAATCTGGACCAAGTCAATGTGAAAAATGTACATGTTTTTTGTTTTTTTGTTTTTTTTGGGGGGGAAGAAAGACAAGGCCAAGAAGCATACGGAATCTATCCCTGTATCTTGTTCTGCCAGCAAAGACAAAACTTACCGGTACAAGAAGCAAAACATCATGCAGTTGTTTTATGAGTCTGAGCCTTGGCCTTTATTTATACATCACGATACCGTCTTTTATCCACTCCACAGCTTGCGCGGGAAGTGAGTAAGGTAGTGTACATCATTTCTACAAGCTAATGATGATGAGGCGGTTGTAACCGATGCGTTGTCTAGCAACCTGGAGTGTCCGAGAGAATTACATGAAGTTGTGCCAGGGCTAAGTAGGCTGTATTGTTATGGAAATCCTGTGAAGGTTAACTAAGGCATTTGCTATGAGCATTTATGTTTCGTAGAGGTCCCTGTTGTGGACTGGAACTGCACGGTTTTGCTGCTCTTGTTTATTCCTGCTGCCTTCTAACAATGTGCTTCAGCTTGAGAGATTTTTTTTTCCCTCTTTTTCCGACTGAAGGGGTTATTTACAGCCTTCATTAACCCATGCACTGAGAGAGAGCCTTCTTAATTTGAAGGAAATAAACAGCAAGGATCAACACACACACACACACACACACACACACACACACACACACCTCATCGGGCTGGAGGGTTTAACCTTTGCGGACCCTAGCAACCTCACCTTTTTCCCCGTCCCACAGTCTTTCAAACCTTGCTCTGTGTCACAAACTTAAAAATAAATAAATAAATAAATAAATAAAATAAAGCTAGTCTTGTAAAGATTCTGTGTTTGCATACATTCTGTACAAGACTCAGCTCTGAGTAACAATGTTGCTGAAGGTCTGTCATTGTTCAGGATGGGTAGGCTACTAACGATAGGTACCGTAAATTTAAGAATGCAGTCAGGAATTACTACAGATCGATAACCGAATGTGACATTTAGTATAAATAACACGAAAGTATTGAATGAAACGATGAGCCAACAAAATTAAGCAAGAGGATAAGAAATAATATTCACCCAATCTCTCTTGGTAGTCTACAGAGAATGTTGCATATACTGTACTAGTGTGTACTGTTCGGAGAGTGAGGACATCATTTAGCAGTAGTAATCCACGAGCACATATTGCACACCACTGCTTTGGCCTGGAGGTGCACTTTTCCACCTCATTTCTAGCTACTTAAGTGCGGTTTTCTTCAGCTTAAGACAGCATTTTAGTTGTGAAATGCTTAACGAAGACTATCCAACCGTCCCATGTCGAAAAGTTTACCCCAAGGGGACTAAAATCGTACGAAGGTAGAAAGAGTAAAATTTAAAAATGCTTCATCGGATCGAAGGTGAAAGGATGAAGAGTAGACACTTTTTCGCCTTCTTGTACCGGTAGTCTATGTATTCGTGCTATGATATGTTATTGTATTCTCCTAGATAATATCAACGTGTAAATGATTGCGTTAAAGATTGTTTAGCAGGCGAGACGGGTTGTAGTGTACAGTGATGGAGACTGTGGAGTTGATCCGCGGTAGGATGGTTAGCCAGTGTGAAGCATGTTGGCAGAAGTTGTATAGTGGCTGTAATGAGTGTGCCAGTTGATAATTAGTGGGTGGGGTTGCCAAGTGCTTTAGTGGGTGTGACATGTTATTTAGTGGGTGTGACGGCTTGTAAAGTGAGTCACTGTAGGTGCAACAAATATACGTGGTTGTGGTGAAGGTCAGGGGTGCATGTAGCCGAGGATACTGAGTGCCATCAGTCGTACAGGGGACGGAATGGTAAATGTTGAGCAGTCTGTGTTACAAAGACCGTACAGTTGTTGCAGCAAGACTATTGCACTACAATTTCTTCTAGCCATTGGTCTTTAACTGGTGCCTCGTAGCACTTTCTTGAAATATCGCAACAAAAGTTTTTTCATGAGTTTCTTGCCCCCATATATATATATATATATAAATATATATATATATATATATATAAATAGATATATATATATATATATATACATATACTCTGTAGTCAGTTAACTTGCTTGGCATATTCTGCACTTTATTTTCTCATCCACTAGTCTGACAAAGATCCCTGACCCCTCTTAGTTAACGGCCAAATATAGTCAGATTGGAGGATAAATCTGATTTGTAGCTAAATGACTCATCCACCATTTTTTTTTTTTTTTAACAGATGAACAGAGGGAAAAAAAAAAAAAAAAACGAGTATCTTCCGTTCATTAAGAAAAAAAAATCATTAACAGTTGGATGTAGGTTGAAGTTTGGAGGGAAACTAATCTGGGGAAGCGAGTTCCAAAGAGAAGCACTTCGTGAAAAAAAATTCTGAAAGACAGAAGTTCTGCAATATGGCAGTGCGACACGGGGGAAGGTGTAGAGAGGTGGCAGAATGGACGCAACTTCGTCTGAGCATTTGCTATAATAGTGTATGTAAAATAATGCAAGGGAGGCAACATTCCTTCAAACTTGTAGGGGAAGTAGTTCATTTGTAATTCCAGGGTTATTAATTATTCTTATAGCTTTATTCTGAATTTTGTCCAGTTGTTTTGGTGCATCCTCTCCACATCCACTCCACATGAGTGAGCAATATTCGAGCTTAGAGCGCACATGACTCTGGTAAATTATAGATAACTGCTCATCAGTGAAGAAGTTACGGAATTCGTACAATAATCGAAGTTTCAGCGATCGAATATGAGAGATCCAACTGAGGGCACTGTTAAGTGAAACACTGACAATTTCAGTACTTTCAGAGGTAGGAATATTGGTTGCACTGAAAGTAATGTAGGAAACAGGCAATATCAATCTATTAGTATATTGAATATATCTGGTTTTCCTAGCATTAATGAGACAATGTTATTTTGTCCCCATTCAGTGTCCTTAGATATGTCTTGATTTATGACGACTTGTGTGCTGAATCGGGAATTAGAAATATCAAACTGTGAGAGTATGGGCGCTTAAATGTGAAGGAACCGTGAGGCATGTAGTCATCTATGTACTCGTATGAGTGAATGTGATCATGGATGACGTCGAGAGATCATTAATATGAATGAAAATCACGGCTGGAGCCAGGACTGATCCTTGTGGCACACCAGCATTAACTGAGTGGAAATTGGAATATACATAATCTATCTGTACTCTTATTTTTCAGTAGCTATGAGGAAATAAATGGAACATAAGATGATAAGCCATAGCAAAGGAGTTTGGATAACAGGGAACGGTGTCACACCGTCAAAAGCTTTAGAAACATCAAGGGCGACTGCTATAGGTGTGACACTATTCAGCTAACACACCTACCGTAAAGCACAATACTTAAAACCAACCCACCTCTGTACACAGATGAACACAGCAAGTCTGAAGAGCAACATATACACTAATGCACAAGTTACGAGCCCTTCCAGTCTTCGCTATCAGTGTCATGCTCACTGCACGTTTTACCTTACATCCATCTTTGAAAAACATGAAAAAGAAGGATATAGACTGTAATTTCAACACTCAAAGATTCAAAGAAGCCATCCTACATCGGCCAACCCATCACACAACGTTACAGTGTGTGTGTGTGTGTGTGTGTGTGTGTGTGTGTGTGTGTGTGTGTGTGTTATACATCAAGCTTCATCCTCAGCAGTTGTTTCATGAGAATAATTTACCATTTATCGTCGGAGACAGTTCACCCTCTCGTCATTGTCAGCATCCTCTCGGAGCACATTGTTTCCCTTGCAACCATGATTCATTTTCATTTCCAAGAAAGAAAGATGATACATACTCTTTGAGAACCCGTATCCTCTCTGAAATGGCAGGCCTTCTCCTACCCATGACATCAGCAGCTCACCTGTGTGGCAAGATCTAACTTTGGAGGGATTTACTGAAATGGAGAAATCAGAAATACAGCCTACCCTATTGGAGACTCTTAACTTAAAAATTTTCATGGCTGTATGCTGATTCAAAATGCAAAGTAGATTATGGTAGCGACAGCGTTTATATTAGCGAAAGCTCGGACTGGCTCACGTGGTGCCGCTCACGCCTACCTCGCCTCATTGACTGGAGGAGTGGAGGCCATCACGATCATGTCTTACCACTTAGGCCTATATACTTTGTCACAACCCACCCGCTACACGACCGACATGCTATCACCAGGATGTTGGATATGCCCCTCTCTCTCTCTCTCTCTCTCTCTCTCTGTTTACAGTTGCGGTAATCTGTTTATATGTATTGTAATAAAGAAGAATCTCTAGATGATGATGGCGGCAACACACACACACACACACACACACACACACACACACCAAATAAAAATCTAAAGTCTTATCTCCCTTAAAATGCCCACCCCTTACTTAAAAAAAAAAAAAATCATTCATCACACATGAGCGTCCGTAGGGGGGAAAGGGGGGGGGGACAGTTGCCTCCTCTTGGAATTCGACGGGTTCAGTTCTTGTTCAACGATGATTGAGTGATTTGAGTCGATTCATGCATTCTGTCACTATGCATTTGATGTAAGTCATGTAACTCATGTAAGTATATGCCTATGCCTATTTGGAGTGTGTGTATTTTGATATAACCGCACATATATGTATAGTTTATTTTGCCTCCCGGCCCTTACAAAAAAAACTGGGGACGCGCAAGCACCACACCACTCCCTCCCTCCCGACACTGGCAATAATGAAATGAAGCTGTTGAGAAATAGAGGCAATCTTGCTGAGAGCATGGAACAAAGAGCTTCCTTGGTGTTGTGAATGGCGGTGACAACAGGTGGGCAAATCACACCCATCCTGTGCTGTTTATTTCGCTGCCATTGCCATCCCATTGTCACCTGTTGTGCTACCAAGGTCAGGCTGGGATGACGCGAAAATAAACACTTGTCACTTTCCACTCATTCACTCAGGTCGGCATCGGACGCGCCAAATTTAAAGTGATATAGATTTCGTAGTACCTCCTCCTCAACCATTTACAGTATCTTGCATAAACTTAACATTATCCTTGTGTTTTCTGTATAAGTCGCTGAGAAATGGATGCCACGAAACCCCCTGTCACCTAAAGTACCACCCATCATACTGACGCATATTGTTCAATCATACAGGAGAAGAGAGAGAGAGAGAGAGAGAGAGAGAAAAGAATAATAATAGGCTAACAGTACCCCGTTTCACCTGACAATGTTCTGGGTATCCCGGTTGTCTGACACATGCAGGTGACGGTGAAAAGCAGACTGGGCAGAACGTGACCCAGTGAAGCGGGGTGTATTATCATGCCAATCCTAATTTTCATCTAAGAGATTTTGAGTGAAAAAGGCCCAAAAGAACTGTCAATGAACACATGCAAAATAATAGCGATGGGCTATACACAACCATTCAAATAATCGCTAAGCCTTCCTAATACAGGTTTCACCTCTCAAACAGTAATAATATTCAATTTTAGCCACCTCAAGATTCAAATCTCCCATAGGATAATTAACATCTAAATACAGTAGGCCTATATATATATATATATATATATATATATATATATATATATATATATATATATATATATCAGTAAAGAGTAGGCTTATTAATCCACTTTTGTGGTCTGTTTCTCACAAACAGCTCACTAGTCTCCCTCTCTCTAATGCGACTACTCACTGGTGTATGTAATATACCTAACACATTTCACTTTGTAACATGTCATAGTTATTTGCTAAAAGGCGTGTGTCTACACCCACGAATTTGTATATAACGACTGACTATATAACAGTATTTGCTGTAGGTGTGTGGCAAAACACACCACCCTTTTTTGTTGTATTAGTAGGCCTACTCTAACCTTTGCGGCAATAAATATTTCAGATCAATTCAAACTTCCGTGGTGAGTTGGCGGAGCTATGATAAACTGTGCTCCAGAGTTAATTTCAGAATTTCTCTCTCTCACACTTTTACACTACACATTTCTGCATTTACCCTCTTCAAACAAACTTGTTTGCTTCTCATTCTTCAATACCCAAAAGAAGAAGAACCCTTTCACTGCCAACTTCACTTCGAGCTCCAAAGTACGGTGCTATACACCATCGAACCGAACCCAAAGGGTTTCATAATAGGCTATCCTGAAGAAGGAACACCAGAAAGTGAATATGCAGAAAATGGGAAGAGACACGGAAAAAGGGGTAAGTATCATATAAGTACTGGCAATATTGCACACAAAATTGTTTTGACAGTACTTTAAAAATTGTAAATAATTTGTGATTAAAACAACCAAGTGCGTGACAAATAGCACAGAGCATTTAGCTTTGGAAGATGGATTTGGGTTAGAGACAAAAGTCGGGAAAGTTCTAACATATTTCATATATAATAATAATAATAAAAATAATAATCATCATCATCATCATCATCATCATCATCATCATAATAAGTGCATAAGTCTAACCTTCGCATTCCAGTCAAGAGGACAAAGTTACCTGCTTACGTTGGATGCTGATTCATTCACAAAAATCTTCTCAGCTAGAAATCTTCAGGTTGACACTGCTTCATACAAATGATCTGAACTGAGCTTAATGCAATAAGAAGGTCTACAATTATTTATTAGTTACACTATATCATGAAATGCAGCCTGGAGTGATTATTGCTATAAGCTATCCTGTGCTAGTACTTCGATATGAATTTACTATCAGGCTACTGAGGTCCTTTTGTCAATACCACATTTATAGCACAACGCTACTTAAATAATATGCATAGCAACAAATTCGGAGAGCACGTTGGCCAGAGTATGTGTATAGTTTCCCCTTCGACATTCTCCCTATCATAGAAAATGGTGAAAGTATAAACACTAAATATTGTTTTGAAAATAAAAGAATCGCCAATATACTAAAAAACCTATGACGGAACTATGTTTTAAAAATACTAACTCATAACAAATTCTAAAATTTATGTCAGTGTTTATATAAATATGACCACTGAGAGAATTTTTTTGACGAAATACATATTGGAACTGAATTTAGGTGGCAGTCTGCTATGGCCATGTTTTTGTCCGCTTCCAACCGTCTGCTGGAACTTCTTCCCGCGGTATAGCCTGCGGATGGCCTTATTAGTGAGGCGTGGCAAGTGCAACGGGTCGGCAGGCTATGGAAGGCAGTGTAGGCGATGGTGGCGAGGCGGCGTGTGAGGAGGTGGTGGGTGTGGCGGGGCTGGCAGGAGTCGGGCTGACTCGGCATCACTCGGTACCTCTCGTCAAGCTGGTCGCCACCTCCTCCACCCCGCTGCCTGACGTCATCATTCCGGACGTCATCACTGACCCGCTCGCTGACGTCATCGCTGCGCCCGATGGGGTCACCATTCACTCCTCCGACGATCTCACCCTTGGTCACAAGGCATCCATCATCGTCAAGGTAAAATCACTCCACTAGCCTGCGAAATCGTTGTCGCCACCCTGTCGTTAGGATGTCAGAATGAGACCTTCCCATTGTACTGTATTAGCACTCTGTACCTGTTACAACGATAAATATTTCAGTTCAATTCCCTTTTAATTAATGTAAAAATGACAAAGGAAAAAGTATATAGAAGTATCAGAAAAAATAAATTTCAGTATTGTCAGTGGAATGGGAACCCAAACCAGTGGAATTTCCCTTTGTATTTTTCAGTATTTGGCTAATTAATGTAGCCAGTGTAAATATGTACCGTAACTTAGAGTAATTTGGGCCTTGTTCATCAAGCACGCACTTAGAAGTTACAGTATTCAGTTACAATCCCTGAGTCCCGTCTTATCATCCCTCGTTACCATCGCACGTTATCGTTTGCCCCTTCTCCTCACAGTCCGCCCCCTTGCCTCCCCCTTCCCCCCCATACTTTGAGTCTTTCCAGACCATTGCAAGCATTATTACCCCTGTCAAACTTCTGCCAGATCCCTCTCCCTCTCCTCCCTGTTTCATCCCCACCCCATCACCCTCTCTCTCTGTCGCTCTCGTTTTAATGTTTGGTATATAAAATCATCTATTCTACTAGTAATCAGAGGGTTCAAGTCAGGCAATAACTGTTTATTTCCAAATGTTGATATAAATCTTCAATATGAAGAGTTCATGGCATTGTGAACATAATAAAATGAAAAGGTTTGATCCTCCAGAGGTGACAAGCATGGCCTTAGTAAATATACTGGGTGGGCCAAAAGTTACTTTACCATAATATTTCTTGATTAACCAGTTATATTACAACTAAAACACAGTTTTATTTCAGCTGCCACATTAATTTAGATGCAAGATGGTGCGCCACCTCACTGTGCCCTCCTCACTGTGGTACGATGTGCGAGAATTTCTCGGTAACACTTTCGACACATGGGTTGGTAGAAGGGGTACTGTTGAGTGGCCTCCAAGGTCACCTGACCTAACGCCATGTGACTTCACAGTTTGGGGGATGATCAGAGAGAAAGATTACAAGACAAAGCCTAGAAGTCTTCAAGAATTGAAAGAATACCAGCAAAATTTGACAACTTGGAAAATGATCATGAGTTGAGAAGAAGAATTTGCCTCTGTGTCTAGGAGGTGCTAATTTTGTTTAGGGAAGATCATCTTGAACATTTAACTTGATTTTTAATTTCCTTGCTGTGCACTTCATTTTGTTGAAATATAATTGGTGTACACTTTATTTTGTTGAAATATAACTGTGTTAATAAAATAATCAGATAGGTATATATGAAGCTACAGAACTTGGTGATTTTATTTTTATTTTTATTTATTTTTGCCTGTGTGATGGAGCCAGGATTCCATGGACTTGAATAATGAGTGAACGGAAGGGTGGCCCAATGAACTGGGCAAACTTTGGATGTTTGGACATTGTTACTCCTCACCCTGCCCTAGGGGTAGGAGAGGAGGTCTGGATGATGATGATGATAAAGTAATATTTTGGTAAAGTAACTTTTGGCCCACACCGTATAGGCTAATCTTTATCAGTTTTTAATTCTCACTCTTTACAGCAAGAGGATGGACCTTCTCTTCCTCCTACCACCACCAAGATCATCACTGTCTCTACCACCACCTGTACATCTACCACCACTACCTCCACTGCCACCACCACCACTTCCACTTACCGTCTGGAACCTGACTGGAGAGAAGCAGCCTGTGACCCTGTACTCACTGTAAGATGCAAGGTCAGGCAAAACAAGGATGATCATAAATCAGTCCAGTATGATTGTATAATCCTTTATGTAAAGGACCTGTGAGGTTATGAAGAGCGAAATTAACTGTAAAATGTTTGATAGCTACTGTAGGTGTATGTGTACTTAGTACAGTAGTTGTTTTATTTTCTGAATGGACTACACAATCTCTCCTCCTACAGCTTCGGCCTACCAGGTTTCCTTACACTGTCTACCTCATCTCTCTTGCTTGTTAAGCTAAAGGGCTGTTCAAAAATGAAAATCTTGTAAATGTTGGTCAGTGCAGTAAACTCATCAAGCACATCTCCCATAACTCCCCATAGCAGTTCAGAATAAGGCATTCAGTATGATTTTTAGATACAAGCAGTACAACACTCAGACAAATAAAAACTACCCCAGCAAAATTTCTAAAGCAACTTCTGCAATGTTCTAACATCAGCTTACAAACTTACACAGTATAAGAGATCCATACCATGATTCACCATCTGTGCAGTTATCAGTCTAAGCTTCAACTTCATAATCAGAGCAAACTCCTCCACCTCCTCTCCATCAACAGTGCAGACTTAGAAATGGAAAGATCAGACGTGATGAATCTAGCTTGGCTGATCCTTGCTCTTACATACAAATCCTCCAGGAGACAGATATGATAAGTAAAAGTGCACCAACACCATACAGCATGTGACATCACACTGTCATAAAGCAACACCACATGGTCTCAAGTGTCGTTGGACTTGGTGTGCCTTATTGGTTGAAGAGACGGCTTTATTCCCTGTCCTATCCAAGTGTAGGGTGGCAGTTAGGTCAGGAAACAGATGTCTCCTAGAATGACCAATTGGTATGACAAGAGGGATAAAAAATTTAGGTTGACAAAACTTCAAAGAGGGCCATTTTTGCTGCCAGGTTAGCAGTTTCATTCCCATGGATGCCTACATGGGAGGGACACATTATAGGCATTTGGTTCAGTTTGTGGAGTCTGCGTAAAGGAGATGAGAATGGAATACACAAACCAGCTCTAAGAGAACAGTTGATTAGAGAGAAGGCATAAAGAGGACCAGTAAAGAGATTATATTCGTAGGCTCAAATATACAGAAATGACAGTGATTAGAGGGATGTGTACTGTGTCCTTGAATGCGAGGCCTGGGGGGGCTAGGTTTACAGTTGAAGAATTGAGAGGAAGGATGGGACTGGAATGTATTGGTGCTGTGATGAGGAGGGGCAGATTGAGATTATTTGGGCACGTGAAGAGGATGGAAGATGCCAATTGGGTGTGGAAAGTGAGAAGTGTGAATGTTGGGGGTAGGGTTGCAAGAGACAGTCCAAAAAAGATTTGGAATGAGGTCATAGAGTGTGATGTCAAGGATAAGGGACTGAATAGGGAAGCTGCCAGAGTTGAGCAACGTGGAAAGCTGTCATTAGGTGACCAAGGCCGATGCGTGCAAGAATGCTGGAACCTTTATAAACAATATGATATGATACAAATCAGAGTGGTGACCAAGACCGACACGTGCAAGAATGCTGGAGCCTTTATAATGAGTATGATACAATACAAATCAGAGTACTGGACCACCACCTGGAAGATGATAAAGAGCTCTGAAATGAGGACTGAATGAGGCCCAGATTAACAGGATAAATCCTCAAAATAAACCACCAGTGCAAGTGTTTGGCAGGGAGTGGGATCCATCAGTGTAAATTTGAAGAAACCTGTTGAAGAAGGAGACATTCATGTCATGGATGAGCTGGCAAGCCAGTGCCACATCAGATGCCTTCTTAAGTGTGGTAGGGAGATCAGAGGAAACCATGGGGGACAGGTCAGACTGCAGGGGGACAGAGGAAACAGATTATTGGGAAGGGATAGGAAGGCAGGACTGGGAGTATGTCATAAGTATGCAGGCTGGAGAAGAGAAGGGGTTTTCTAGCCTGAGGCCAGCTTGAGGAGATGCAGTCAAGCAGAGTGCAGGATAAAGGACAGAAATTAGGTGACAGGGAGGGTAATGGAAAAGGTAGTGCAATAACTCACAGACTATTTCAACACAATGCATGGAAACGGGTTATTCCTAAGACTCAGCATGGAAGGATGGAACCATGGAGAACCTAAAGGTGCCAAGGGTAATGCAAAAATCCGTAGCATGGTTAACAATTTCTCCTGGTGAAAGGAAGTGAAGTTATACACAGAGGACATGTAAAAGAGCCTATTGAGAATGAAATCCATGAAGAGGCAGAGAAATGCTGTTGATTTCTAGCATATGTTGCTTGTACAGTACATTGCATACAACATGCCATCAGAAACAAGAAAAACAGAGGTACAGGCATTCCATATGATAGTGCAAGGTCAGCAAAGAACCATCCAAGTGCACACCAGAAAGGTGTATCTAGTCTGTGAAGGAAGAGGGGTGCTAGCAAGCCTGACTGTGGGAGCTCTGAGAGTGTAGGAAGTTTCCTCAGCATAAAGCACACCAGGGCGCTTGTATGGACACCAGCCACGAGTTGAGGTGCAGCGGCCTAGGTGGCAAAGGTATCCAGTGGGACTGAACAGCAGTCTCCATGCTACAGTGAAAATTGCACATATCAGTACTGTAGTTATAGTTTCCCTCCCTCTCCTCAGAATGGAGGATAGTGGACTGCTGGAGGAGTGCAACTACAGCCTGGGGTTCACGTTTCAGATGAACCTGAGGATACAACGACTACTTATAACATGGGGCCTGAGGCTCTTGGGCTGTGTTAGTTATGTTACATTTTACCTAACATATAAATAATGTTGGGCAGTATTATTTTAGATTTGTGGGACACTCAAGATTGGAAAAGCAGTCCAGCTTAGAGTGAGTTTGAGAATATTGAAGTTAAAGTTTTTGTTGTTTGTGTTTTACCATATATATATTGCAGTAATTAGCCATATAATTTTCTGACTTTCTTGGTCCAGTCTCAGAAGATAGGAATATTAATCCACAAATGAATACTGGTAATACAGTTATAATTTGGCCAACATGTAACATGAATACCAGTAACCATTAAAGTGTCATAGTTGGTTGATTTGCCCCTCAAACTTTTCAGGTCTCATAACAAGAAGGTTGCATTAGGTCTTTAATTTGTTGATGTTGTTACTATTATATTTATTATTATTATTATTATTATTATTATTATTAGGAGTAGTAGTAGTAGTTGTTGTTGTTATTATTGTTGTTGTTGCTGCTGCTGCTGTTGTTGTCAGACTGTTTATAAAATATGTGATAATTCTCATGAAAAAAAGTTTGCTATGCTATGGCCATGTTATATTATTTGAGATTTAGAAACATTTGTCATCATCTTGACCTCTTTTTCCCACTCAGAAATAGGGTGAGGTCAGTCCAGAAAACAAGTAAAGATAAAGCAAAAAAAAAAAGGGATACCTACTAAAAGCAACTGATGGACCTAGTATTATTTCTCTCACAGAAAATCACAGCAGAGTTAGTGAAGGCGAAATTTGGTTCTGGGTCACGTGGCAAGTGTATCCAAGTGGGAAAGCAGTGGTTCACACCCACGGAGTTTGAGGCTCACTGTGGACGCTCTGCCAGCAAGGACTGGAAGAGGAGCATTAGGTGAGGAACATGAAGAGAAGTGTGGCTTTTTCAGATGTCTAAAAATGAATTGGGATGACATATGCAGTTTGATACTTAGACCATTACATTAAGCTGAGACTGAAATTGTCTTTGGTTCGTTATAGTTACTGAGGTTTTTTACTTGTACTCTACGTATTACAGTACCTTAGTATTGTAAAGCAGTACTTTCTGTTTTAAATATATTTGATTGTAACTGCCTCTCCCATCCTTCTCATGTATAACCTCCTTATCATCAGGTTCCAGGAGCAGAGCTTATTAACATTGATAGAGGAGGGATATCTTCAGGTCCATGCCATGTCATGTTCCTGTGGTGCCTGTCTTGATGATGATGCTGCGGTAAGAAGAGCATTACAGTCAGCCTTCACTGAAAGTCTAGGATGTGTGCAGGCCTAATGCCAGTGGTGCATTAACTGAAAGACTTTTAAGTGAGATGTTCATTTTCATGACTGAGGAGTTATTTTTTTTTTTTTTTTTTTTAATTCTGATTTCAACACAACTTTATAAAGTAACTCGTTCTTTCATCACTCATCATCCAATCCCAATTTTCCTCATATTGCCAGGAGTGTAGGAGCCTGGAAGTAGGCTACACAGTTCCAATATTCAAGACAAGGTTGATCAACCCCACTGGCCACTGAGTGGCATTATGTGAGCAAGAAACCCCAACGATCTCTCAGATGGAAACCCTTACAGGTTCCATCCAATTGGAGTACCTTAACTCACTGGATCATCGGGCATCATTTGTTATATGGTTACCACCCAGCTTGGTAAATGTGCTTATGGGTTACAGGAAACCATGTGGCTTGTCACTCAGTGTAGTGTCACTCAGAGAGAGAGAGAGAAAGAGAGGTGGGACTATATCACAGAGGTGGAAGATGGGCACCCCCTGCCTACCACTAATCATAAGTAACTAAATCAAGAAATGTGTTATAGTAATTCATGAGCAGCTTAGTGATGAAAGAACTGTGACACAAAATGAAACGAAGATTTTACCTTGCCTGTTACATTTATCATGCTGATTGTGGTACTGCTGCTTCACTGTTGCGTACATATACCTTTGAAACACAATATTCCATGTTTGCATAGCTCAGCCTTGTTCACTTGATGGCCACTCTCCATGTTACACAAACTCTTACAGTATCCCAGTCTAACTACTGTACTTCATTCTCCATATTTCTAAGTCTGCCCACAGGAACTCTCTTTTCCATACCCAGATTTAAGGACACCTGAGAGCAGCACTACATCAAGTGCTGCTCTCAGGTGTCTGCCCTTTCCTCTCCTCCCTCCTTCTTTCCTTCCTTCCTCTTCTGTCTTTCTTTACTTCATTCTTTCCTCGTGCTTCTGCCTATGGGTGACTTTACACTTCCTCTTCTGTCTTTCTTTCCTTCTTTCTTTCGTGTTCCTTCTGCTTATGGGTGACTTTACACTGAGTAACAAGCCAGATGGTTTCCTGTACACCAGGAAACCATTTACTACACTGGGTGGTAACCATATAACCATATTATGGTGCCTGGTGGTTTAGTGGGTAATTGTGGTGCTCCAATCGGATTGAGCCAGAGAAGGTTTATATCCAGGGGGGTTTGTTTATTGCTCATGTAATGCCACTCAGGAATGAGTGAGGCTGGTTACTCTATCTTAAATGCCAGGACCAACCTGCCTAGTCCCGGGCTCCTATGCTTCTCAAGGGACAACATAGGATTGGATGATGGATGGATGGTTGGATTTAAGGAACTCTTCACCAAGATACTAACTCTCTCCACATGTTCAGCCTCTCTTAGTCTGTTTGAACAAATAATTTTTTCTAATACACTAAGTACCTAAACATCTTTATTCTGCACATGATCTGTATCTTGATGTATCATTTGGCATCCCTAATCACTAATATTTAAATACAGTGTCACTTTAACTTTCCATGCCTCATACCATAGAGTATTGCACTTCTCACAGAAAGTGTAGCTACAACTTCTCTGTCATACTGAGAGGTGAGTCCCTTCATTGTCAATAAAAGTAGCAGTTCCTTAAGATCTTTCCAGCCAGTTCTGTTTGGAAACCATGCTGCATCCCAGCCAACATTTAGATGTCAGAAAGTAAAATCTTCAGCCAGCTCTTGGATTCATATTGTAGCAGGTTGGCATATAGGCTAGTCTCCTCCATCCCAAGACCTCAATAAACCATGCCACCAAGTAGCACAATTCATTTGCACATTCCAAAGCCACATCCTTTATGGTAGTCTTCCTCAGTACATGTATAGACTGTACTATATGATCTTCTTTGCATGTAGCACACTTGTAATTGGTTACACCTTTGGAATCTACCTCTTCTTCCACCTCCTCTTCCTCCTTTTCCTCCTCCTCCTCCTCAGGAGAGTATAAGCCCAGGACTAGGCTACTCATTCTGAACATTTAAGGCAAAGGTGATTAGTTGCTTGCCCTTGCTTGCCATTTTGTGAGGAAGAAACTCCAACCACTTTTCAGACATAAACCATTATGGGCCTTCTGAACCCACCATACTACCTGTCACATGCATATCAAAATATTCACTAACATGATTATAAGTTCTGATACAGTTCTATTTTTTACCAAGCTGGGTTTGCAATGCTGTTCATTCTTCTAATGATGATTTTGCCTGCTTCTTGCATTATTCATCACAACATTCTCCATAGTTCTGTCACAGTGGGAGTAAAGTGTGCCAAGCTTTTGTTTTGCCTGGTATATCTGACAAAGGCAAGAGAAACATTGCTGCTGATAATGCCTCAGTCTTCCACACTACTCTCTTGCCTGTACGGCATGCATTTCAGTTCTTCGTCTCACACCATCGTTTAATCCTTTTTCTCCTGTGATCAGTCTTATAAAGATCACATTGCAGGTACATGTACTTCTTTTGTTAAATTATACTCTTAAAAGTCAGGTATACTGAATGACTTATTGCTTCCTCAAACCTTATTCAGTGGCCGACCCTGTATAGGAGCCTTGTATGCCCTTGTGTCAAGCACAACTCTTATGTCATTGGAGAGTTACAACATACCGCTTTCATGTTTTGTGACTTTAATACAGCTTTCATCTTCACTGACTTTCATCAGTCACTCTCCTTGTGGCAAGCTTGCATCATTGCTTACTGTTGCTTGTACACAGGTACTAGGGACACTATTCTCTTGAACTTTGCCTGCATACTGTTCCCATTCCTGTAGGTATACTGTACTGTGCCCATCCATTCACTTGCTTTCATTGCTCCTCTCTCCAGGTGTCTAATGCAAAAGTTAGCCATATCTGTCATTTTCATATGTCCACAAGTGGTTAAATATGGATGTCTTTTTCTCTCTTTGTTTCTGTCTTTCAGTCTGCTTATCATATCCAACTTTTAGATGTACTGTGCTGTGTCTAGGTGTCTCATATTGAACTTGTCACTATTTGGCCCTTTTGTTTGACTTTCTGTGGAACAGGTTTTCAGCCTTTGGATTTTTGTTAGGCATAACAGAGTTTATGAAATAGGAAGTACCATTTACCGAGAGTGCCATTAACATTGCAAATAAGGTGGATAAACTATATCCCACTTCACTCTCACCCATTTCAGGCTGGTTCAGTTCGTTTGCATCGGCCATACAAGCGCAAGAAGAAGGACCATTTCTTCCTTGACACAGACAAAGCCCTAAAGCGTGATGTTACACATAACCGTACTGCTCCAGCATCAGCCACCCCAACCACTACAGGTAAGCTCATACTGGTAAGTCTTATTTATTATATGTCATATGCAGTAGTAAATCCCTAGGGGTTTGGCTCAAATAGGATAAGAACTTAAGTGGAATAGTGAATTGTATAGGAACATTCTAGTTCATGGAGTAGTAAATATGCATTAACTCTTAAGGACACTGTTCTTTTGACCTATCTGTGTATTGGACTAATTTCAGGTATTTTACTGTAGTTTTGTGTAGCTTAGGAGAGAGATCCTTGAAATCAAGTGGTTAAAGATAGGTGGCCACCAGTATTGAACTGAAAACCCAAACATGAGAGAGAAATTACAGTACAGAAAGTCCTTGTTTTAAGTCATCTTTTTGATGTTCTTGTTATGCCATTAAGTCCACAGCAAATTCTTAAAAACTTGCCTGTAAATTTGCATTGCCATCTATAAAGCTGATTTTCTAGTTCCTTCAATTTCCAGTACCAGTTATGGAAAAAGTTGTGGTATTCTGAACATATTATTGACCTATAGCGTGATGAAGATTTTATATGAAATAGACCTTAACTGATGACAGCACTTCCCACAGTAACACTGCCTGTGTCGGGCCTGGGTGAGCTGACAGTGGTTCCTCAAATTGTGCTGGGAGAGCAGCGGCCACCTGCCCCAACCTCCCCACAGCCACCCCCAACTGTTGCAACACCAGTCACTGCATCACCCACTATTGTTGACCCAGCGACTCTGCCGCTAGATAAAGCCTGGGAGCACATGAATGAGGTACAATATTTATCTATCCCAGTTTATGGTTAGGTACCTTGATTCTGTAGGGGTGGTCAGAATCATAGCTATTGCCTCCCTTTCACCCTGTCCTCTGCCATTATGATGCCCTACTCTAGCTTACACACTTCTCTCTCGTATATCTCACCACCCCATCCCTCCATTTTATCTGCAGTCTCCCCCTCCAAGGCACTCACATCTGCTCTTCTAGTCAACCTCTCATACTTTTTCCTCTCCATATGACCAAACCATCTTAGAGCATTTCTCCTAATGCTTTCAGTCATGTCCACATCAAGATCACACTGCTCTTCTACTTCCTCATTTGTCTGGCTGTCTTTCCTTGTAACTCCATATGTTCCTCTCACTCATCTCATTTCTGTTGCTCTCAACTCTTGACATGTTTGCTTGCAGTAGGGTCCAAACTTCACATCCATATGTTAGAGATGGGATCTTAGTACTGTACTGTCATGCAGCAACTTTTTTACTTCCATACTCACTCCCCTCTTCTAGATCACAGTTATCAGTGAACTAATAACCTTTCTTTCCAGCAGTACAAAATGCTACATGTAAAATGGCAGAAGTTATGGTTGTACTGCATACCCTCAGAATTTGTGAGGATCAGGTTCCCTGAGCCCAACAAATACTGAAAAGTGTAATACAGTACTTACAAGTGTAAGTATACTTGTAAGAAATCTGAATTTACTCTGTAATTTACCAGTGCTGATAATCTGATAGAAGCCCTCTGCAACCCTCATATTGTTGTTGTTATTGTGACTCCAGGTTCATCTAAATGTGAACCCACTGAACTGCAGGCTTTTAGTTGTCCTTCTTCTGCAATCCACCATCCTAAAATAGCAAGGGAGGTGGAAATTAGTGTTGGGATGATGATGATGATGATGATAAACAGCAAAACTCAAGCTGCTGTACCATTAACAAGTTATTACAAGAACAGTTACATTTGACAAGTAGCTAATACTGTACAGTGTAGCATCATGTGATAGTTTCATTTTTAAAAATGTAGTGTATTGTATTTTTATAGATTTACTTTATCTACTGTGAGTCCTTATTATATAGCAGAGATGCATTCCAAAATATCAGAAGATTTTAGAAACAGTTGTTGTTTGAGTAACCCTGGTCTGTTTGAGTGAGCAGACCCATCAACTGTAGGCAAGCAACTGCCCCTGCAGGGCCATTCCATATGTTGAACCGATGTTCCCTTGTGGTAGACAGCATCTCACCACTGCGAGGCTCAGGGAAGAGTGTGGAAGTTTGCTTCCTGAATGGACGTTAAATTTGCATTTCTCCACCCAGATAACAGAGGCACCATAACTCCACATCCAGATAACAGGGACACCATAACTCCACATCATCCCCTTATGTGGTTATTAGGTTACCACCCTGCATTGTAATGGTTTTTGGGTTATGGGAAACCATAAGGCTTGTTACTCAGTGTAGATCCACCTGAAGTGGAAAGAAGAGTATGAAGCGACGGGAAGGGTAGGAGAAATAAGAAGAGAGAAGGGCAGAAACAGCAAAAGAATGCCAAAGATGAAGGAAGAAGTAGGAAGCACTACATCAAGTGAATGGATGATGGTCAAAACCACCTACCATGAGACACAGTTGGTAAAGTAAGTTTGAAGAAATTAGCAAATCAGCTTAATATGTAACACTGGAACGAATCACGGATTTTCTTTTATACACCATGGACTTAATAGCAAAGATGGACATCAGAAAGGGGGACCTGTAATGAGGAGTAACTGTTTGTAGATACTTGTCATGAAGTCACCATCCCATTACAGCACTGTCCATCCTCTTGCCTCCTGAATGTTGGTTATGCCTTTGTCTACTGACCATCCCACTGTTCATTGCCCACCCTCACTTCTACCAGCCATCCCACTTTTCACCATCCACCCTCACTTCTACTGACCATCCCACTCCTCATTGTCTGCCCTCACTTCTGCCGCCCATCCAACTCCTCACTGTCCACCCTCACTTCTGCTGACCATCCCACTTTTCACTTTCTGTCCATACTTTTATTGACCATCTCACATTTCACTGTCCATCCTCACTTCTGCCAAGCATCCCACCTTTCTCTGTCCATCCTCACATCTACAGACCATCCCACTTTTCACTAGCCACCCTCAGTGCAACTGACCATCCCACTTCTCACTGTCTGCCCTCATTTCTGCTGACCATCCCACTCCTCACTGTATGCCCTCACTTCTGTTGACCATCCCACTCCTCACTGTCCACCCTTATTTCTGTTGACCATCCCACTTCTCATTGCCAACTCCAGGTCCTACTGGGTTTGGAGCGCAGTGTGAGTGAGGCACGTGTTCTGCTGGGGGCCTTGAGAGAGCGCACACAGCAGGAGGGACTCTCAGCTCAACAGAAGCTGCTGCGGGAAAAAGAAGAAGCTGTAAATCAGGCTAAACTTGAAGCTCATCTTTCCTCCATGGCCAAGTGGGTTTTGATTGTAGGCTATATACATGAGTTGTGTTTAGCATAGCACTTATATCTCCCTTGCCTCATAAAACTTTTCTTGAAAACAGTTCTATGTGAACAGGTTTTGTTGTGTGACTAAATATTGTTAACAATGTAAATTGTTTATGTAGAAAGATGCATATATATATATTAGTTTCTCAAGTTGAGGATGCCAAAATTATTAACTATATACTGCCTGTGTAATTGACATTAAGCATTGATTTTATGGTGGCCTTGCCTTGAGATCTGTTTTGAAAGAGACTTCCTTTTTTTAACAATATTTGAAGGATTTACAGTAGTTTAAGAACTTACATGAATTTAGAGCTCAACCAGGGTGGTCCCTTATTAGGTCGTCAGAAGAATTCCTGGTGCAGGTGCATGATGACGAAGGCAGTCCCACCCTCCAGCCGATCATGCTGGACTCCCTAATCTCCAACGTACCCTCCCTGAGCTCCATGCCAGCCATCAATGGTGTCCGCAAGAAGGTGGGAGTTGGTTTGTTTTTACCTGATGTAACTACAGTAGGTCAGTCCATATTATAAGCCAGAAATGTTTTCGATATGGATACAACATCCCATATAGTTGATACTGCAAACTCAGAGAAATTAGCAAATCAACTTTATAAGCAGCAATGCAACTTTGATAGGCAGTTTGTTTGTGATTTATTGAGGACATAGCAAAAAAAGAATAAAAAAAAAAATAAAGAGGTAGCACACAGGATAATGAGGACATATTTTGCTGGGTTGTAATTGCATGAAATTCTTCGAGTCTTGGTTATGAGATAGAAATTAGTCTCCTTGAGTATTAGTCAAATTAATTCTCCAGTTTGACCAAATTTGGCCATAAAAGGAGTTAGGGACCTTCGTTGGATAGGAAAAAACTCACAGTGCCTCTCTCTCTCTCTCTCTCTCTCTCTCTCTCTCTCTCCATTTTAGTTAATGTTAAATCCTTGCATGTTGTTTTATAAGTGAAAGGACTTAATAGAATGTCTCTCATACTTCTTTTAGAACACAATCTTGTTTCATGATCATGATCATCAATCTGTTTATCTATCTGTCTGTTGACAGACACCTTAATCCCGTAAGGGATTAACAATCACCTTGCCTCCATGTGCCCTATCCTCTTCCATTTCACTGTCTTCTCTCCAACTCACACTCCCCCCCTCATATACAGGCTGTCCTAGTGATAACGATGGGATGCATTTGGGACAACCCTTCGTTGAGATGGGGTATTGTTAATCAGGGACGTTATGACATAGAAAGTATAGGGATGTGTTGGAGAGCCTTGGGATCCCCCCTAACCAAGTCCAAAACTCATCCAAATGAGTCCAGAAACAAGTTCCTAGTTCACCTAAACTCCAAAATATCTTTAAAACAAGCAAAACTAAGCCTAAAGCAGTTTTTAACTCACCCAAACTCAAAAATAATACCGTATCTGAAAATCATCAAAAATAATTCAGGAAAAATCAAACTTAGTAAACTGCACCCAAAAAGGACAGTGTTCATCCCACCTATGACTAAAACACATTAATCTAAGTTTAAATGCAGTTTATAAATCAACCTAAACTCAAAATTTAAGTATAAAATATCATCAAAAGTGGTTAAATATGAAACCATTGGATAAAAACCCATTGGATAACTGGGGACTCGCCATCGATAGGCTGGGAAGGGTGTTAATTGATTTACATCTCTATGGCAGGATATCGAAAGCGGTTGATCGTATAGCAGGGTATGCGGGTACTCTCCACTCCATCCTTCCATCTCATCATAGCACTAATCCTCACCTAAAAGATATGATGAGACAGGATCTGAAAACAGAAAGAGAAAGTATATGCAAAAGAGAACTGTCTATTAAACAACATCCCAAGTGAAATGGGCCTCTCGATCATTTAGGCTACACATTATTCAGGTCTTCTGTATCCTGGCTTCACCTAACAAGGAAACCCCCTCCCCTCACCCCCACACACACGAGAGTGAGCAGTCAGGCAGGACGGATGTGTCGAATGAATCTCCTGAGACAACAATTAGCTAAGCCAGTGGTGAAAAGGAGGCCTGCCTATTATGATGTGTGAGTGGTGGTCCCATCAGAATATAGTTAAAAAAAGCCAGAGGATTCAGTCAAATAAGAGTACAACACAGTGGCAGTTTAAATTTTTGTACAAACAGCATTCATCATGGTGGAAGGAAGTAGTTCATTGTTTACATCCAGTGAAAGTGAATTTGTGGATTCTCCAACGATGACCAAAACTGAACCAAACACGAGTAGCAGGTGTGGAGAAAATACCTGAGAGGAATGCCCAGGAATTACAACAGGTATGGGCAGTAATTAGAGAGTTACAGGAACAGACTCAGAACAGGAGAGGGAGATTGAGGTGTTGAAAACCAAGTTAGAGAGTGTTTGTTCATGCTGTACTGAACAAGAGAAAAAAGTAACAGAGTTAAAAGTGGCAATGAATCTGCCACAAATGAAATAAAACAGCTCAGGAGGGAATATAAGAGGCTGGAAAAGGAAAGGAACAGGATGAAAAGTAAACGATGAGCATGAATAAAATACAAAGAAGCAAGATGAACACTTCAGGGAAATTTAGGAAGAGCACAGGGGGTGAAAGAAGATTCAGGATGAAGGAAAAATAAATCTAAAGGAGATTTTAGAACAGCAGAGAAAGGAAAACCAGGAAAAGGTGGAGAAGGAAGTGGTTAAGGTATTAAAAAGCAGAGAATCTCTAGTCAGGGATGTAACAGATAAGAAAAAATGTGTAATAATTTCAGGATTGAAAGAAAAACCTATGGCAATAAGATCAGAAAGTGAAAGAGAAGAACAGAGAAAGGCTAAAGAGATAGTATCAGTAGTTATGGAGAGTGACATCAAAACTCAAGAAGAGATTGAAGTGGGGTTTAGGCTGGGAAGATATGAGGAGGGAGAGGCATGGCCACTAAAAGCTAAGTTTCAGTCACAGGTCACAGTAAAGAAGATCATTAACAGGACATGGAAACTAGCCAACAAATCACACATCAGCCATTTATCTGGGACAGCACACTCATATATAATCGTATTTATCAAATCAGTAATTAAATCCACTCCTATATCTTCTAAGGCCATCAGCATTTGAACAGTCAATCCAGAGACACATACTGCTTTCCCCAACTGCATCCTGCATTATTCCTTCTTCACAGTAGCAACACCAATCGAAGATCAAGGGCCAAAAAGTGAATCCACTGACTGCAAACCTTCCTAGTTCAAGTCAAACTCCTCATTCAACAGCTGGTTATAATGCCTTCTCCAGGTGTCTTTTACATCCTTTGCCCACCACTGTCATTCCTTCATCTTTCTTCACACACTGCTAATCTTTGATATTCCTGTTTTTTCTCTGAATCTGATTTGCCACCTTAAACACCACATTCTTCCTTTCAACCCTATTTAGATTATCCAGTAAAAGAGTCTGAGTCTTGGATTTTCCCCTGTATATTCCTTTCTAGCCCTACATTTGAGAGCCAAGTATTCCTCTCTGTTACCACTCCTTTTCCATTCCCAAAAAAGCCTTCTTTTGTCCATAACTTACTTCTTTACCCTCATCCCACTGCCATGTTGCCTTATATCTTGGAGGCCCCCTTGTCCGTCCACACCCTGAATCAGTAACTCTCAGGAGATTGTTTTTGAGAGTTCTCTACTGTTCATTACTACTTCTGTCAACAGTTCCTTCTTCAGCCACCACTCTACTCATTTTGCTGTAGACAGCATCCCATACTGCATGTTTTTTTTTAACTTCCATACCTGTATTTTCCTCCTAGGTACATAGGTCCGCTTCTTCACTACCATGCAATATATCGGTTATTTGTGTTGTCGCTTCCTATACCTTTAACACCTCCCACCAACATGTTTTGAATGTTTTCTACGTGACTTGTGGCACATTTTCATATTTCTCCTTCCATGGTTTATGGACCTTGCCTCAACCTTTCCCTAAGTTAGATAGAGATGTGAAGTTAAGGATTGTTTTGAGATGCCAGAATTATAATTTGGGTATAATATTTCTCTCTAATATTGCATTGTTTTTGTGTACTCTAGTGCGTCAACTGCAACCGTGAGAGTGATCTGGAGTGCTCGGGGTGCCAGAACAAAGCCTACTGTAGTGATTTCTGTCAGCGGCGTGATTGGGTTAACCACCAAGGGGAGTGTGGGAGGAACACACCAAGCACAGAAGATCCTTTGTCTGTCTCTCAACCCCACGGCTATATCTTCATGCTTTCTGACTGATCCAGGGTCTTCACTTCTCTCCGTCCTTCTGTCAGTCCTGCGTGACTCCACTGAGTGAGGGTGGTGTGTGTTTTTGGGTTAATTAATGGACTGGATTCAAGGTGGCATAGTAGGCTTTGTGGCATCCCTTCCTGAGCAGCTAATTTTCTCATTACACCATAGTATATAGCTTTAACATAAACATAATTTGCATCAATAATGTGCATGAGGATGTTGACATGTAATGTGCAAAATAAGTTGCAAAGGAAGAAGTGTTACAACATTTCCAAAGCTACTTAGAATGTGACCATACAAGCTGTCTGTGTTTGATGTGTACCATTAATGATCATTCTTGAGTATTGAAGTCTGGTTGTGTGATGTCCAACTGTGGGCTTCTGCTGTGTAAAAATTATTCAGTTTGGTCATAATACTGTGATGCAGATACTTCAGAACATTCGTATTGTAGTGAATTTAGCATATGGAATAAATGTGTGCAATCTGTGCAAGGTACTGTACAGGACAGTTGGGATGTATCATCCCCATAAATTATTTAATATTGTATTTATAATGGCCTTTACCTTTTCTACAGGGTGTAGCAAGAAAATAGATGTACCAATACTAACATCACACTACTTTTTGCAATATTCATCATAACGGGTTGCAACATCTATCTCAGTAGCCAGATGCCATAATCCCATAAGAGGTGGCCATTGTCTTTGAGTTAGTTATTTTACGGAGAGGGGCTCCAGCCAGTTACCGACCTACTTGTTGACACATAGTCAACTTAAATGGTCGCCTATATGGTTACCACCCAGATTATATATGGTTTCCTGGCTTGCAGGAAACCATTAGGCTTGTCACTCAGTGTAAGGCCACCTGAAGAGGAAAGAAGAGTAATAAAAAATGACAGGAAAGATGACAGAAATAGGAAGACAGGAGAGCAGACACAGAAAAAGAATAATAAAAGTGAAGGAAAAAGTAGGCAGCACTGTATCAAATGAGTGGATAATGGTCACCACCACGTACCACCATAGCTTCTTGTTATTTCTGATATACAGTACTGTACTTTGGTAAAGACAAACTGGGAAAAACTGCATAGCACCCAGGATACCTGTCTGTAGCAAATACCCCATATAAGAGCACTTTGACAGGAAAGTATGATATATCCATCCATCCATCATCCAATCCCACATTGCCTGATTAGTTGGATGTGCAGTGCATCCCTGAGTGCAAGGCCTAGGGGAGCTAGGTTTATGATGGAAGAGGTTAGAGGTAGGATGAGACTGAAATGTATTGGTGTTGTGATGAGGAGAGGTAGATTGAGATGGTCTGGGCATGTGGAGAGAATGGGGGATGATAATTATCTGCAGAAACTGAGAAGTGTTAATGTTATGGGTAGGGTTGTGAGAGATAGACCAAAAGAGGCCTGGAACAAGGTCATTGATTGTAACCTCAGGGATAGGGGACTGAATAGGGAAGCTGCCAGAGACTGAGCAGCATGGAAAGCTGCCATTAGGTGACCAAGGCCAATGCATGCAAGCATGTTGGAGCCTTTGCTGAACAAAAATGACAAAATGAAAGTGCATGGGTTGAAAAAAATATATATATATATATATATATATTGTTCCATCTTGCAGAGAGGCAGTGATTTTCTTAGTGTGCTGTGTTGACTCAAACAGGACATAAGTGCTAAGTTCAGAAAAATGTACAGTATTATTCAGTGTCTATAATAGTTTGTCTACAATAGGTGAAATAATGTAGTGAAGGTTAAACATTTAGATAAGGTTTGCCACAGTTATGAAGCATGTACTGTCTCAGGTCAGAGTGAAGTTCATTTAAGTGCTTGCAATAATCACAGGTATAGGTACAGTACTTCAGAACAGCTGATTGATACTGTACAACATCTTTTTTTCTGAATATGCTATAAGCAACATTTACGCAGTATAATCTGTACCCCTCATAGATCTTAACCCCTAAAGACCACAAATTTCTTAGCAACCTATCCCCAGAACTGCAGTTAGGGTCCAATTTTTTTACTTTCTCAGATTGTTATTTTATCTTACAGATTTCAAGAGCTTGAATTTACACACCTGAAGATGTCTATCTCACATTCATAATATGTCCAATGGTTACCGTACTAGCAACCGTCAGAAATAAAAAGTCTACCCTTGAATCTGCAGAGAATGGTTAATAACCATACAAACCTAACTGTAAACAATATATATTCCCAGGCATAAAACAAGGTGAAATAACAATATTGAAAGGAAAATAAAATTTATAGTGGTGCGTAGCAAGGGAAAGCCCTACGTGCCTGGAAACAAAGGGAGAGGATGAAGGTGGAGGGAGTATGGTGGTGGATACAGGGAGGAAGGGAGGTGTTGGGGGTGAGGAGTGGAGGAAGGAAGGAAGTGGGCTTGCTATGCACACTAGCTACTGTATCCAAGAGTTATATGAGGGTTTGGGTGGTTGGAAGGCCATAATGAGGAGAGGGCCCAGTGGGACTGAGGCAGGTGGAGAGACAGAGGGGGGGGGAGTCACTCCCCCTCTCTAGAGGTCCAGTTTGGCCATACCCCACTAGATACTGTAGTTCCCATTGGCTTGGTCCCATATATGTCATAAAAGAGCCAGTGCTGCCTACTGCCAGTTTTTGGTAAGCTCTGTACCATCAACAGACATAGGACTTCGTGCTACATTTTCCAAAACTGTTGTTCGGCAGACATAGGTCTTTAGAGGTTAACTTTCCTGTTATTTAATAGCGTTAACTGTATAGTGCTGGTGTATGAAATTTTAGACTGATTGATATACTTGTTGTGTGTTGTAGTGGAATGTTAATTTTGAAGTGAATGCTGTAATTGCTTAACTTTTTTGTTTTTGTTTTTTAAAGCACAACTGTAAATGTTGCTGCCACTGCTGTACAGCACCATGCATTGTGTGGCTCATCATCTAGGAGTCAGCTGACACATCAGGTTGTAATACATTTGACTATGGTAAAAGTACCTGCCATATCTTTACACAGTGCTTATTGTTACAGTGTGTCACTGAATTATTACTGTATCTGGCACCAAGAAGTCAGTTGACACATGAAGTTGTAATACATTTGACTATGGTAAAAGTACCTGCTATATCTTTATACAGTGCTTACTGGTATACTGTGGTACTAAATCATTATCTAGCACCTTTCTTAATACTGAAATATGATGAACACTTCAAGCTTTGGCCTCAGCAGTTAACACAGCATATTTTTTTTATTACAGACATCACATTTTTGTTCATTGAACATTGAATGGTTGTCATTGCAGAAGAGTGTAGTTAACTTGTCAGTGTGCATTTTACCACTTGCCTACTTGTAATAGTACAAACTAGTTTTAAATGTTCTGTACTGTGTCAGCCTAACACAGAGTATTGTATTTGTAGTTTACTGTACTTGGCATGGCCAAGGATATGCAGTACTGTAATGAGTTGGTTAATTTAAAATGATATTCACAGTGATATGAGCAAAGGATTGTGTTGGTGCATTACAAATTGTAAAATTTTACTAGCCTTAAACAGATTGCCTGTCTAAACTGAGTTATGTTAGTCATTATCCTGAAAGTATGAGTCACACTGACTTTTTTTTTTCTGTTTTAAATCAAGGATATGTCACATGCAGTAACGAAGAATTTATTCGTACACTATGTTCTTTGATTCTGGTAATGCTGTTTATAATTGTGTCCACCAGTCACTTCATGGCTTCCCGGTGCTGTATGTCACACAGGATGCACTGTCAGTCACAAACCAGACTGAATGGAAGGTATACTGTATAAAATGCAATATGTGAGAAATGAATTCACCTTTGATTTACATCATAAGTTTTTCATATGAAGAATTTTAATATACTACTGTAGTTATTTTTGCACAGTGAAATATACAGTATGTTTGTACTGTTATCAGTAACATTAAGGTATGAATGAGTTAGACAAATCTTTGGCAGGCCCCCCAAAAATGCACATATTTTAAAAACTGTGCATTTGTGTAACTGCTTTTTTAAAGCCATTTCCCCTAAATTTCACTTCTGACAAATTATGTTTCGAGGAGTAGGCTAATCAGTCAGCTGTTTTTCTTTGTACTGTATTTTGAGTGGCTGTTGGTTAATGATAAATATCTAGTTATTCAGTAATATTTTTTTGTACTTTAGTTATAGTACAGTACATTATTGAAATCAGAATGGAAATAGTCCCAGCAGTCAAAGTTAGTCAGAACTTGAACCCCATCAATAGAGACAAAATATCATAGTTTATTTTTGTTGTTACCATATTATTTTATCAGCATAGAAGAGCCCCGGTTGGGGTAATTGTTAATGATGGTTGAATTTAACCACTCCAGTTTTAAATGTCTATCTGCATCAGAGTACAACTGTCTGGAGATAGCAAGAACAAAAAGTAAAATACAGTACATCATGAGATTGAAGGGTTAATATCAGTTTTGTATCATCACTTTGGTGTATTATGCTTTGCAGTTCCTACATATGTTATAAAGTGTACTAGAACTAAACATAATTAATATTAACTCTTTTTATCAATACAATTTGTGCAGCAAACAGAAGCACAAGAATGTCAGCACACCTTATTGCAAAAGTTTTACTGACACTTCCCTGTCATCTATGACAGTGTAAGGTGTTACTTGAAAATAGGTTACAATATCAATTACTATAGATTGCATGACATTTAAGGAAGAATGAGAAATGTTTGTAAGCATAATGCTAGTAAGGGATTGTTGTCAAACTTTTGCTTTTGATGGTACTGAAAAAGTAATGGAGGGGAAAAATCAATACAGTAGACCCTTGCTATGATGAATCTTGATAGAATGTTTTTCAGATTTAACGAATGCCCCAGGGCCATCAAACTTTTTTCCGGCTATAATGAACAGTGGTCTTTTAATAGAGCACATCACACAGCCCTTTGAAATGCCTCTGAGCCTGCCAAACTGTTATGTGACTATACCAAACAAAATGGTTGTTAAATGGGGCACATTACGCAGCCCTTCCAAACTACTCCCCACATGCTGGGTGACTCAGATTGTGAAAAATGGCTTCTAATAAGGAATATCCTAGCACTTCCTCTGCTGAAAAGGCAGAGGTGGATTATTACCATTGCGGAGAAGGTGAAGGTGATTGAGGCCCACAAGAGAGGCATGAGCAGGGTCAAACTCATGGGTATGATCTTAAGATGACCAAGAGGCTCTGCACAGAGTCAGAGACCTCCACCGTGTCTGTAGCTTCAACCACCTCAGCCTGCCTCCACATAGCCTCAGGACCTGGAACTACAGCCTCCAGGACCCCAACCTCTAGCACCTCAGGATTCTTTATACTAGACCTGACACCAGTGCCACTAGAAGTGTATAGCCTACAAAATGAGTGGCAGTGTAAGCAGTGTACAGCCATCTATACAGATATAGTGTACAATGCATGTGTTTCCTACCCCTTTTACTCCAACCTGACCTGAAATTGCCATCTCCCCATAATGACTGCCAAGTTGTAATAACAGATTATAACAATACTAGTCATGAAGAAGTGTTATGACAAGGATGTGAAATAAGCTGCAAAGATGAAATTATGGGCCAGGTTAGTGTAAAATGGGTACAGTTTTCATTTTTAGTATTTGAATATGATATTGTACTCATTTATTTTCAAACATGTGTTTGAATTTCCTCTTGAAGGGTGAGGGGGGGGACCCTTGAATTTAATTAACTTTCAGCCAGCTTGAACCTGGCTTCCCCTCAGTTTGTCCATTACAGCAAGGGTCTGCTGTATTAGAAATTGTCATCTGCAGTCATAGAAGACAACAGCATACAGTATATGACTGCTTGAAATCCTGTAATTATATTTGGCCTTCTTCAGGTAAAAAGCATATAAATTTATAGAGGTTATTAAATGTAAGGGACACTATTACACACACATTCTTGAGCGTTGTTCTAGCTATATTACACCTTTCCTCACTATGTGCTTATACCAGGTATGAAGCTACCATGATGCTCTTTCTTACCTTAGTAAAGTTGACATTGTATATTACACTGTTTGCTTGACCTATTGACTCTGATTTTCATTAAACCAGAAGTTTATATAAGCAAAGATGCAGACAGATGGCTCTAGGACAGTACTACTGTATAGATGTTTGGTGGTCTGGTGGTTAGAGCACCCTAGTTGGAGAAATGGTCAGGCCATGCACATAGGCTACATCTCCAAGAGGTGACTGGAAATTTATCATTTGTGTAATGCCGTCAAAGGAAGTAAGCTGGTTATTTATCTTCACATAGGCCTATACTTGCCTTAGCTCATTCTCTTGCCTTTACCCTCAGCAGAGAGTAATATGACACGAACAATTACACTTCACTGGTATAAGCAAGCATATCATCACTAGACCCTCGGCTGAAGGAAGGAATAATGAAGAATTAGCACCAAGTCATAACGTGGCTATATGGCAATGTAGGAGTAGAGGGAAAATAAAGGCTGGAAGAAACATGGAAATATCAAGAAGAAAGGTATGACAAGAGCTGCCAATAAGGAGAGAAGGAATAGAGACAAAAAGGCCCCTTTTAGTTGACTTTTATGACAAACAAGGATATTGGGGATGTATTCTTTCCACCCCTGGGGAGCGCGGTAGCTCGGTGGTAGGGTGTCGGGCTCGTAATCATGAGGTTGCAAGTTCGCACCCCGCCTGTTGGCTGCTGTGCTGGGAGGGGTAGCGCTCTCCTGTAACCCTAGCAGGACTATATGATCTGATGAGGTCTAGCTTGGGGATTAATCCCTTATCTTTCCCCCCTTTCCCCAGGGGGAACCCTGGGCTGAAGTAAGGGTTGTAGTGGTGGAATTCTTGTGGAAACTATATGAAGTAGATAACAAGAGAGTGTAAGGGAGGAAGGAAAGATGCTTTCTTGACATTCAAGGAAGAAAAACAACTATGGAAGGAAGTACGCAATGCTGGCAGGGGACTGTTGGGTAATTTGTCTTTGTGACAGTACATATTACAGTGTACTGTATATCATAACATCTGATGTTGCATCGTAGCTAAGCATTACCAGACTTTTAGGGGGTTGGGAGGATGTATTTGATAAGGCTAATTCAGGGCTGGTGCTTCAAAGAAAGATTGTTTCACCAGACAGCAGTCATTAATATTTATAACAAGAGACATGATATAGCAGTCAGTGAAACACAAAAAAAGCATGTAGGTGCTCATTTAGAGGGAAATTATGAACTGAAGTTGCCTTGTTGCTTCTTTAATATCAAAGAACCTGCAACTGTGGCTGCTGTAACATGTTTTCAGTGCAAGTGGATCCTGCTGTTTCCACTCTTTGAGCTTAAGTGCTACAGAACTGACACTCATCTGGATCTGGATTCACTTCTTGATGAGGTCAGACACTTCAGTGGGTGCTGAAGTATATTTTTTACATGTGTTCTTGCATGCTTTCATCCTTTCATGATTCTCTCTGTGATGTACGAGTATAGACTCTCTTGTTCTGGATTAGGTGGATCTGACAACACTATATATGCTTTGTAAGGAAGTTAAGAGCCAGAGAACATCTGAGCGGAGATCTTGCAGCATTTAACATTAAGGAATTTGGGGGTACCTTGGAGTGAGAGAATGTAGTTAAGAAAAAAGAAGGTGGATCAAGTAAATTGTATCAAAAGTAAGTTTCAGCTGGAAGTGTTTTTTGCTAGAATACATGGACTTAGGTGAATTTCAGAGCAACATGGATGATTTTTGTAGTGACAACAACAAATGTAAAACAAGTGGAGGATGGGATGGGTCAGGGACACCTGTCTGAAGGAAGGCCAGGAATAGAGGGATAGAAGCAAGGATGATATAGACAGTTTAGACATACAGTATTAATATAAATACTGTGCTTTGTCCAAGGAAAGTGAAGGCCAGGGAGAAGGGAAGAGAATACTTGGCTGGTGTGAAAGCAAAATGTGATGCACAAGAAGTTCTCATTATAAGTTGACCTCTCAGATGTTCTTTTTTGGCATCAAGTACATGCTGATTACTGAAATTGCCTATTAAAGTTCCATTGCTGCCCATAAACCTGATTTGCCAGTTCCCCCCATTCACAGCATTAACTATTTTAGAACACATCCTGAACTTCTAACAAAGACTGCTTGTATGTATGTGGCAATGGTAGAGAGCAAAGACAAGTACCTGTATAAGATACAGTACCCTACTTAACAGGGTGCAGGTCAAGAGAGCAAAGAAACTAAATTTGACAAATGATTATCTGATTCCTCAACTCTGTGATTGAAGTGGCCCTGGCGAGCCAGGTGCCAGATTGCGAACCCTCAGCTACATGATTTTCATTAGCAGAGATGGTAAAGTCATATATGCTTCATCTGGCTGCTCGTTTTATGCGTGAGAGAATGGATAATAGGGGGAATGTGGTTTCTGGTAGGGTGGCAGTGGATCGTGCTGCAGAGTCAGCACGTTCATTTCCTAGAATGCCAACATGGTTGGGCAGCCAGTGAAGGAGGATCTCACCCCCCCCCCTGATGAAAAATGGAGTCGGCCACAGTATGAATAGAGATCAGCAGGTTCACCCTGTCAGTGAAGTGCTGTGCTCGGAGACCGTGTATGGATGAGAGCGAATCAGTGTGGATGACTATGCGACTGTGCTGGAGTGATCGCGCATGTCGGAGGGCACCAAGAATGGCCACGAGCTCTGTCTCATACGTGGTGGCTCCCATGGGGAGCCGCCAGGTCTCGACATGACCTTCACTGACGAATGCGGCACCTGCAGACTCGTCAGGTGAGTCCGATCCATCTGTGTAGTACTCTCCTGTGGTGAGAGTTCGGAGAGATGAGATTCTCCTGATGCTGTCCTGTCGGAGGAGAGCTGGAAGGGATGCCTTGGGACTGGTGCTGATGGGAGCGATGCACTAGATGGTGGGAAGCCGCCGGGGGGAGGGGGAGGCGTGTAGGCTGCATTGCAGAGGTCTGGACCTTCACGGAATGAACGGTAGAGCTGCGTTTTTTTATGTACACATCACTACAAAGAGGTACGATATACGATAATTGCGATGGGGGAGGAGGGGAGAGTGATCACCTCCAATTTGGATCCAAAGACAATATTGTTGGCAAGATGATAATTTGGACACCACTTAGTAACTCTTCCCACGAGTCTCAGCACCGTCGAACGAAAAACTTCAAGAGGGTCAGGCACAGGAAAATGAGCTCTTGTGCTTCCGGTTCTAAGACTTGGTAATCACACTGGACTGCAAGAGCACTAACACCTGTTAACACCCAAGGAGGAAATTCAGGAATGGGATAGGGCTCTCTCTCTCTCTTAGGATCTGTTTAGAAGGCCCGTTCTCTCCGTGTAAAAATGTTCATTGAAACTTCCCTGGATTCCAATTGAATTTGTATTTTTTCCCTTTTTCCCTTTCGAGGATTATTTCCCTAAAAAGGGAAATTTCCCTGCATCTGGCACCCCTGGCAAGCACCCACAACAATGCTACACTTTATTGGTACAACATGCATCTTCAAAAAGACACCCGTTTCGGTACTGTTTTAACTCTCCAGACACTTCGAGGCAGTATTTAAAGGTTTCGTGAGAGAGAGAGAGAGAGAGAGAGAGAGAGAGAGAGAGAGAGAGAGAGACGTCATTGTGATTGTCTGTATCCCCGATGAACAGGTAAGTAGGCTACTGAGTAAGACCACCAAGTAAAGTGCTTTGACCCTCATTTATTAGCCACTATACGAGGCAGGCGATTCTTCAGTACATCCACTACTATTTGCAATACAGCCACTGTGTTTATCTATCTGCTCATCTGTCCTTTCCCGGTTTGGGTGAGTAGCCGTCACAGACACACTGTGACGGCTACTCATCCAAACCGGCATAGAGGCAGGGATTTTGTTGGCACCATGCACCTTCCCTCTTTTGTACCGAATAACTTATCATAATGTCTGACGTGATCAATTCGGGATCGCTAGTGGTGCCTACCTGTATGTGCTTACCCCAGCTTTCTTGATGTGAACTGACCTCTGTTTGCTGCTTATACTGTATATAATTAATGGAACCTCGTGGCTAGAAATGGTGGTACAAGGAGGGATCACTGACCCGGAACAAACACTTAGCACTCACAGAAATGTAGCCAACTGTTGAAAAGGAATCGCTGTGAGTCTACCCATGTGTCGTGTGTTTGTTTTTCCTAACACTTGACATTCGTAGTTCTAACTAACGCTACCACTTCCCACTCAGCAGTATCTCATCGCACCTCACATCCTAGAGAGTCATGCATTAGTGAACTTGTGTTGGACAATTGGCTGCGAATTATCTACTTTGCAGTTTATTTCGACCAACGAGACGATTTAATTATGGTCGAGGGAAACTAAGGGCGCCAGTAACGTTAAAAGCTATCATGATTAACGCTTTGGCCGAGATCAGAGAACACCGAATTATATTCCAAATTACAACGGACTGCTTTATTCAGCTAACAGAATCTCACCGCAGCCAAAGGTGCTCCAGCTAGATGTGATCCAACGCCTCTCAGGGGATGAGACAATACAGTGGTGGATGATGGATGGATGGGATATATTTGCCATTTTTATGTACCCACTGCTGGACAAATATTGCTGTGTACTGTCACTATAGATTACTTTTACTCCAATCAGAATTATTAGTCAAGTCAGACATTAGCTGTGCTATAACCTCCTTCCTTGTTTGTTGAAGTTACTGCTAAAATGAACGCTACGGGAAGTGAATGGAAAGGTTAAGGGTGGAGTCATTAGTGTATGAGTGGATAGGATTAGATGTACAGCTTAGAAGGTCAGTGATGAATAAGAGGAAGAGAACTGGTGATAGGATAGAGTCCTGAGGAACACCACTATCTAATATACTATAGCAGTAGCCGTGTCTCTGTCTGTGTTTGTGTGTGTGTGTGTGTGTATTTTGGGCAGCCGAAACTACACATTCAAATCGCACCAAAATTGGCACAGAAATCGCAAAAAATTCGCTGATGTTAAAAAACTTTGTCCCATCACGATTGAAAAACTTTTACTATATTTAATGAGCGATCACATTTTGACCCAAAAAACGCCGCTCCTGGCGCCCGGCATAGAATCTCCGTTGAATTTTTTTGACCACAGGTATAACTAAAGTATTTCGGACTTGCGTTCGGACAACTTAAGTTCCATTCCCGAAGTTGCAAATAACACGATCAATTGGTTAGTTGCAAAAAAATCCAAGTGACAACATTACACTAGAACAGCACATAAACGAGAGAGCCCTCCGCAGGAGCAAGTGCGAGGGGCCCGAAGGGCCCACGCGCACTTGCTGATACCAATAAAAGACAGGTGGCCGTCTACAACAGCAGCTACAGAACGACCAGAAAGGAAGCTAGAGATGAAGACATAGACAGAAGGACAGAAACCGTGAGAGGGCAGTTACTCTCGAAAACACCACTCTTTCTAGCATGAAGTCTACCATGGTTAGTCAACATCTCTTAGAAGGTAATATGAAAGTACAGCACGGGGAGGAATGATTTTAGCTTTGTTCCCTTGTACCGTACTGAGGAGGAACAATAAACATTTACGAACGATTCTTTGTCCTAGCAAACTTTTTTTTTTTTTTTTTTTTTTTTTTTTTTTTTTGTAAGACGAGCTCGAGACATGAAAAAACTCGGAACTCAGTTATCCTTGTTCCTCGTACTGAAAGCAAATATAATCCTTCCATAATTTTCCTCATAACCAAGGGTCTTTGAACCAGTCAATGGCCACACAGAAGGTGCCTCGGTTCCATCCCCTGTCAGGCTAGAGGGGTCTCGGTCACTCCACCTGTTACGTCAGAGGGGGCTCGTCCACTCACTCTGTTTCTACGAAGCCTCACTATCCTCACTCATGATTTTACTGTACAAGATTCACTACCCCTGATCAGGCTAAAATGAGAGCCTGAACCTCCCCCCCCCCCGCCACTCAGTACTGGTGAGGGGGATAACTTAAAACAAGGGACCCGAGATTTGTTTTAGTGGGAGGAATAAGAGACGGGAAGACTCGATGTTGTGCTCTCTTTTTCCTTTATGCAAATGCTACTAATGATCACTGCAGGACATCTGTCGTAAATATGCTCGCGAGTCCATCTCCTGCCCTGATAATCACTGCACACACACGCTTCCTCACGCTTGCCCTCACCTTACCGCTCTATCTCTGCCTGGCTTATTGCGAGGCAGGACCGGTCCAATGCTTTGAGGGATATTTTGTGTTGTCCGGTATGGGTACGAACCCTCCACATCCAACCATCTCACTTTCCCTCATCGTACGTTCCCTTGCCTCCCCTCCCCTACCCTTATCTCTTGACTCCTCCCTTACCTTCCCTCCCCTCCCCTCCTTTCTCTTTCTCTTGCTTTCAATCCTTTCCTACTCCTCCCCTCCCCTCCCCTCCCCACCCCTCCCTCCCCTCAACTCTACCCTCCCTTCCCCCCTTCCCCTCACCTGGCCATAGCAGCACCTGGTCAGAGGGCACACGTTGACATTTAAACCACCCGTGTGTGTGAGTGTGCGTGTGTGCGTGTGTGTGTGTGTGTGCGTGTGTGCGTGTGTGTGTGTGTGTGTGTGTGTGTGTGTGTGTGTGTGTAGTTACATATCTGAATGTGGATGATTGTGTCTGAGAGTAAGGAGGGCTCCGTGCTTGACTGTGTAAATGATTGTGCTTTTGAATGTGTGCGCTAGAGTGTGCGTGTGTGGTTATGTGTTTCAGTGTTTGGATGGTTTTGTGTCTGAGTGCGTGCGTGTGTGTGGTTGCGTGCTTGTGTGTGTGTGTGTGTGGAGGGCTGTGTTTGAGCGTGTGTTAAGTATGTGTGCCTGCATGTTTGAGTGAATAAGGATTTCGTATAGTGGAGTATGTCATTGTGTCTAAGTTTGTTTTGTGAATGTATATGTTTTTTTGTTTTTTGAGAGAGTGTGTGTGTGTGTGTGTGTGTGTGTGTGTGTGTGTGTGTGTGTGTGTGTGTGTAAGGATGGCAGCAAGTATGACTGTCGTTCCCCACCACCTGTACCCCACACAGTCTCTCGTCGGCCCTCACACCATCACCACCGCCATCGCCGCCTCCACCACACCCGCTTCCTGCCTTGCCACAACCACAACCACCACAACTCCGCACTACCACAGCACCCACCCACTACACAACCACTAACCTTTCCGTTGCTCCTATATCCACGACACTCCACTACTTCTACCGCTCGACTCTTAGTTTTTCTTTCCGTATTTCGCTGTCACGCCTCCATACTATCACTCAGTTCCATCACATCACACTACTACCACCTTTCCTACCGCTGTACCACAAAATTTTTCTACTACACTACAACTACTACCACTACTGTACACCACATCTCCCTATTATCACACCACAGCTCTTTACGCCGCCACACCACAAACACTTCTTATCACATTTCCCACCACACCACACCACACCATGGACTGGAGGAAATACAGCATGTACAGCCACACCATCAACTCGCATGTCCGTAGTCAGCTAAACCGACTCGCCGAATCTGCCCCAAAGTGCTCCATATTCGAGGAGGAAGGGTCGTCTGAGGAGAACGACACCGTGCAGGAGGTGAAGTCAGCGAAGAAGAAGGTGAGGTGTGTGTGTGTGTGTGTGTGTGTGTGTGTGTGTGTAGTTAGGGGTGACAGTGAATGAGAGTGCCTGTGAAATCTGACCATCAAGACATCTGTATTAGCATTCAGTGTCACCGCGTTTACCTATATCTTTCCCAGACACTGTCCGCCTGGCAGTACTTTGTTCGGTATAGAACTGCACAATCGTACTCGAATGGGGACCCGCGGCCCGAACCCAGACCGCGACGGGTTTTACTGTGGACCCCAGCGACTTTCCTCACTGAGGGCAAAGTAACTTGCAGGAACACATATTATAATAATATTAGGATATTGGATGAATTTCATTCACAATGTGGTTTGAATAATCAACAACAGTGAAACCTTCCGACACGTATGTTATATTGGCTGAAGAAGCACACTGTTGTGAACATCGGTGAGGATAGAAGAAACCCATACTGGATTTCCGTACAAAGTACATATAATAGAACATGTCGACCTGTGCGCTTCGTGTTTACAAAGTAATCGAGACAACTGATAAAGATCACTAATATTTCCAGCCATTTCTGGAACTCACATCCCTCATGGTAGCGTTTCAATGTACTAAATAGCATGCCGTCACAGTAATATCAATATTTAATATTGGTAACTTGAGAACATCATTTTCAGCATTTAGAATACTGTATGTAGCAAACTGTACTGCTAGTACTTATATATTATTGTCATTAGCTTGTTTAAATGGTGGACTGGCATGGGGGTTGTTGAAAAGTAATAGACTAGTTACGGATGGACAGTAATACAGTAATGGTGAAGTGGCAGAGGTAACGTGAATGTTGTTTATGTAGAGACGGTAAAAGTGATTTTGATTATAAAAAAGTTTCAATTATTCTTATGAGAGGATGGAAAAGATGTTAGTGTGGTGAATGGATTTGCACGTCTTGTTTAGTCGCCTAATATTGTTCAAATTACTTACAAGATAGGAATACATCTCTCTTAAAGCAAAATGTTATTTCGTTACATGAGATAAGTTTCCGAATTGTCTGCGTCACTTTCATCAGTTTCTAAAGCAGGTTACTAATGATGCATACATCCTGACACGGCTGTTAAAAATACGTTAGTCAGCTACTTAAGACAGTGTATTATTTCATTTAGCTTTGCCCAAGTAATAGTAAAAGTAAAAGTAGGCCTATCTTGTTCACAAAGTATTCAAGTACTAGAAGTAAAGAGAAACCACAAACTTCTCAGGCAACTAGAAAGCTGTAAAGTAATTAATTATTTGATGCCGGTAATGTGGCATTACCAGGAATGATGAATGCTGTGATGCAGTTGCGAAATTAGAAGACATCTGGTGTTTATAAGGTGTATTTAGAAATTATTAAGTGTACTGGGGCGAGTGCACTGAAGTGTTAGACGGAATTGTGTAAGAAGCTTGGATGACTGCTATTGTAGCATCAGAGTGGAAGAAGGCTGTGATTATGCTTTGTAAAGAAGCAGAGGCGACTGAAATAAATGATAATCCGATATTGCTGTATAAGGCTGCTGAGGGCTGTAGAAAGGTAAGGAATGCTTCAGAATGTCCTCTGTGTTACGATCCTCCTGGCTTTATGAGTAGTAGAGATCAAATGTCTGCAAAGAGAACGATAGTGCAGGAAGCTTGTAAAAAGGGTGAAAAGGATTGTGAAGTGTTTGTGGTACAGTATATATGGATCTGCTGCATGATGTTAAAGGTTTTTATGCCTGTGTAAAGGTAAGTGGGGATTTAGCGAGTCGTTCAAGTTAAATGTTAGATGAGACGATATATATCTATATCTATATCTATATATCTATATCTATCTATCTATCTATATGTATGGATAGATAGATGGATAAACAGATAGATAGATAGATAGATAGATATAATGTTGACTTTGAGTTAAAAAACACCATCAGCATGGGTCCAATTCTCAACCGTTACGAAGCTACAAGTACTGATGACTTTATAAATTACGAGGGAAACCATTTTCGCCCATAACGCCATCAATAACTGTAGCTCCGTAAGTCTGAAAACTGGACCCGTATTGGTATAGCAACGAGAGAGAGAGAGAGAGAGAGAGAGAGAGAGAGAGAGAGAGGTGGGGATGGTAATGTATGGAATGGATAGAATATCTGAGCTCTGACACATGTAGATAAGTGTTGCTCGTTGATAATGAACAAGATATTGGCAGAATGCTGCAGAATTCTGTTGATGTCCGTGAGCGTTGTGCTCTTAAAGGAAATTTGATAAGAGCAAAATCATGGTTGCAGAGGCAGAAGGTGATTCCGACGTGATGTGCTGGTGAATGAAGAGAACCTTGAACTGTTGAGCGAGTTTACGTACCTGGGTGCAGTAATATATATATATATATATATATATATATATATATATATATATATATATATATATATATAATCGCTTGTTAATAAAGAGCTAGTGAGCTTTCTAAACCATTAAGAATACTATACAATGTTATGGTTCCCACTTCCCAAGTATGTGAGACGTTATGCCAACCACTAGGACGTCACGCGAACAGGTATATTACAAAGTAATGCTAAACGTGAAGAGGCCCCTGCATCCAACATTGTTTCATCGTCTTTATTTTAAATTTCCACGAGAGCCTTGCGTTCGCTTCACGCAGAGCAGTTTTTTCTTGTTTTCCACGACGGACATAACATTGTGTGTGTGTGTGTGTGTGTGTGTGTGTGTGTGTGTGTGTGTGTGTGTGTGTGTGTGTGTTTTCAGAGTACCAGATCAATACCAGTCACGGCACGTCCTTGTACTAATCACAGACCCAAACGTGAATGTACATCTTGACGGGGCTACTGACACTCATGTCCCACAAGGACTAGTTAGTCTTTCTAGAGGGAATAACAACGAGACTGATAAGCAATAACGCGATACATGATAAATAGTAAATGACAACAACGGACCCCAGTTCGCGGGGAGGTGCACAGCTAGCCTGGATTCTTGTAGTACAGTATTCAGACGCTTATTTGTCTGTGTTGTGGTGTACTTGCTATACTCGTCGCTAGGGAAATGTAAACGTTATGCCCAGTTTCTGAGAGATTATTGCAAGACATACATTCAAAAGATAAATATATCTGAAGATGGTCTAGGACTTTAGGTTGAGGCGAAACAGGTGTATCTTCCCAATAAACAGCTTTTCCAAATGAGGGTGACATGTAATTCTTCTGAACAATTCATGGTACAGTGTAGCTTACATGATGTCGGTGTTGGGGAGGTGTTTATTTGTTCCACTATCCACCTTACTATGCCCTACCCAACCTTCTTATGCCCTTCACCCTCTTCCTATACTCTCTCCCGCACCCCACTTCTTATGCCTTCCTCTCCATTTCCTTTCTTATGCCCCCTCCTCCACTCCTCTCCCTATGCCATCACCCCTCCTTCTAATGGCCCCTATCTCAACGTACCTTCCCATACCCCCTCCCAAACCCCATCCTATGCTCCTCTCTCCCACCCTCTTCCTATGCTTCCTTCCTCATCCTCCTATGCGGTCCATCCACACATCCTTAAAGTGTCCCCTTCCCCACCCCTCCTTCCTATGGCCCCTCTCCCACCCTTCCTTCCTATGTCCCCTCTCCCTCCCTTCCTATGTCCCCTCCCCCATCCCTCCTTTCTATGGCCCCTCCCCCACCCTTCCTTCCTGTGCCCCCTTCCCCACCCCTCCTTCCTGTGCCCCCTTCCCCACCCCTCCTTCCTGTGCCCCCTTCCCCACCCCTCCTTCCTGTGCCCCCTTCCCCACCCCTCCTTCCTGTGCCCCCTTCCCCACCCCTCCTTCCTGTGCCCCCTTCCCCACCCCTCCTTCCTGTGCCCCCTTCCCCACTCGTCCTACCTATGGCCCATCTCCCACCCCTCCTTCCTGTGCCCCCTTCCCCACCCTTCCTTTCTATGGTCGTTCCCCACCCCTTCCCCTGCCCCCTTCCCACCTTCCTGTTCCCCCAAACCACCGACCTTTCTCCACTGGGAGCTGACAGACACGCTGCACCTGATCCCCTTGTCCCTCACTTCGCTCACAACAACAACAGCGAGAGAGAGAGAGAGAGAGAGAGAGAGAGAGAGAGAGAGAGAGAGAGAACGCATATTTAGTCATTTCAGAGAGAAAGAATGTATATTTAGTCATCTCACTCTTACGGCCGCATTAATAAAAAACGGAGCACGCTGTTGTAATTTCTGAGTCTGTGATGACATAACATCTACATCTATCCATATATCTGTCTGTCAGTCTATCTGTCTATCTATCTATCTATATGAGTGTGTATATATAACATTAGTGCTTGCCCTCAAAAATTTGCTGGACTAACTAATAGCCTTTCCATCACAGAATGTTAGCAAATACAGTACCATTATCTTTGTTTCCATACCATTATTGAGCCCACAACGACCAACCCTGATTTGAAAATCGAAATTATTTTCACACATTTTCACATGTCCGGATTTCCAAAAATTTAGTGCTGTCTCGTCCTGTGCGATAGCCAATTTTTTATTCTACAGTATTTTTCCGACAATCCCTGGACTTACCTAAACCTATTGCAAAATGAATTGGATTGATATATATTACCTTTCTCGTGAAAGAAACGAACAAATGCACAGACACATTTGCGCGTGTCACAATTCTCGACAATTTCGCACCGTTTCGTTGCGCGCGATAGCCAAAATTTTTGTTTGATACTTTTCTGACACTCCCTGGACTTACCCCGACCTAATGCAAAAAGAATTAGCCCGATATCTATTACTGTTCTCGTAAAACGGGTCAGCAACCTACCGCTCGCGGGCCTGACCCGGCCCGTAAATCTAATCTGACCGGCCCACCAGTATGCTCCACAAATTTACAAAAATATTCCTGTTTTTCACTTACTCAGTAAGCGAAAAACCGGTAAGTCTTGCTGTCTGTTAGCCACTACGGCAAACAGTAATTAGAGCTGGTTTGTTCTAAAAAGCGTGTGTTCGAAAAATTAGGAGGCTATGACGCTGCACCCAGCGCTCAGTGATCCAGCGCTGCCAGATGTGCAAAAATTATTGCCCAGTGTGATGATTTGGCCAGTGCGATAAACGATAACATGCATGCGATATATTTAATAACTAATGATTATTTTTAAAAAAATGACTTTATTTAAGTTGGTGCGATAATTTTGCTCAAAAAACGGTAATTCAAATATACCTCCCTCCCCTCCAACAAGACAATATTGGCGCCCAGCCATTCAATCTACCAGTCCCAAGTAAGGATACAGTTTAATGTATGAGGAAAATCTCAATTTGGGCGTATTAAATGTTGCCTTTTCCTGCATGAACAAACACATCTGCGAACTTCAACGAAGAAGGTTTAGGAGTAGTGCCTATCCACCGCTCAAGGGAAGGATCGTTAAACAGATAATAAAAATGTGTTAAATTCCAGTCTTTCCCTAGAATACGACACACAACAGTCGGATTTTCATCTGTGTTCCCAAATGTACCGCTGGGTGAACAGGAAGTTGGAAATAAGCTTTGTCTAGAGCAGCAGTCCGACTAAAAAGAAAATAAAATCCGAGGTCAGTCAGTTGTGAAATCGTGAGACAGTCGTGCTGCCACTGCATCACCGGCTACCCACCATATAGAAACGCTTGGTAAACACGGAGGCCTAAGTTTAACGGGGTGCACTAAATGAGCTATATCCTTTTTACTCTAACTTGGCCTAAAACTATCATCACTGTGTTCAACATCGTGTTGTAACAAATGATTGACGCTGGAAAATGATGCTAGTCATGAAGCAGTGCTATGGAAAAGATGTAAAGCCACAGTATTGTCTTACTCTGCTACTGGGCTACGTGAAGGATACAGCATATTGCAAAAGGACAAAAATCCGGGTCAAGTAAAGGTAAAAGACTACAGCTCCACACTACCCTGGAGCTGTGGATCGTCAAGGTGCCAGTGAAGCGGCAGAAGCACAGTTCAGTATAACATACAGGAGAAAAGTTTGTGTGGGAAAAATTGGAGCCAAAGTCGCAGCACTGGCAGAGTATCTAAAATTTAACTGGTGAGCGCTGAATCTTTTAACAGAAGCCTTTTCCCCCCGCTGGTGCAAGCGTTAGTATATTAGCTTTTTACATATTAAAGAATTTCTGGCGGTAGCTACGTATATGAGCATAGTTCTCATGCAAAGGCGAGCACTTTGTTCGGTTACGTATTTTTCAAATGTATCTACTGTATATATATATATATATATATATATATATATATATATATATATATATATATATATATATATATATATGCGAGAGGGGAGAAGGATAAGCTCAATTACAACGTATTCGTTGACTCAGTTGACTTTCTAACTGTTCTTGAGGCACAATTGTCTTTGATGTGCTTGTTGTACTTCTCTAGATGGGCTCAGTTTTCAACAACAACAGATAGGAAAATAAAGCATTTGCAAAAATGGTTGGTTAGGAAGAGGTGCCAAGTCCTTTTTACTTACTTATTCATTTATTTTTCTTGGAGGGGATAACTTTTCGGGCTTCTAGCCTTTTGTTCCTTCTTCCTTGTATACAAAAGGCATTTGATAGAAGTTTCCTTTTATCATCTGCGTCATTTTAGAAATATATGGGAGCGACACGCGCATAGGTTCTCCCACTTGTTCGCTACCTCCACCACCATCCAGTATACCAGCCTTCATTAATAAGAAAATATTTTTTAATGTAGAGGAAAAAAAAAAAATAATAATAATGAAGAAACATTTTTCAGCTCAGACTATTCGACATAAATTACCTGCCGGCAGACATAAGTAACTTAAAGACTAAAATAATTTCAGAAATGGTAACAGAATAAAATTCTGTGGTAGTCAAGTGCGACTAAACAGATGGCTATCTAAATAAATTTCCAAATAACTTTGCACAATAAATTTATCTTATACCTACAGTCGCCTCAAGAAGTGATGGCAGAGTTTCAGATTGCTTTGGTCACTCTGCCCTACGTTCAATGAAAACAGTGAATATAAGGTAAACATTCAGTGCCTTCATCACGTCATATCAAATAAAATATATATCTTATCGCGCTAAGAATAATGTAAAATGAATAACGGGAGGCAGTAATATATTAGATTTAGAAGTTAACTCACCTTTCCCGATTTGAATGAATGTGAAATGTATTACTCCGCGCGCGGTGGGCAGTAGGCCTATAACCCGTGCCTATAACTCCGTGTTCCTGATTTATTTTTTCCCAGGATTTCAGATGCAGATGATCTAGTTTTGAAGACCAGTTAAAAAAAAAAATCATGTGACTGCAATACACTGCCTTATTTTCAAATGCTATGGTGATGAGACAGCAACAATAAGGATGTCCTAACAATGAGATTATTCTTTGTAATGATGCCCTACCTGCGGTAGCAGCAAGACCATACTGACTGTTATTCCGTCTTCCTCCCGGCAGTAATAATTATTATTAGCAACTTTATTACCAATTGATGCAAAATTATTTTTTAGCCGTAAGGAGGTATGACAGATTTTACCTTTTTCTCTTACACCAGGCAATCAACAGGACCAAAACATGAGTTCATAAATTCTTGCAATGCAAAAGCACGCACTTTTTACTCCATCTTTTAATCTTAATATGTGTTTAAATAAACTGTAATGTCCTGCTGAACAGAATATGCTGATTTGGAAGTTTTGAACTCAATGATTTGTTTATGAACCTCTGCATTTTATTACTCTTGTTAATCGATTATGCACTGAGGATATCAGACTATGACAAGTTAGCATTCACCAAGGAGCTCCGACTCTAGGCAAATTTCGAGGTTCTATTTTTATACTTCTTTCACCAATAGCCCTCTGGCTTATATTATGTAATTCAGAGATTTTTCTTAATGGAAAACTGGCCAAAGGCAGTATAATAACTGCATGTCTTTGAGTAAATGTAATCTCCTTTCGTGCGTGTTGATCGAAACATTTAAAATAGCTTACTGGCTTACGCCGCCTTCCCGCTTTCTGTCGTCGTTCATGGAGAAATTGGAAACGGAAATAAATTACTTTAAATTAGTCCCTAGTATTGTAACGGAAATTATTTTCTAAATAATAATTACTAATTTTAGTTGTTTATTGAAGCTCCCTTTTGTTGAGTTTTACGCTACTAAAAAATTATTGCGTTTTACCATACTAGGTTAGAACTCCACAAATTATTCCTGACTGTCCCTGAGCGATAGTTGTGAAATTTCAATTAGTTCCGTTTAGGATTTCCTATTATCGTAACTAACGAACTGCATCCTACAATTTTGAAATAAACAGGTACTTTGGCATTGATTTATTGTTTTTAGTAAATTTTACGTATTAGGTTTCACCTCGTAGAGATATAAGGAAGAATATATGCACTATCGCTGACCGAAAACTTCTGGATACTCCGTCGTCACTTCTTAGGCCGACTGTACAAAGCCACACTGATGACATTTCATTTTGTTCGAAAGTTTATTATCTTTCGTGTTTAATGATTTAAGATGGATGTAATGAATTTGGATCACATGGTGGCATCGGGCATTTGATAAAGCATCCGAAACCCGATGTCTTGCATAATCCCTGTCATCCAGTCATTCGTGTTCACACGAGAATTTTCTTTGGAATGTACAGCAAAGAGTATGTAAATTACCGGTATTTCTGAAGAATGGATTTTAAAAAATCCAGTTAAACATCTGAGCAATAAAGGTCGCCGTTAATGTTGTGTTGTTGATCAATTGAAAACAAAGGAAATGTAAACACTAAAAGTCAAATTCTGAGAAAGGGTAAGCGAATATTTCGTAGAAGCAATTGCTTGACGGTGTCCTTTATATCAACTGCACTTCTTCCACACCTTCACAACCTGTCATAATTTGCCTAGACATCACCTGACGGTTTTAGCTTATATCCACTCGTCAGGACTGGCGTCAATGTTGCACTTTTGTGGTTACCTTTATAAACGGCCTATAACCTGATCTGATAGTACTGTTCCCGTCTCTGTCAGAAATAGTCGATATATAAAAGATATGTTGATTTTTGTACGGAACGTTAGAGAAAACTATCAGAATTTAGCTTGGTTGTAAGTGCCGCCGAAGCGACTGAGCCTGGACATTGTTGTGTGTTGTCCGTACTAACCTCTCCTTTCATACGGTATATTAGTAATATATAATGTATTGCGATTAACTGCCATAATAAAATTAGTAGGGTTAAATCCTTCCCAAAATAACTCTGCAACTCAATGACAAGTGACGATGAAACCCACTGTAAAGTTTCGGAGTTCATTCTGGGAAACTGGTGCAGTACAATAGTTTGGTCAGATGATTGCAGAGCACACCCAAGAGATGGAGATATCAGTTTCAGTTACCCTGTATTTTATTTCTATTATGAATCACACGCGAAAGTATAACTGAAGAAATATTAAGTTTACATTTACTATCCTGGTGTGGGTGGTGGTAGGTGAGAAAACGTTAGTTCGTCTGCGCGATGTTGCCTGACGTCACCAGCAGATGCACAACGAGCCGGCAGCCTCTGCCTCAGTGTGACTTGTGCTACCCGACCGTGAGAGTTTACCATCCCACCTCAGTGCTCCTTGACTCGCTCCTCTCCCACGGTGCTGTCTTCTGTATTTCAAATACAGAGACTCGTTTCGTGTTCCCAGAGGCGAGCCTGAGCCATCAACGATCTGTTGGGAGGCGGAGAGCGTGGTGGTGTGTGGTTCTTCGAAGACGAAAGCCTGGTGGTGTAGGGCACTAACACTCCTCCCTACTAACTTACCGGCCAGGGCTCTGCTCTAGGCCTCCTCCCGCCCTTCCTAGTCCCCCCGCCCTCGCCATGGATCAGGTTGGTCGTATAGTGGTGAGGTCGCTGCTGGGGGCCTGGCCGGGCCTGAGGGCAGCCCTAGGTCAGGCCAGGTCAGCCTCCAGGTGCAGCCTCCCACGCCCGCAGTGCTTGTGTCGGCGCACGCCTATCCTGCCTCCCCATGCCGCCCCTGCTGCCCCTGCTGCATGCCGCTCTCTGTTTACCACTAGAGTAAGTCTCTGTCACCTCCTCGCCCCTCCCCTGCGTGATATTTGGGGTGAGGGGGAGGAGGGTTATTTGATATGCCTCCATCCACGTGTGTGCCACACGCCATCACCACATAACCATCACCACGGGTGTCACCACGCTAACTTCACAACAGCAGTCATATCCACCACAACCACCACCACTACCACTACACCACCCACAATTACCACCACACTCACGTTATGCCACTCATTAGTCAGGTTAGTCACGGCTCGTTTCCATATCACCATTGCTGACACCACTCGGGTCATAAGCTTCTTCATACACCCTGTTACAATCACCGCTACACCCACCACATCACCACATCCACCACATCACCACATCCACCACTGCACTCACCATCAGCACCACCACACCTACCACCATCCAATCGCCATCAGCACGACCACCACACCATCCAGTCAACATCACGACGCCCATCACTCCAAGCACTACCACATCCACCGTCACACCACAACCATAACATCACACCACCATTACCACCACCACCACCACTACGACCAGGACCACCACATCACGCCACACCACAATCAACACCACCCACCACCATCATCAGCACGACCGCCACACCCTGCACAATCACGCGAAAATCACTACCATCACCACCACCACACCATCATAACCACACTACCGTCTCCAATACACCATCATATCATCAGGGACCTCTAGATCGGCACCACAGCATCACTACATCACCAATTCACCAACAGACTCACAGACAGCACCAAGCTACACACCCACAGCCACACCCACATCACATCAGCCATTAGACACATCATTAATCACGGCTGGACACCACAGCGTCAGCACATCAACCTACCCATTGTCGAGGCAGATCTGGCCAGCGCATACCACCATCCCAATGAATAGAGCCTATATCAGGGTTCTTTAGCAGTTTTTTTGAATTCCCAGACCAAATTTATCACAGCCTACGCATCCCCTTTGATTTGTTATATGTTGAGTATTTTATCAGCTTTTAATTTTTAGGTAGAAGAAATCGTTTACCGAAAAGTATATAGCATTCTGTATTAAGCAGAGTGGTTTATACACCTTTAGGTAAGCATAATGAAAATAGTGTAATATGGCACAGTTAAATAACCTGAACAATAATAGATGATCAAATGCTAGGAAGTTTTGCCTCGAGGTAGTACAGAAAACTGACGCACCTCACATTGCTCTTGCCCAAATTTCGTTCTGATTTTCATTCTTTTGCAAATTATTCCACGTAGCCCTGTGACAGAAAAAGACCATAGTACGACCCTACATCTTTTCCACAGCACTTCATCATGACTAGCATCATACTGTCATGTTCTATTGGTACAGCTCGGGTTTCCAGGTGGAGAGATAGCAATTAGGCCAAGTTAGAGTTAATAGAGTACCGTATAGTGACGATGCACCACTTGTTGAGGTTTCTCATGCATCTCCCCTTTTGAAGAACCCTGGCCTATATCATTATATCTCAGCGCCGCCTGACATTTCATCCAATCACCGGACCTTATCACATCTTTTCACCTTATCTCTTGACCAGATCACAGCTCGCCATTACTCACCACCACCATACATCACTGCACCACACATAGCATATTGCTCTGATGTATTATATTATCATTTCAATGCATCATGCACATCGTATCACGGCCTTACTCCACATCACATCACAAACATCATTTACCAGGAGTACACCACACCACTACGCAACTTGTCACACCACTTCACATTCCGGTAACCGCACCACATAGTCACACCAAATCGTTATGCATCATGCCATTACACTACGTCACATCTTCATACCACACCTTTACATTTAATTGTCATCAACACATCACCACTTTATGTAGTCACACAGCCATTGCATAACGTCACATTTGCCTATTACATCACCATTGCACAAGTGACTAAGGTCAAGGCTCTACTTATCACCATTGCACACCTACAGTCACATCACATCCCCATAGCACATCACCACTTCATCGACACAGATTATTTCACAAAACATCACCACTGCACATCATTGCAGTGCACGTCGCATTACATGACCAATGCACATCGCTCATCACATCATTTTTCTGTGCGCATAATCATCTTTCATCACACCACTTCACCATTGCTTATCGTACGACATTGCCTTTGAACACAGCACCAGTGAATATCATGTATCACCTTTGCACCTACCATTTTCACATCACATCACTGAATATCATGCATAACCTTTGCACATACCAGTGTCACATCACACATCACCTTTGCCCACATCGCCATTCACATCACCAATCACCACACCTTTGCCCACATCGCCATTCACATCACCAATCACCACACCTTTGCCCACATCGCCATTCACATCACCAATCACCACTATCATACCATATTACTTTTGCACACATAGCCTACCTGATCATCAAGGCATGTCCACATCACATCACATCACATCACATCACCTTTGCACTCATATTACAGAGATACAAAAGGCAAACAGCAACAGGCCTTATGGTCCTTTCGAGGCTGTTTGTTACATTTCTCATTAAACTACGTCACCATTGCACATCAAATTAGGTCAACACACATCACAACTACAGTAACTGAAGACAAACCGACAACGAGGATCATAGGGTAATAGTGGTATGGAGTTTCGGTCATATCAGATAATTATATTATGCATGTTGTTGGTGAAAGAATGCATGGGAGCATGACTGATAACATGGGTAGGAAATGACATCATGTACAGCACTGCATGGTTAAGGAATGTCCATTGTGGATGTCTGCATGTTGAGATATGAGAGGATATTTGGTTCAATGATTATTTGCATGAAAGTAGGCTACTTTTCTTGAAATGAGCAAGTGCACGAATCCTGCAGAAACATAGACAGTGTATGTAATATTTTTTTTATTAGCCAATAACATAGCCTATACTTCATCATCACTTGTACTATATTTAGTATATTTGCTTTCCATGACTTATTTTTTTAAATCAGTCACTGTCCCAGTAGTTTTCTCTACTTCAGCGTTTGTCCTTTGACATCGCCTGGGCGTATTAGCCTACTGTTAGCTAAGTGAGAAACATAAGGATAAATGTACAGCTCAGTAGCCTGTATACCGGTGCCGATTCTCAATACTGGTGTTGTTTTTTAGTAAATTAGTGGGTGTTGTTTTTATTAAATTGGTGGGTGACGAGCGACTTGGAGGCGTTTTGTCTGTGGCCACCCTTTGCGGGATTAGGGCGTCGGGCTATAGATAGATAGACGATACCATTTTGGGCATTCTATTCCTGTGTCTAAGTTACCGTATGACATTGTTCTCATTACCGAACTGTTTTTGTTGTGCCGTGTACCATTTACATACATTACACAGTTTTTCCACAGCCAGTTTTGATATTTGATGTTTGATTGAGTGTGTGACTGACAACAAAAGCACCCAAACATTCCCCACGACGGTGACAACCGTCGAAATTACAATCCTATTTCATATTTAGGTCCAGTATTCTCGTCAGCTTAGGAGGCAGCCGAACACATCTTCCTTACCAGCTGATTTCCGCATGACACGCCAACATTCGCTTGCAAGTCATTTACAAAGTCCATATCGATATGATAAAGGCATAGATGACTGTCTTGCAGGAGGATAGTAAAGTGTAGTATCAGTATGCAGAATAAAATTTAGGCCTGCATGAGGATAGTGAATTAAGGGTTGTATGTAGCCTACAACAAATCGTGTCCTGCAGGATGACAATAAAGTACGATATGCAGCATAAAATGAGGCTTGGAAGAGGATAGTAAAGTGTCGTGTGTATAATAAACATTGAGGAAGAAGTGCTAGAGAACCTCTGTAGCCGACGAGAATACGGCCGTAGGTGTGGGATCAACTCGTTCTATCTCCTCTGCATCCTTCACCTAAGTAAGCCTCCAGCGTGGTTAGGTTACGTCACAGTGTTGGACTTCGTAGACTGCAACAGTGCCAAGTTACACAGAATGTGACCTTGCCAGCTTCATATTCTCCAGACTGACACAGCCTTTTTTTTCCTCCTATGTTTTTACCCTCAAAACGTGATCAGGTATTAAATCGCGAAGACTGAGATTTATCGTTGTGGTGTAACCGCATTTCCCCTATGTCCTGCTGTACGGTCGAGTTGGCACCATTGTTCGTGTATAGAGATTGGGCGGATTCGCAGTTTTGGTTAGGCTGTTACGTACATGTAATTGTCTGATAGACCTTTTCCGCAATATAGCATTTTGTACTGCCTGAAAGTTGTCCAGTTCATAAGTTTACCCTTTGTCATAATTTCTTTTTACTGTTGAGTAGATAAACAGTATTCTCGATCTCTTTTAACTTTCCTGACACTTACTGTATCTTTTGCAGGTTACATCACAGGTAGCCTATTGCGAGATTGACGATCAGGTTAAGAACATTAATGTGGGCGGTTGGGCATGTGATATGGAGCCGAGATTTTGAAAAGAAAATTGAAACGATGAACGAATGGATATATTGCACTTTTAAGTGGGTAGAAATGTGATGTTAATGTAAAATTCGGTACCTTTGCTTTCCTTTCCCTGTTTCTGGACCCTGCCAAATTAATTTCTCATAATGGGAATATGGGCGAGCACGATGGTGCTGCAGTTCAGAATCACCACAAAGTCCTGTTACTTCAATAGACAAATTACATCATTCTGCGAGAATGAAAAGAGCATACTCGATTACTCGTACCGGTATACCTACTTATAACTGGTTGAGATTTTAGTCATGTAAGCGTACCTTCTTTTGCATTTCATCAAAGTGAAGGTCTTAATACTATTTTGTCATTCGAGTCATTTTGTCAGGGACAACGAATCACATTGGCCTCTATAACCTCCTTGGTGGGTTCCTAGTGTTTTGGTCTCGGCAACATATTTCTCATCAGCATAATTCCCTGTTTCTCCATGCATTTCTTATATCACACCACATTGGAAAAGCTTAGTCTCCTACACACGCCTAGCTTATATCCGTGCATGATGCATAAGGTGGGAGTGGGTCACTCCGTCGGTGACAAAGTGTTGTCCATCGGACCTAAGGATCAATTCCCCTTCAAGACTTGTAAAACACAGCTTGAAAAGATATAGTAGTATTGCTCACCCATGGCAGTTACCATCATAAGATGTGCTTTTCAAACCTTTCATTTTGCTACCACCGGGGAAGTTCTGCTTTATCATTTTCTGATAGAAACTGATTAGAATGTTTTCTGTTCTTATCCCATCATTTTTCTCGCAACCTCTCCCAGCTAGGCCTACAAGCATACACTTCACTACTCACTTTGACAGGTCAGCTTAATGGCCTATCCATTTGCACAGCAAACTCTTCCCAGCTTAATCTCTCCTCGGTCAGTCTCCATCAACCTTTCCAGCAACCTCACAGCCTCGCTGCCCCATCTTCCATCATAAGTTTGACGCCCCATCTCGGGTAACTTGGTAACTCTCTCTCTCTCTCTCTCTCTCTCTCTCTCTCTCTCTCTCTCTCTCTCTCTCTCTCTCTCTCTCTCAAACCGCTTCGCTTCTGAGAACAATAAAAATCGCGTTTTGTTTTACTTGCTGCCATTCTTTCCTCTGTCACCCTCCACTCGTTTGTCCCGTTAAGGTAGGTTATTTCATTTCTTTCCCCCTAGTTCATTATTGTCCAATTTCCTTTTTCTGCTTCGTCTTTTGTCCTCTTCTTCCTCTGGTCTGTCCTTTCCTTACACGCGTACCTTAAAATGTTAATCCATGCTCATTTTCCATCATGATTTTTTCCCCGTTTCTCATAGTTTCTTCTTTTATTTTATTTTCCGTTGCTTATTATTGTGACTCTTATTTTCATCATGACATACTTTTCTTCCTGTCTCCTTGGCGCTCACTTAGTCTCCTTTAATTCCTTGTCATTACATGTTTCTCTTTCCTCATCCAGCCTTCGTATTTTGTTTTGATGGGTGATTTTTTCCCCTCTTCTATATAAGCTTCGTGTGTATTACCTTTTAATACATCCATTATTTCCTACGGTTCTGTGTACTTGTATTATAATTCTTTCACTTTAACTTTTCGTAGTCCAGTGGCAGAAAAAGAATACTTCGGTTCAACATCCCTTTCATAACACTTCTCATGACTAGCATCATACTTTAATGCTAGTAATTTCTTAAAGCTCAGCACTCAAGATCAAGGAATGATAATTTTAGGCCAAGTTAAAATGAAAAGAGTATTGAATTACTTAATCTCCATCATCTGCGCCCTTTTCTTCATTGTTCTCTTCTTTTTCTTTTCGTTATATATTCACTTCAACCCTTCTCTTCATTTTCTTTTCGTTATATATTCACTTCAACCCAAATAGCCTTTGTCATTATCTTTCTGTATTGCTGTTACCAGACGATTTTATTCAGCACAAAGGAGTCACTTGGTGCTGATGGAGCTGATGAAGGCTGTTTTTAACCCCTCGAGTTCAAAAAATCTTTAGTGAATAAAACTCATCAGGAGCTTCAAGAAAGAAAAAAAAAAAAGTGACCTGGTTCCAGTTCGAAAAATTGTAAGTGAATAAAAGTAAATAACCTGGAGATAAGAAGAAAATATATATAATCGGGTTGAAGGATTAAAAATTTTCGTTGACTGAGAGCTGAGTTGAATCTTCGGGAAAGGATTCAAACTTGTCCCTCCGTTAACTCTTTAAGCGGGTGAGATACACTGGACCGTAAGCTATTGTCAGTCGATGATATTTCACACGAAGAATACCTCTCCCGGTGAAAAGAGGTGGCTTAGTCTCCTCTTTCACATCACATTTTCACTCGATTTTTTTCTCTTATTTTGCATCGTGTTTATCCTTTGATCTTTATTTTGTCGATTCTTTCATTCGGTTTGTTCTTGTTCATCCTTTTATCTTAACCTTTGTCAGTTTTTTTTTCTTTCTTTCATTTGCTGTCCTTTCATCGTCGCCTCATTCTTTCGTTTATCCTTTGATCCTCTTTTGTCTATCCTTTGAACTTTTTTTTTTTTTTTTTACCGCGCTGGTTCTCAACCTGGGGGGCGCATTCCCCTAGGGGAGCGTGACCAGTTTCCAAGGGGGGCGCGAGGACTTACAGGAAAAATAGTATGGCATGGACAAATGTGTGTGCGTGTGTCACGATGAACCATTGATTTATATTCAGTTACTTCAGTATTCATATTCAGTCTCTGCTCCGTCCTCCAGTGCACACTTTTCTTTGTACCGGTGTAATTTTTTTCTTTCTTTGTCAGTTGCCTGGTCGCCTTCCTGCTTTTTCTTTTCTCTTTGTAATCTGGACGTTTCCAGAGAAAACTGAAGACCACAAAAAGTATTATATTGGAAGATGGACGGCATCCCAGTTAAAATATAAACTTCCCTTATCTCCCGCCCCCTTCAGTCTCCTGTAAAGGGGGGTAGTGAACTGCAGAAGGGATAATTCAGCCTAAATTCACCTGGATTAACGACGTCCACTTGAACCTGCACCAATATCAATAATTCGGAATTAAGTTTTTAGAGTCAGATGGGAGGGGGGGGGGAGGTGTGGACATGAGGACCGAGACTAAAGGGGGAGCGATCCTGAAATAGGCTAAGAATTTCTGGTCTTTCTTTTCATCCGGCATGTCTGTGTCTTTTCTTGAATTTGTTTTGTTGTCTCTCCTTCCGTTATCATGTTCCCTGTACTTTCGTCGTCCATAATTGCCTTCCATATTAGCCAATCCTGTCAACCCGAGGATGCTCTGTTTACTTCATTTTTGCTACTACTGTACTAGTCAGTTTTATTCAGCTTGAAAACACCTCTTGTATTCCTAGGGATAATGTAGCCCGTATCTCTAGTAAAATAATGAAAAAATGATGGTGGTGATGGTGACTAACAATAACCGTAATAATAATAATAATAATAATAATAATAATAATAATAAAATCGCCTGATCTAACTTTTTCCACTCCAGTTAATGGGTAAATTTGGTGAGCTTAAATTTGATAGGTAATCAAGGAGACTTATTCCAGCCTCATATCTAAGGCTCATGGAATGTCATGCAACTCCGACTTCATATTCAAGTCATGGGAGTGGCACAGTTCCGTCTGATGAAAACAAACCCCCTATATCAGTAAAATCTGCCATCTGATTCAAGGGGATATTCTCTCTCTCTCTCTCTCTCTCTCTCTCTCTCTCTCTCTCTCTCGTCAGTTTGTGGATATTTGTAATCACATCGTCAATTATTGCCTATTGTCTCTCTCTCTTTCCATGCTTGCCTGTTGCCTTCATTCTTCCATCTTTTGTTGCTAATTTCTAACCTTTTTACTCTTAATCTTCAATGCCATTATTGCGTATGGTCTCTCTTCCTTGCAGCCTATTAGTTTCTTTTTCTTACCCTTCTTGTCAGTCTTCCTCACCTTCCTTCTTGCCAGGCGTCTTACGCTTTTTCTCTTTTATGCATTTATGACGTCTAGTCTCTTATCCGTTTAATAATGCGTATTATCTCATTCTCTTTCGTTGCCTGCTCTATATTCATCTCATGCCTCATTCTTAGTTCCTGGTCTTTTATGGCTATTTCAGTCTCGTTCCATTTTCGTTCATCCTTGCGTATTTTCCCCGTTTTCTTCTTGTTTTCATCCTTCATACTGTTGGCCTTCATCGTCAACGCTTATTCCATTTTCGTCATGCCTATATTACTTATTTTTCCTTTCTTTTCCTCCCAGTATTGTGTATTTTCTCTTTTCCTGTCTGGTCGTGTTTGTTGCCTTCTCTCTTCCTTTGTGTCGTCCATTCTTATAGCCTCGTATCTTAATCCTTTATCTTTATCGTCCATTGTTGGGCATTTTCTGTCTCCTTCCTTCTTCAATCCCATTATCGCATTATTCTTATCCCTACCCTTGAGTCATTGTGTTCCCTCTTCCCCTCTGGGTCTTCTTTTATTTGCCCACCTTCCACATTTCCCTAGCTTTCTCTCCCACGTTTTCACCAAACCATTCCTATTCGGCATATCCCTTCCCCTACCCCAATTTTTGTGGTAGTAGTTCATTTTTCATCCAGTGTTTACGTCTTGCATTTGCCATTCGACCATTCTCATTATTTATTTATATTATTCACCGTCCCATTCAAACCCTTCCAATTCTTGTGTATTTCTTCGTTTTCTTTCCGGTTTTTGTGTTTCTTCGTTTTCCTTCCAGTTCTTGTGTACTTCCTCGTTTCCTTCCAGTTTTTGTGTATTTCCTCGTTTTCCTTACAGTTTTGGTGTATTTTCTCATTTTCTTTCCAGTTTTGTGTATTTTTTCTTTTCCTTTCGTGTTTTTGTCGTTTCTTATGTCCGTGTTGTCTGTCTTTTCCCTTTGTACGCACCATTCCGTTTCTGCCTAGGCTGTTTCCCCTTTGCCTTCCAGATTACCCTTCATTTCTCTCTCTCTAGTGTTCTCTTCCTTTCCGTTGTTTGAGTTGTATTCACCGTCTCGCTGTTGCGCTGGGTATCGCTTTTTTCTCCTTTTCACAATTTCGTATCGCATTTCCCTTCCCATTAACGTTATTTGTGTATTATTCACTTCATTATTAAGCATTTTTCCGTTCCAATCCATATATCTTTCCCTTATAAATTTCATGTTATTGTCCTTTCTGTTAACTTCCCTCCCGTACAGGCCCCACTTCCATAATTAGTTTCTCCTTCCCACTGCTCGCCCATTAAACAGTTCATTATATAGCTACATCGATCCTCAGACCACACAGATCTCATTGTCCCAACGAAGGCCGTAAGCGTCTTACTCGTCACATAGAAGTAGCTTAAAAGAAAAAAAAGAATAGTAAGAAAGCATTCCCCCCACCCCGAGACTCCCAAAAACAAGCGTCAGAGCCGTGAAGGGAATTGTAAGCAGCACTGTAAAGGTTGTATTTTTCCCTTTCACTTTTCCGTGTTAATTATCCAATTTTTCACTTCTCTATTTTGCATGTATTCTCCTTCCATTGTTGGCTCACCCATTAGTCGCGTATTTTTCTCCTTACGTACTCCCGTCTTTCATTTCTCTTGTTCTCTTCCTTTATTTACGTATTAGTCACCTTATTATTACGTATTTTCCACTTTCTGTTAGTTTGTTTCTTAGTATTTGCCATTTTTTTCCCCTCGCTGTGTTTTCTCCCCCTCCAGTATTCGGTGTTACCTCTCCATTTCTGTCCTCGGCCCTCCCCTCACAATTACTCCCCTTCGTGTCTTACGCCACAACACGTCTAGCTATGAGGTGTTGTCATGTCTCCATTGATCGCAGAGGTGGAGAGGGGGGCTGGGGGAGGAGGAGGAAGGGGAAACGTGGAGGGGTAATAGAGGAGGAGGAATGGAGAGAGAGTAGGGGAGGAAAAGAAAGCGAAGATGGAGGAACGAGGTGGACAGGATTGAGAGGAGATAAGCTAAGAAGGGAAGGAGTATGGAAGCTTATGAGAGCAAGAGAAAGGAAAGAAGGGGAGAAGTACAGGGGGATAACGGAAGAAGGGAGAGGGTAGGGGGAGAAGAGGGAAGCGAAGATGGAAGAACAAGGTAGAGAGAGGGTTGGGGAATGGAGTTGAGATGGAGATAAAAGAATGGATGGAGTTAGGAAGTTCAGGAGCGAGAGAAGTGGAGGAAAGAGAGAAGTAGAGGGAGAGGAAGAAGAGAGAGGACAGGGGAGTATAACTGAGCTTGAAAGGAGGGAAAACCAAAAGGAAGCGAAAATGGAGGAACGAGGTTGTATGGCATCAGAGGCAATGTAGAGCTGAAAGTTGGCTTAAGGAATGAAAACAGGGAGTTGTGTTTAATCGGAAAGAATCAGACTGGATTAATGTCATAAGAGGATGTGTCCCAATGTTCAGTTCAGATATGGGCTTTGTTCTGTTCTTAATTAATATCGACTACAATGGTGAGGGCTTGTGTCGAAAAATCTCCAAATTTGCTGATGATACAAAAATCGGTGATAGATTAGATACACCCGAACAGAGACTGGTGATTCAAAGAGATTAGACAAATTATTTAACTGGGCTCAAACGTGGCGAATGGCTTTTAATGATGACATATGTAAAGTTTTAAATATTGGGAGTAAAAGAGAAAAACTAGGGTAAACTGTGAATGATGCTCAACTCCAGAATGCGAATCAAGAAAAAGATTTTGGATAAATAATAAAAAATAATCTGAAAGAAACTCGACAGTGCACAGAAATAATGAAGAAAGCTAATAAATTAGTTGGATTTATAGGCAGAGCATTTGAATTTAAATCACAGAATTTCATTTTCTCCATGTACAGCTCCTTCATATGGCCCTTTTTGAAGTACTGTGTTCAGCTTTGGTTACCTTAGTACAAGATGGATATGGAGAAACTAGAGATAGTGCAGCGAAGCGTACCAAAAAGGATACCCAGATTAAGAAACAAACCGTATGAGGAACGTTTAGAAGAGCTATATAGAGCTTGTTAACTTATCAAGGGATCGGATTCCGGTATACAAAATTTTTAAGGACGTGACAATATGGTAGTGGACAAGTACTTCACAATTACTCATTTAAATTACACTGGAAGTAATGGTTATAAAATCATCGGCAAACGTTTCCAGCCTTAGAAGTAAAACACCTTTTCTTCAGTAGAGCTGTCAAGATATGGATAAATTTGCCCAGAAATATGGCAGTAATAAAGTTTAAAAGTCGATTGGATACGTATCTGGCCTCGAGTCCTCAGTGAAAGCGTTCATAGCTGAGTGATTTTTCTGATTAGTTGAAGGGGGAAGTTTAGTAGATACAGGAGAAAGGAAGGAGAGATGGAGGAGGAAGGGTGAAAGAAGAGGCTAGGGGAGTTCGGAACCTGCTAGGGTTGGGGAGGGGGAGATGAGTGAAGAAGGGAAAGAGGATAGAGGAGAGGGAGATGAAGGGAGAGGGGAGGGGGAGAAAAGGAAGGAAAGGAGATAGGTAGGGAATTTTGAGGCTGAAACAGGATGAGAGCAAGGAGGAGGAGGGGGCAGGGAATATGGATGAGGAAGGAGGGAGGGGGGACTCAGGGGAAATGGAAAGAAATTTAGGAGAGAACTGGGTAAGGAAGAAAAATATGGAGAGAGAGAGGGGAGGAGGGAGGGAGGGAGGAAGGGAGAGGGATTAAGGAGAGAGATGGAGGAATTGATGAAGGAAGAGGAGGAGGAACTGAGGGAGGGAAAGAGAGAGGCGAGGAACTAAGGGTGGGAGGGAAGGAGAGAGATGGAGGAACTGAGGGAGGGAGAGGGAGAGACGGAGGAACTGAGGGAAGAAGAAAAGGAGAGAGGCAGAGAAACTGAAAGAGGGAGGAAAGAAGAGAGGCGGAGGAAGCGAAGGAGGGGGTACTTAGGAGAAAAGGTGAGAGAGGGGAAAATGATGCTTGTAAAAACAGAAGAAAGAGAAAGAAAAATAAAGATGGAGGGAGAACAGGAGAGAGTAAGGGAAGTAAGAGAAGGTGAGAAGAGAGGAAGGTTTGAGGGGAAATGGGCGGTGAGAATGAATGATAATGGGGAAAAAAATGCAATGTGAGGGAGAAGATAGAAGGGAGAATGGGAGGGAAAGTGAATGACGGATAGAGGAAGTTGCGGAATTGATTGTTGGCGAGGGGGGAAAGGGAGGGTAAGTTGGAGAGAGAGAGAGAGAGAGAGAGAGCTTGCAGGAAGTAACATAGATTACATGTACGTACAGTAAATGAATAAGAGGTGATACGAAAATGCTTGCAGTACAACAAACACCGGTGTAGATAGATAGGTAGATAAACAGATAGATATATGGATAGACAGACATATAGATAGACAGACAGATAGACAAGTAGGTAATCTGAGTAAATACTGATACATAGGTAGGTAGATAGAAAGGTAGAGAGATAATAACAAGTTTGGAAGAAAACAGCCAGGCTAGAGATATGAAAGAAATGAGTGAGAAGGGTAGGTCAGGGGTCAGAGGGGTAGTCAGCCAGGTCGCGGTCAATACGCCGGTGATATGAGAGAGAGAGAGAGAGAGGTGATGTAAGGGAAGGAGAGAATACGGATGGATAGAAGAAGGAAGGAGGAAAAAAAAGAGCAGACTGGCCTGTTGAGAAGAAACGAAAGAACGAGAAATTAGAGGAGGTGTGGGAGAAAAGGGGTATCGTAGATGTGCGATCAGTTTAACACCTTTACATGGATGGTGTTTTTCTTATCCTATTCTTGATATTTCCAGACGATTTTATTCAGCTAAGGGGAGATAAGTGGAGGTGTTAGGTACGGCCATTGTTAACTCTCTCACTGAAGGAGAGTTGTTGAAGAGATAGGCCTTCATGTGGTGGCACCGATATAAGTAAGTCGCCGAACTGCCTGGTTATTCAGACCTCCCTCAACTACTTCCCTATCTTTTCAAAGGGTGATGGCAATGCCGGGTCCATGATTATAGGGTGAGTATAAAAAGGGGCTTCCTGGAAGCAACGGGGGGTTGAGATGACCCGAGCACCAAAAGATAATTTGCTTCAAAATTAACGGAAGGAGGGGGATGAAAGGGGGCCTACGGAGAATTTGGGGGGCTGTAAGTGGAGGATAATGAACTACAGAAGGTTACCTCAGCCTGCAGCCCACTGGGTTCACGCGTCAGATGAACCTCTGTCTACAACAATAACAACAGCTACTACTAGCCACTAAAAGAGATTCTTGATAACTTGAGTCAGATGGTCCCGTAGTTGTCAGAAAAAAATTAACACCTGCAGTTCAATGACGTACCGGTACCGTACTTCCTTATTTTCTTCCTTCGACCACCAGGAGGTTTTGTTCAAGACAGACCTCAGGTAACGGAGGGGTTAACGAAGGCTGCATTTACTTCTCCAGTTAGAAAAATCTCTCCATGGCTTCATATCGTCTGGTGGTGTCAAGAACAGAATATAAACCGTCAGTGAAGTGACGTGGTTAAATTGCGTCATCGTAGTGAAGGAGTTTCACAACTCAAAAATACAATGCATACTATATATATATAGCCTATATATATACAACTTTTAGCTTACCAGTATATCATTCCATATCCCTCCCTTTTTCTGCCTCCTCTCTACTCATAGAAATTAGCCATGATATAATAAATAGTTGTCATATATTTACGTATCTTACTGAACGTGTACCGGTAAATATAAATTCCGTACTCTTCTATGATACCTGTACTTACATTACATAACTAACCTGGCATAGATTTGTATTCAATAAATCTAGGTTAAGCTAATGTTCAAGTGGAAAGTTGAAATGTTCAAGTGGAAAGTTGATATACTACCATAACACATCTAGCAAGGTATTATATAAAGTAAAAAAATATATTAACTGGCCACTGATGTTTCCAGTTGCTGACTAGGGCTCCTTTAGCTGAACTGAGGTGTGCTAAATATACGCTCCTCGAAATGAGAAAGAGATTTGAATTATATGTACAGTATTTAACTCTCTCTCTCTCTCTCTCTCTCTCTCTCTCTCTCTCTCTCTCTCAAGCTTCTGAGTGAGTATTCTTTGGATTTCTCTCGGTAAAAACGCTAGTCTGCCAAAATATCCCTGTGCAGCTGGCTCAACGAAAGAGTTAATATCATTGTAACGAGACACCGCACAATCAGTGTAATGCACTCTGATGATAGTTCTTCCTTTAGTACTCGTTTTTCATTTCGTTTCCATGCTCATCTTTTTCTTCCTCTTCTTCCTCCATCAGTTTTTTTTTTTTTAAATTTCGTTTTCCTTTCCTCCTCCTCTCTGCTGGGATTTTTTTTTTTACCGTTTCGTTTCTTTTTTTTATTTTGTCGTCGTCGTCGTCGTCGTCGTCGTCGTCCTTCTCCTCCTCCTCCTCCTCCTCCTCCTTCTCCTCCTCCTTGTGGTCAGTTACCATTGCGCAGCCCCCTTGCATGGCTTTCAGTAATTCATGTTGTTCCCGCCTTAGGCTTGATCGCTTTATTGCTCCGTCTTGCATGGTTTAGTCTCTGGTGACATAGGAGACTTCGTAGCATTCTCCATTTTCTTTTCTTCATTCTCTTTAGCATACCTCAGTCTTCTCTAGTTTGTTATTTATGTCTTTTTAGTCTTGCCATGGTTTGCGTAAGGAGGATATGAAGCTTGGATATGCAAAATAAATCTCTTAGGAGAGATGTGTTAAGAAAACTGAGCCAACGAACACCTCTCTTTGTCTTTAGTTGTGACTGGGTTCGTTTAACTTGTGTGCAGTTGGGCTAACCGCAGCATTTGTGATGGGTTGCGATCTCTTTCGGTTGTGTACTCGTGTAATTAACTGGATTAGCCTCATTAAAGTTCGTATGTAAAATGTGGGGAATTGTTGAAAATTTCGACGGTAGGTCCAACTTGATCGATCGACTGAATTTTCAATATGATCGGTTGATAGGAAATTCTATAGTAGCATTTGTCTGAATCTGTAAAGTTCCAGTAAGTTGATTGATTGCAGATTTCGATGATAAAATGTTTGATTACAGTATGTAATTTAATTGGTTGATTGAGCATTTCGACGGCTGAGTTTTGGTTGGTTGGAAATTTTGACAGTGTTTGGCTGAGTGGAAATTAGTTGTAGCAGCTTGTTTGGCTTACTTAGAATTCATCACTGTCACTGAAGGGAAATACTCAGCGAAATACTCAGTTGACTTGGATATTCATATGCAAAGGCTTTGAGTCGTCTTCCTGTTGATCGAAATAGCGACTCTACGTTAGTCTATTCGAATTCTGAATGGAAAACTTATCATACAAAATTTGAAGAATTTCATCAGTAGAGCGAGCGAGCAGACTACCTAAGTTTCTTCCGAAGGCCTAATTCATTCTGAAATTTTCGTACTTAACGTTTTCGTGCACCAAGAAGTTGTGAAGATACCTGTACTGATTGAATTTGTTCATGTAATCTCCTTGATCATGTTTTCATCAGCGGAAAGAGACGAATAGCCATCCTGATATATAGAAAGAACATCATACGATAAGAAGTGTATATTCAAGTAAACAGCCACTCTTGTGGGATAGGAATACTTCATTGCTGTACAGTACTGGAATTGTTTCGATTAATTTTAACATTGCAATTGCATTTTCTTTCGGCTTTCAGTTGAATTTTCATGGCGTGTGTTCCGACTTGGTAGGACTATGCACAAGGAAGGAAGCTGGTGTCAGAGAGTGTCAGTGGCAGAAATGAAGAGAGCTGCGAAAAAACTGAAGAATGGGAGTGTTGGCGGTGATGAAATGTGTTAGGAAATTATGAAAAGTAGTGCAGAGACCGCAGTGAGCTGTTTGCGCGAAATTTGCCAAAAAGCCTGGGAGAGAGGAGCTGTATTAATGGAGTTGAAGAAGGATGCGATTAAGACCTTGTATTAAGAAGTGACTGTTATGAGTGCAAGAAATAATTTTGGATTTATTGTTTTGAAATCTGTGGGTAAAGAATATAGACCCATGTAGAAGACTGGTGATGAAAGTTAGGCAGTTACGTGTCTGGTGAGTCCTAAGCAGAGTGGTTTCTGGAGTGGCAGGGCATGTGAGGACAAGATATTTTTAGTAAAACAAACAATAGAGAAAGCATGTGAGAACGACTTAAGTTATTTATGGCACGGAGGGTGAAAGCTTTGTGAGAGACTAAACAGGGAGGGATTATTCCGTAGGCGGTTTGTCGTGTTGAAGGTAAAATGCAGAAGACTGTCAAGAATATTGTTATTTTGGTGTTGAATCATGTTTAAGAGTATATGAATGTTTGATTGAGGGGTTCATTATTAATAATGAACTTGTCGTTGAGTAACCCAGGTCTGTCTGGCCGAATAGACCCAGCAACCGCAGGCAAGCAATCGCCACAGCAGGTCCATCCCGTGCAGTGCACCAATGTTTCCTTGCGGCATAGGGCGCCTTGCCACAGTGAGGTGCGAAGAGTGTGAAAGTTTGGTTCTTAGATGGACGCCTCATTTGCGTCTGTCCTAGTGTACAGAGGCACCGTAGGTGGATTCGCATCACACCGTTGATTATATGGTTACCACCCAGCATTGTAAATGGTGTCCTTGGGTACAGAAAACTATCAGTTTCGTCACTCAGTGTAGAGTTAAGTGGGATGACGAGTAAGAAAAGTGGCGGGAAGGAAGGGAGAAAACAGGAAAAGAGAGGGCAGACACAGAAAAGGAATGATAGTGAAGGACGAAGTAGGCAACACAATATCGAATGACCGAATGATAGGTGCCCCCTCCTACCACCATAAGTACTGAAGTAATACAAAAGGTGTGTGATGTCCACATGGCTTTTCAGTACGGTGTATAACCACGCCATACGAGTATATGGGCGGAGTCTTGTGAGAACTTAGAACGAGGGTGCGGAGACGGGAGAAGCATACGATAAATGCCGAGTGGGTTCAATGTTTCAGGTTTAATGCATGCTTAGATTGTGCGGATGATGCAGTGTTGCTTGCTAGGCTAGTAACGAAGGAAATCTTTGTAGTCTGGATCAGAATTTTGTGAATGTGAGCGACAAGGTGAAAGAAGTGTAGATAAAAGTATAGCTACATACCGGTATTTGTGGATCGAGTTGATGTGTTAATGAAAGGCGGGAGAGTGGACTTGGTGGAAGTGTTAAGGTAGCTGACTAGCAGTGACAGAAATGAGAGCTACGTATGTAAAGCAAGGGGAGAGCAGAGTAACTGAAGGAAGTAAAGTGGCAGCTACTTTGAAGGTCTTGATACAGAATAGAAGCCTGAATAGCTTACAAGGCGTACAAGAGAACCGCGGAAAGAAATGTTAGTGACGACATAAACATAGGGTGTGAGACTCTAGAGTGACGTGAATATAAAAATAGTGGAAGCAGGGACTCTCTAAGTAATTTATTGGCACGGTACGTGGTTGAGTACTGTACATTGGATAAGAAATGTACAGATTCTTTAAAGATACTGTGTTGAGGATTATAGATCAGACGGAACAAGAAGAAGAGTGTGTGCTTAGATATTATCAAGGAGAGAATTGGATTTAATAAAGGGGCGAACGGAGTAGTTACCAGGTATGTGTGCGATTTGGAGGGTAAGAGCTTGAAGGAGGCGCGGGAAAGAAGGGGGATGGGTAAGTCAGTGTGTGTGTGTGTGTGTGTGTGTGTGTGTGTGTGAAAGTGATTTATGGAAACTGAGGCAGCAAGGGAATTTAAGGGTAGAATGGAAGGATAAAGAATGTGAAGGTGTGCATGACAGGCGGTGCAATCCTTCTTCAACGTAGTAGTCAAAAGAATGGTCTCTCCCACACACAGTATTAAGTACAATTCTTAGTCCTTATGGATAGTTTGGCCTGTGAAGCAAAGAATTTCGAAGGCTTGAATGATGAGTGGCACTGGTCACCGCTGATAGTTTAACTTCTGCGTTTTTCTTTCCCAAATCGTGGATCCCTCTCAAATGTGTTCGTGGGAGATGCAGTGATGATGATAATGATGATGATGATATTGTCAGATTCGCATTCCAGGACAAGTCCATTATGTAGTAAAGTTCACCAGGTACGGTAGGGTATGGTTTGTGGAGGGTGGTCACCTTGAGGACTGATTGTCATGCGTATCCACCACCTGATCAGTCAGGTGACAGAAAGGCGTGATGTCGTACGCCCGCCACCCCCGCTGTGTTGACACCGGCTCAGTCAGCTGATGTTTAAATATACACGAACACCGTCTAAGAGTGGTTAAAACACCATAGTATCGAAGTATAAAGGAAGTAGAGGCCTTGTACAGTCTCTCTCTCTCTCTCTCTCTCTCTCTCTCTGCTAGAAATATATGTTATCGAGTACACTGATCTACCATAACACTTCCCAATACAAAACGTTATGTAACGCATCCGCTCCAGGGTTTCCATAACGCTCATATTAAAACAGCAGTACCGGTTTATTGAGTGGCCCCCGACGACTGTTTTGGGGTGAAAATATCGTTACCAGCTAAATGCGGAAAGCAAATGAAAATAAATCTGATAGAAAATAGTGATACCGTAAATTAAACCCCCATTGATGATTATTATCGTTGTAGTCTAGACATCTTGTCACAGGAATTGAGCAGTATGGAAATGCAAAGCCATGAAAGGTACCTATGCCCATGAAATCTTTGACTGAACAGGACGATGGAGACCTTAATAGTATGTAAAATAGTTCTAAGAATCATAATGGGTAGCGATGAGGAAAAAACAGCAATAATGGTATGGAAAATGTACTGGTAACTCTTAGTGAGGAAGTGTGGTAGGTTCAAAGTCCTTAAAACTTGTACTGTAAATTGTACTTATAAATAAATAATATCATTAGTAAATTGAGAGAGAAGTGGAAGATAAAACTACCGGTACCGTAGAAAGTATGGGGCTGCGGCGAGGTACCAGCGCAGAGGAGGTATCTGGCCTTGACAGCTATTCTCGCCCTTTTAAGAGTCTAAACACTTCAGGTAGATGGTGCTTTGTTTATTTATTTATTTATTTATTCATTCATTCATTTTTAGTTTATTCTTGCTTCCTTCGGACGATTTTATTTAGGTTAATAAAGACCGTGCTGAAAGGTTGATGATGGCTGTATCTAACCTTTCCACTTCGAAATCTCTCTCAAGTTGAATGAAATCCTCTGGAGATAGCAAGAATAAGTTTTAATAGTACGTCATCGTTTTAAATACTGGTAATGTAATGGCCCCCACAGAGTACTGGAGTGGTGGTGGTATTTGTTCTTCCCTGTCTCGAGGGATAGTATGGGGGACAAGTAGTTAGTGACATAGCGGAAGCTGTAACAAACTTCCAAAAGTAAGAGCATGAAAAATAGCTAACCACATTTGCTGGATGTTTTTTATTAGTTTCCCCAAGTTCATCTGGAACGTGAACCCAGTAGACTGCTGGATTAAGTTGCCATTCTGCAGTTCACCATCCTCCGTTTGGAGGATAGGGAAGTAGTTGATGGACATTTGTATGAATATAGCCAGACAGTGGACCCGTCTGTTTACATCGGTGCCACAAGATGAAGATGAAGGCTCCCTCTCCAACACCTTGATGTCACAGCATAATATGGAAGAGAACCAGTAAATGATGTTGAAAAGCCTGCAGAAATAACCGTGTGGAATATAACTAACGCTTTGTAAATGACAGTGTGGAGATAGAGCTGAGTAAATAACTGTGAAGTATCTAACGGCATTTGCTTGATGTCATTGCAGGAACAGGACGCTTCTTGGCGGGACAGCATCTGCATCTCAGTCGACTGCGAGGATGAAACGTGAGTATGACAGTTATTATTTTTTTTTGGTCAGAATTTTGAGTCCTCATATTTGTAACTAATTTCTTAATTACTTTTACGTTTGTCTTTTAGGCTTATCTACAGTAGTTACAATGTTTTTGATCGAAAAATTCTGCGGTGCATTAGAGTCCAGGGACTGCATTGTAATCTTTGTTGAACGGGTTTACTTAAGGTTTATGGTATATGTAGGCTAATGTACTTTTAAAACAGTCTTATGATTCACCATTCCCTTACTGCAGAATCTCTCTTGTTCTTGAAATACCACTCTTAACATAATATTATGTAACCTGCCATGGAATTTCCCACAATATTACTGAAACCCGCACTTTGTCGTATTTAAGAATGTTGGCATAGTACCTTCCTTTGAATATTAATAATACGTGGTTGTGACTGGATATTTCTGTACATTCTACAAATACTACAGGTGCTACAAATCTCCAAGTCCATTTATAGTACGGACCGGTATTTGTATCAGTCAGTACCTCTTCCATACCAATTCAGTTTAGCATACAGACTAGCATGTCAACAAGCCCTTGTGTATCTATGTTGGCATTAAAAACAAGTAAAGAAGATATAAAAGTGTCGTACGATGTAATATATGGAAAATACAAGGTTAGGGTAGAGGTTTTAGGAAGCCCTCTAAGGTGACGAGGATATAGGCCTTGAGAATTGTGTGCTGGTGAGGGTTATGGTTTTGGCTACATTGTTTCCCACTTTAGCTTTCAACACCCTTCTCTCTCTCTCTCTCTCTCTCTCTCTCTCTCTCTCTCTCTCTCTCTCTCTCTCTCTCAGGGTCAGTGTGTTGGGAAGTGTAAACACATTTTTTTACATAGTTTCTTTATTTAGCCACCCCTTCATCCCCTCCCCCTCTCTCCGTCGGCTTGTGTGTCTGTCTTTCAGGGTTAATGTGTTATTTTTAATGTACTCGTATTAGTGGCATTATTTCACTTTTGCCCACAACTCTCTCTCTCTCTCTCTCTCTCTCTCTCTCTCTCTCTCTCTCTCTCTCTCTCATTGACTCACTTGGTTGCCGTGTCTGCCACTTCCTTAATAATTCTCATTCCGTATCGCTAGTGTAATCTGTTCACACACACACACACACACACACACACACACACACACACACACACACCATTATCTCTGCTTCACCTCCTATAATACCTCCCTTCTTCTTCCCCTCCTCTCCCCTCCCTTCCTCCCTCTCCACCTTCCTGATCCTCCACCTCCCACCCTTCTACCCCCTCCTGCAGTCATTCTCCTCGCTTCCCCTTCCCTGGTGATCACTTTCTCCTTTCCCCTCCTCTACCTGTCCTCAGTCCCTCCCTCCCGCACTATTCCTCCTTTCCCTCTGCTATCCTCACCTCCCCTCGTTTCTCCTTCCCTCAGCTTCACTCCTTTCCCTTCCTTACTTTCCTTCACTTCTTCGCGCCCCTCGTCCTTCCCTTCCCTTTCGTACTATCTTTGCCATCCCTTCTTCCTCCCTTCACTCTTCTCCTCTTCAGTTTCTTCTTTTCTCTCTCCTCCCCTCCCCTCGTCCCTCCACTCCTCTCATCTCATCTTCTCTCGTCTCCTCTGCTCTTCTTTATTCTCCTCTGTCTTGTCTTTCTCCTCTTCATCCTACTCACCCTCTTCATCCTACTCACCCTCTTCTCTTTTCCTCCTTCCGTTCTCTCTTACCGCCATCCTTCCAGCCGCCCATCCTCCACGCCCTCCCTCCCCTTCCTTCTCTCCGTCATTCCATTAATCTCTTGCTTCTGCACACTTCTATTCACAGTTCCATTACGTAATTTTCTTTTACTACCTTCATTCCCATTGCCATTCGTCCTTCCCACTGCACTACAATACTCCTTCTATTCCTTTTCTAGATTATTCCTTTTACGACCATTTCTCTCCTGCGTTTCTTCCCAATTGACTGGGCAAGTGCTTGTGTGGTCCCGTTGTATAAAGGCAAGGGTGATAAGTATGAATGTACTAGCTTTAGGGGTATAAGTCTGTTGAGTGTTGTAGGTAAAGTGTATGGTAGAGTGTTAATTATGAGAGTTAGAGAGGGTACAGAGGGAGTGATTAGTGATGAGCAGTGTGGCTTCAGGAGAGGGAGGGGATGCGTTGATCAGGTGTTTGCTGTGAGACAAGTGTGTGAAAAGTATTTAGCGAAAGGCAAGGATGTGTTTTGGGCATTTATGGATTTAGAGAAAGCGTATGATAGAATTGATAGGGAGGTTTTGTGGACTGTTTTAAGATTGTATGGACTTGATGGTAGGTTGCTAAAAGGGGTGAAAAGTTTTTATGTAAATAGTAGAGCGTGTGTAAGAGTGGGAAATGCTGTGAGTGATTGGTTTCCCGTGAGAGTGGGGCTGCGACAGGGATGTGTGATGTCGCCTTGGTTGTTTAATATTTACATGGATGGTGTTGTACGGGAGGTGAATGCAAGAGTTTTAGGTGGTCTGAATCTGGTAAATGTTGATGGAGGAGAGTGGAATCTGAAGCAGCTGCTGTTTGCAGATGATACTGCACTGGTGACTGATTCAGAGGAGAGATTGAGACAGTTGGTAGAGGAGTTTGGAAGGGTGTGTGAAAGGAGGAAATTGAAAGTAAATGAGAATAAGAGTAAAGTGATGAAGTGTACGAGGTTGATAGATGGTAGGGGGATGAATATAGTTTTGAATGGTGAGATGCTTGAGGAGGTAGATTGTTTTAAATATCTAGGGTCACATGTTGCTGTGGATGGAAGAATAGATGCAGAAGTGAAGTTTAGAATAAATGAAGTAGGAAAGGTGCTGGGAGGAATGAAAAAAGTGTTTAGATGTCGTTCGCTTAGAATGGATGTAAAGAGAAGGCTGTATGAGGGTGTTGTGGTACCGACTGCGTTATATGGGGCTGAAACATGGAATATGGGTGTAGCAGAGAGGAAAAGTTTGAATGTAATGGAGATGAGATGTCTGAGGAGTATGTGTGGAGTGACGCGTATGGATCGAGTGCGAAATGATGAAGTGCGAAGGAGAACTGGAGTTGTTCGGGAGATGGCTGGTAGAGTTGAGCAGAGGGTGTTGCAATGGTTTGGGCATATGGAGAGAATGGATAATGAGCGATTGGTGAAAAAGATAACTAGATCTGATGTGAGAGGTGTAAGACTGAGAGGAAGACCACGAATAGGATGGATGGACAGTGTGAAGAGAGCGCTGGATGCGAGAGGGATGTCCGTTGAGCAAGGAAGAGTGGCTGTGCGTGACAGAAATAAATGGAGAGAAATTGTGAATGAATAAGTGATGACGCAGCCCTGAGGGGATATTCTCCTGCATTTGGTCTGATCAGCTAGTCAGGTCAGGTGCGGGTAAGGGGATGGGTCTGTTATGATGTGGCAGGGGTAAACCAGTTCAGCTGTCGGGCCCTGCTGTGGATGTCACTGCTTGCATTGCGCAGTTGACCCTTGTGCGGTGTGATGCGGTGAGGATCTGTCCGTTCTCCCCTTTGGGGCTAAGATGCGAATGAATGTGTTTGAATGGATGAGTAAATGGAGAGTGAGTCGTCCTGTCTCGGCTACCTCCCTTTCCTTGGGGGAAGCAGCCTAGGTATATAGATAGATAGATAGTTTCTTCCCACGAATCGTGTTTGTCTCTCTTTTTATTCTTTTTACGTTTTCTTTTCCACATTTTATAAAACTCCTAATCCCATCCTTCCCTCCTTTCAGTCCGTCTCTAATTCCACTTGTCGTCACTAATGCTTTCTTTCACTTTCTTATTTTCCCTCTTATTCTTCCCTCTCTTCCTTCTCTTTTCATTCTCTTTACTCCCTGTCTCCTATCCACTCCTTTAACTACTCCCATCTCATATGTATCCCACATTCCCCTCCATTTTTGTTTATCTTTCATTCATTTTTTTCCGTGTTTACACTGTCTCTCCTATTCATTTTCACTACTTCCCGTTACTTGCTTTTTCTCTCCTTCTCTTCTGTCTAGCTATCTGTCGTTCGTTCTATCGTTCGTTCGTTCGTTCGTTCCTCCCTTCTTCCTTCCTTCTCCTTCCTCCCTTCCTCTCCTTCCTCCCTTCCTTCTATCCTTCCTTCCTTCCTTCCTTTTTACTCCGTATTATCCACTTCGCTTCGTTACTTCCTTCCACAATTTCCCCACACATTCCAATCCTTTCTTGTTTCCCTCCATTGCTCCTTCTCTGCGAGGCATTTCTTTTCATTACTCTTGTCTCTCCTCCTCTCACAACCTCCTTTTGCCCCCCCCTCCTCCCATTACTATTACCATTTTCCTTTCTGCAGTGATCCTCTTCCTCTCTTTCGTTCCTCCTCTTTCTCTTGACTGTATTCGCTTTGTTTCCTGTATTCGCCTTGTTTCCGGTTTTTGTATCGAGATTTTTTGTACTGTCAGCAGACTTGGAGATATTAACGACACAAACCTTCATCAGTATCGTCAGTATGAATTATAAACGGTGCAGGACCCAAAACAACCCTGTGGTACTCCGCCTGTAACATTCATCCTGTCTGATTCCTTCCCATTAAGCCTTTTGTTTACGTTCCGTTAGATTTTCAAGCCATCTTTGTACATTGCCTCTGATACCATAGCCTAAAGTTTCTCGAGAAGCCGTTTATGGGGAACTTTACCAAATGCCTTCTGGAAATCGAGATAGAGTACGTCAACAGATTTAGGTTTATCGTACAGTACATGTCAGTTATATCACTGAAAAAAAGTAGACATTAGTAAGACATGATATTTCGGAACCTGGTCTGACTCACTGAGATTATATATATATATATATATTTAATTGCCTCCCATTACCATTACCATTCCCTCTCTCCTTCCTGCCTTGACCCCCTTCCATTCTTTCCTTCCTTCCTTCCTGCGTGACATTCACTCCTTTCCACCAGTCATTCCTCCCCTCCTCCGCTATCTTTTATTGCTTCCCATTACCGTAACCATCCCCATAATCCCTCCCTCCCTTTCTCTCCCTTCTTCAGCATTCCCTCTTTCTCTCCTATCCCTCCGTTCCTCAATCTTTCCCTCCCTCCCTCACCTTTTTTTTTCTTTTTACCTTCTCTCCCTCCCTCCCTCTTTCCTCTCCTCTCACTGCCGACCTTCCCCCTCCGTCCCTGCCATAGTGCCAAGGAAACAGTGGGCCCATAGTCTCGCCTGGCATGCTCTAGTAATACCCCCCCCCTCTCTCTCTCTCTCTCTCTCTCTCTCTCTCTCTCGTGTAGATACAGAAGGGATAGATAGATAGATGGATAGATAGATAGACAGATAGATAGATAGAGAGAGAGAGAGAGAGAGGGAGGGAGGGAGGGAGGGAGGGAGGAGGGGGATGGCTGGAGGGATAGGGGAGGTGACGATAATAGTGCCAAGGTCGGGTTTGATAGTACTGGGAAAAATATTCGCAGAGAAAATGAGGTAGGGGAGGGAAGAAGAGCGAGAGAGGAGATTATGATGTGGAAGAAGAGCGAGAGAGGAGGACCGAGAGAGACAAAAGAAGGAGGGAAAGAAAGGAGAGACTAGGGAAAGCGGAAAGTGAAGTGGAAGGAAAGAGAGAAGGATTAAAGAGAGCTGAGGGTGGATAGGAAGAGGAGAGAAGAGTGGGACTTGGGAAGGGGGAAAGAAAGGAGGGGTAGATACGGGATAGGGGGAAGAGGAGGGAGAGGAATGGGGGAATAAGGAAGAGGAAGAGGCGACTCATTTTTCCGTTCGGTTTAATATTGGCCCCACATTTGCACATTTTAGGACGCTGGGAGTGGTGGGTTCGAGCACCGCTGATTGCCACTGAGTTTGTGGGGTGGACGTAGTAAAGATCATATAAACAAACCCGTACCATACCACTGTCCACCTCAGCTGTCTTGTTTCACCTTTTGAGCCTTGTGTCTTTCCTACCCTCCTCCTAACCTCCCTATAACTTTCCCCCTTTTTAAGAAGAGGTGAGACGGAGGGAAGAACGATAAGACGAAGGATCAGGGAGAGAAGAGAGAGAGGAGAACAAGGGTGAGGGAACACGCAAATACAAGTTCATCTCCCCAGCCTCTGTCACAACCCATCACCACTCTTTCTCACCCATCCACATCGCCCTTCCTATTGCACTCAAACGCATTCTCTCTTTTCATCGTTCTCTCTCTCTCTCTGTCTGTCTCTCTCTCTCTCTCTCTCACACACACACACACACACACACACACACACACACACACACACACACACACACACACACACACACACACACACACACACACACACACACACACACACACACACACACACACACACACACACACACACACACACACACACACACACACACACACACACACACACACACACACACATTTTACTTCCTCCTTCATACAATGTCCACATTCTGGGTCTTCCCCTCCTCATTCTGCCTTCAACTTCCCTTCATCCCATTAAGCTGTCAATATATTCTTCTATATTAAGATCCAGTCTGTAAAGTCATTATATAACCACATTGAATAAGAGAGAGAGAGAGAGAGAGAGAGAGATGTCTGGGGGGAAGTGAACGTTGAAGGACGGAATTCGGGTTAATGGGAGAGTGATGGTTAAAGGAGGGGAAGAGAGGGTTAAAAGAAGGGAGGGAGAATTAAAAGGAGAGAGTGGGAGTTAAAGGGAGGAAGTGAGGGTGAAATGGAGGGAGGGCGGGTTAAAGACAGGGAGAGTTAAAGGGAGGGAAAGATGGTTAAAGACAGAGAGGGAGAGTTAAAGGGAGGAAGAGAGGGTTAAATACGGAGAGTTAAAGGGAGGAAGAAAGGGTTCAAGACGGAGAATTAAAGGGAGGGAGGGAGAGTTAAAGGGAAGAATGTAGATTAAAAGTGGGTAGGGGTTAAGGCATTGGAGGAAAATAGGTCTGTAAACTAATTCCACTTCTAAAAACCACCGTAAGTTACTTAAAAAAAATTTTACAGTAAAATACTTTCAGCCTGATATCATGAGACAAAGCGAAGAGCACCTCAAGTTGGGTTCGATATCAAATTGTAAGTGGGTAACCTTCAATACATACAGTGATTTACAGTGTTAGACATTTCTCGGACCAGTTTTGAAGTTGCATTAATTCCTTCAGTACAGTAACCTTCTTACAGTTTATTATTGCCGCTTCCAGACAATTTTATTCGATTTAAGACCCTATACTGAGCGGGTTAGTGGAGGTTGGGCCTAACTCCTAGGTCGAAGTCTTCCTTAAGCTGAGTAGAATCATCTGATGGAAGCCTGGAAACCTGTCCTGATCTTATTTACTTTATGCCAGCCTAATCATACCTGGAACTTTGGTGGCTCGTTGGTTACCACACTTATCTCGCAGTCCGTGTGCACCGCGTTACGGGTTCGAAACCCAAGCCATGGGATATTTAAATTTCTTGTTGGTAATGTGTCCTGTCATATTCTTGCATATATTCGCGCCCAGTCACACACACACACACACACACACACACACACACACACACACACACAAAACCATAACTATCACAGCAGTATGCGTTCACGTGCATCACTGCCCCTACAAACACCCCTTTCCCATTAGTATTTCGCCAGCGTGAGGAAGGGTTGATTCTGCCTGCCATACTTTCCGAGGAGAAGGTTTGATTGTGCAGTGGTGCTAATATGGATTTATATTTACATTTACAACTCAGACGATCCTTGCTTGACCTGACGACCTTATTTAACTCAGTCATGGACGCGTTAACCCTGGAATGGCCGGCGGTCAACTGAAATTAAAATACAGTATAACGATGAAAACGGTGCCCCTGATGATAAACGAGAAACACAAAGCGTATTCTTGTCTGCATACCTTTATAGATTATCCGGTAAACACATGTATATATTGTATACCGTACTTACATAATATTATATACACATGTACGTAGCTGCTTGCAGATACACATGCAGGTTCATATAAGCAGAGAGAGAGAGAGAGAGAGAGAGAGAGTAGCCTGCGTGTCAACATTAGATTTGGTGGCATTGGAAAATATCTCTGTAGAGAAAAGGTGGAGGGAGGAGAGGGAAAAGGAGGAAGAGAGGAGGAAAGGAAAGAAGGAAGGAAGTAAAGAAAAAGAGAGGTAATTGGAGGAGTAAGAGAAATAGGAGGTTAAGGCAGAGAGAGGGAGTAGGGGAAGGGAAGGAGAGGTGAGATGAGGGAGTAAAGGATGGAAGAAAAACAAATAAGATGAACTGAGAGAAAGGAGTGGGAGGAAAGAAAAGGGAGAGGAAGAAAGACGATGAGAAGAGAAGCGAAGGGAGAAAAGGAGTGATAGAAGTAGAAGGCTGAAACGAGTACCTTATCTGGTAAATGTACACACACACACAAGAGGTATTCATTGTGGTAAGAGTAGCTACCTCTCACACACACACACACACACACACACACACACACACACACACACACACACACACACACACACACACACACACACACACACACACACACGAGAGAGAGAGAGAGAGAGAGAGAGAGGTGGGGAGAGAAGGAGGGAGGGTAAGACCAATGTAGAGAAGAGTAGGTGGAAGGAGGGAAAGGGGTGGGAAGACAGCGAGAAGGAGGGGGGAGTGGGGGAGAAGGGAGGGAGGGAGGGAGTGGGCAACGGAAATAAAAGAACAATAAAACCCAGTGATGGCGAGGAGAGAGAGAGAGAGAGAGAGAGAGAGAGAGAGGGAGAGAGAGAGAGAGAGAGAGAGAGAGAGAGAGAGAGAGAGAGAGGAACAAAAAGGAAAGCGACTAAGAAAACTGTGTAAAGTCAGGTGAGGAGATGGGGAGTGGGGAGATAAATACAGTGGGGAGGAGGGAGAAGGGATGAGGGGCGGGGGAGAGAAGTGAGAGGGGAGGGAGAGGGAGAGGGTAGTGGTGGTAAGGAGAGAAGAAAGAGAACAGCTGCCTAAGAGAGAAAGAGAAAGAGAAAGAGAGTGGGGAGAAAGTGAGGTAGAGGGAATCGTGAAAGGGTGGGAGTGGAGAGAGAGTGAGGGAGAGGGGGGAGTGGAGAGAGGCTGCGGGCTAGAGGGAGTGGAGAGAGGCTGCGGGCGAGAGGGAGTGGAGAGAGGCTGCGGGCGAGAGGGAGTGGAGAGAGGCTGCAGGCGAGAGGGAGTGGAGAGAGGCTGCGGGCGAGAGGGAGTGGAGAGAGGCTGCGGGCGAGAGGGAGTGGAGAGAGGCTGCGGGCTAGAGGGAGTGGAGAGAGGCTGCGAGAGAGAGGGAGTGAAGAGAGGCTGCGGGCTAGAGGGAGTGGAGAGAGGCTGCGGGCTAGAGGGAGTGGAGAGAGGCTGCGAGAGAGAGGGAGTGGAGAGAGAGTGGGGGAGTGGAGTGAGGAGTAGGGAGGGGAGAATCTAGGATGAGAGACGGGGGTGAGGGGAAGTGGGAGTAGGGGAGGTGGAAGGGAGGAGGGGAGGGGGTAGGGAGGGTGGGAGTAAAGGGGAGGGGGTAGGGAGGGTGGGAGTAAAGGGAAGGGGGTAGGGAGGGTGGGAGTGAGAGGAGGGGTAGGGGGTGCCATGCTCACGTCTGGCAGAGAATTGATCAGCTGGGCTCCATTACTGCAGGACTTCCTCCACTCCCCTCCCCTCCCTTCCCCTCCCCTCCCCTCCCCTCCCTTCCCATCCCCTCCCCTCCCTTCCCATCCCCTCCCTTCCCATCCCCTCCCTTCCCATCCCCCCTCCCGTACTCTACACCCCTTTCTTCTGCATCCCTCTTCTCCCCTTTCTTCTCCATCCCTGTGCACCCCTTCCCCTTCCTTCTCCCCTTCCCTCCCTTCTCCCAACCCTTCCCTGTTCCCTCCCCTTGCTACACTAAATCCCTATTCCCCTCCCTTCTTCCACTCAAATGCTCTCTTTCCCTCCATCCTTCGCCCATCTTCTTTACTACGCAACATTCATCTCTTCTCCCCTTCCCTCCTCTCCCCTCCGCTCCGCTCCGCTCCGCTCCTCTCCTCTCTCTTTTCTTTTCATTTTCCTTTGTTTCATTGTCTTTACTTGATTATTCTCCCTCCCTCTCTCTGTTTCAGTCCTCTCCCCTCCTTCCCCTCGTTCTTTGTTTCCGTCCCCTTCCCTCCTCCTACTTTCCCCTCTCCTCCCTGATCTCCCTACCGTTACATCCCCTCTCCGCCCCTCCTCTTCCTTTGCCCTCTTCCACCCTCCCCTTCCTCCTCCCCTTCCTCCTCCCCTCCTCTTCCCATAACCTTGTCTACCCTCCTCCCATCCTCCCCATCCACCTTCTTATATCATACGGGTAGGTGCCCCTCCCTCCTCCCCGCTGTTCCCTCCCCTCCCCTCCACTCCCCTCCCCTCCACTCCCCTCACCTCCCCTCCCCTCCCCTCCTCCCCTCCCCTCCCCTTCCCTCCCTCCTCCTCCCTCCCTCCACTTCACTCCCCTCCACTCCCCTCCCCTCCCCTCCCCTCCACTCCACTCCACTCCACTCCACTCCCCGCCCCTCCCCTCCCCTCCACTCCCCTCACCTCCCCACCTCTCTTCTCTGATTTCTCCTCCTTCCTTCCATCCCTTATTTTTATCCTCTATTCCCCTTCTCCCTTCCACCCAATACTCTCCTCCCTCCCTGCCTCCCTTCCTGCCTAACTCTTCTTCCTCTCTTTCCTACCCTCCCTTACCCTCCTCCCTCTTCTCCCCACCCCCCGTCACCTCGCCCCCCTACCCTCCATTCTTTCCTTTTTCTCCTTGTTACGTCACCCTAGTCATTCCGCATCTGCCTCACCCCCTGTATGTGTGTGTGTGTGTGTGTGTGTGTCTTAAATTCCATTCATTCTTCTCCCTCCCCTTCGTCTACACCCTTCCTCCCCTCTCTCTCTCACACACACACACACACACACACACACGCACACGCACACAGAGCAGGTGAAGGTGAAGGTCACGCACAAGGTTACCTCCAATCCCCTCTTGCTCCCATTCCCCCCAACATCATTCCCCCCTCCCCCCTTACCTTTTCCTCTCTCATACACATCTCCCCTGCCCCCTATGCTTTACCCACCCCCTTACTCCCCTCTTCTCTCTCCCCCTCTTTCTTATGCTTTCCTTTGACCTCCCCATCCCTTCCCCCTCTCCCCTCCACGTATTTCTCATGTTTTGTCCCCTCCCCTTCTCCACCCACTCCCCCTAACCCCCTTTCCCCTTCCCTTTCTCCCACCTCTTTCGCTCTTCCCATCCTTCTCCTTTTCCCACCCTTGTCCTTCTCCCCTTCCCCCTTCCTTTTGCCTTCCCTTCACTGTGTTTCCCCACTTCCTTACCCAACTCCCCTCCCTCTTCCCCTCATTGTTTTCCCTTTTCCTCTTCACCTCCCTCCCTCCTCACTCCCCCTATGCTTACTCCTCATGTACACATCCCCATCCTCCTCCCCTTCCCCTTCCATTCAAGCTTTCCTTTGAATTTCCCATCCCGTTTTCCACCCCAAAATAGGGTAAAATAGGGCCCAGAAAACAAGGGAAGAGAAAAACATAAAGGAGAATAAAGCAACAACAGGCACAGTGAAATGGGCTACACACTCACTAGCCAAGCCCCGGGAGTGTTGTCTGTTAGCTTTTTCATGCTACATGGTGGTCATTTTCACTTTTCTGTTGGTTTCGCTGGGGAAGGGGTTGATGGTGAGGGCAGCCTTTATGCCTTTCTGTCATTGTTTTTTACTTAATTTGTTTTAGTCTGTCCTACATCAAACAGCCTAAGAACGACCATATTTTTTTTCTTTGGTGTTTGCTTTACTTTATTCTTATCACTACTTCTTTGAACCCCTTCTGCTTTCCCTGCCCCTTTCGCTCTCCCCTGTACTTCAACCTCTCCTCTATATGTCTCCCATCCCCTCCCCTTCTTTCCCTACGCTTTCTTCTTGTTTTATTTGCCACCTTCCTCCTGTCTTCTCTTCCCACATCTCGTCATTTCTTTCTCTCATGTACTGTGCGCCCTTCCTCTCCCGCCCTCTTTTTTTCTTTCTTTTCCCCTGTTTCTTGTCGTCATACACTCCAGTGCCACCCGCTCTGACCGCCACCACCTTGACACGCCTCTCTCTCTCTCTCTCTCTCTCTCTCTCTCTCTCTCTCTCTCTCTCTCTCTCTCTCTCTCACATCCCTGCATATATTTCCTCCACCCTTTTCTCCTTTTCTCTTTTTTCTCATTTACTATATTTCTTGCCGCACACTTCCCCTCTTCCCTGCTCTGCTCTCTTCGTTACACCCTGCTCTTGTCCCTGTTACCTCTGAGCCTCTCCTTTCCTCTCCTTCACTGCTTTTCTTCTCTCCTCCCCTCTCTTGCCTCCTTTCCTCTCTGCCTTTCAATACATCCCTCACTTCTACTCCTCCTCCTACACCTTGCCCTTACCTCCCTTCCTCAGTGTTTGTCCTGTCTTCTGCTTCCTCCCTCCTTTCCTTCCCCGCTCTACACCTCATCAGCACCTTCCCCTTTCTTTTCCCCTTCTACAGTTCTCCTCTCTTCCCATCTTACTTTGCCATCCTTCTAAATCTTTCTTATGTCCACTCCTATACCTTACCTCTTTTACTTATCATTTCTCCTTTCTTCCCCTCCCTTCCCTCCTTTCCTCTCTCCCCTCCCACCCCTCCAGTTCCCTTACATCAGACATTTACACCCCTACACCGTCATGGCTTCCCTTACCATATAAAGCTTCTCCGTTCTATTACGTAACGATGATGAGCTGGTGGCCTAGTGGATAGAAGCGTGATCTGTTGTCTTCTGCACGCTCGGTTCCAGTTTTTCAGTCCTGACGGAGATAAAGCTCGTGGTTTACTCGTGCCGTGATATTTCTTTCACCCCTCCACCGCCATCTTTCCCACTTCCTCATCCGCTTCCCTCCTGACTCCCCCCTCCCTCGTGTCTGCTTCTCCCCCACCCTCCTTCTTTCCCTTCTTCCCCCTCCCCCCTCCCCCCTCCCCCTCCTCACCTTTTTGCCTCCGCCTGCCCCACTTTCCTCGCTCCTAAGCCTTAACTCTCCCCGTTCCCTCTCTGTTCACCTCCATTCCCTCTCTTTCCCCCTCTCACACCCCCTCTCCAATCCCGTCCCCATCCCCCTTTCCCTTCCCCTTCGTACCTCTCTCCCCACCCCCTCTCCCCGTCGTCTGTCCGCCGTCTTTCCTTTCCTTACCTCTCCCTCCTTCACTTCTCCCTTTTCTAATTCCCACCTACCCTATCAGTTATCCCCCTACTTTCACTCCCTCCTCCTTTCCCTCGCACTAGATCCTTCCCCCGTTGTTTTTCTCCGCGACCTCTTTCCTCCACTACATCTCCCCCTCCCCCTCCACTGCGTCCTGCCTCCAGACTACACTAAATTTTTCTCCTCTCCACTTTGTCTTCTTACCATAACCTCTTTTCTTTTCTCCCTTCTTTCTTTTCTCCACCTTCTTTTCCACACCTTTCTTTTCTCCACCTTCATCTTTTCTCCATCTTCTTTCTTTTCTCCACCTTCTCTCTTTTCTCCACCTTCTATCTCCTGGAGTTTCCAATCTGAACTTTAGCTTCTGTGTCTTCTTCCTCTCTGACGGGACCGCTCTTTCCTCCCCTTCTTAAGAACAGTACCTTTCCACCCCATTTCCTCCCCTCCCTTTGTATCTTTGTACCTCTTAGCCTCTTTTTCCTTCACTCCCTCTCTTCCACCTTTCTTTTTTTTTTTCCCTCCCTCACCTTTATTCCTCCGTCCTTCCCTCCCTGCCTTCCGTCCCATCTTCCTCTTTTTACTTCCCTCCCTAAATGTGCAGTATTTACCCATCCATGTGGCGCCATTGTGTTGGTGTGAGTGGTTTGTGAAGTTTTGGGTCTTTTTGTTTATATATATTACACACACACACACACACACACACACACACACACACACACACACACACACACACACACACACACACACACACACACACACACACACACACACACACACACACACACACACACACACACACACACACACACACACACACACACACACACACACACACACACTGCTCCCTCGTCGGGGTGAGGGCATCGTGCGGGAGTGCTGAATAAATCCGACTGGAAAATACGGTAAAAAATTACTGCCAACTCCTCTCCTCCATCCTGCTCCTCTTTCTCCTCCATCCTCCCATCCCCTCCCCCCCTCCTGACCTTCCTTCCCCCCGTCCCTTCCTGTTTGTTGGCGTGAGAGGGCTATTGGACCACGGGGACAGGCTCCAGTAGATTACGTCGACAGAGAGAGAGAGAGAGAGAGAGAGAGAGAGAGAGAGAATGTAAATGTACACATGTAATTGTTTACTTACACATATATGGTACATAAACACATTCGTACGTACTTTTTTTTTACACAAACACACCCATACATGCCTGCATAAATACATTCATACTGTACACACACACACACACACACACACACACACACACACACACACACACACACACACACACACACACACACACACACACACACACACACACACACACACAGGTAAATCTGATTAAAAAGACACCTCAAACAGCTCTTCATAAAACGCTTGACTGTCATTTGAAAACACTTTTAAATGTAAAGACTGAAAACCGACATATTTATATAAACAAGACTAAAAAATTCAAGACAACATCCGAAAAACCTGGAGTATGTTAATATATATATATATGAAATGTCGTGTCCTTAACCCTTTGGCGTTTAGAATATTTTTGGGCTGAATGTGTGGTGTTAAGCTAAATAAAATTCCCCTGTGTACCGGCAAAAATAAAATTATTCGATTTTTTTTTTTTTTCCGCAGCAGGGATTTAGCTCGGTGAAAGTTAATCTTGTGGGGGGCCGGTCAACCTGAATAAATTAGCCGCGTGCTCAAGCAACACCAGAAGTTTGAAGTCACCCCTAAGTCAAATCAATTGTCTTCAGGCAGCAATAATTAAATGAATACTGTGTCCTGGAGTGAAGGGCTTAAGAAAAATTTGTTAAAAAATCAGAAGGCTGACGATATCCAAGCAGTTAAAATTACAGCTTATGACAAATTGAAACATTTTACCTGGATATCATTACTTCAGAATTTTAATTACACAAAAGGTTAATTGTAAACACCTGAAACTAATTAAATATACTTTTTTTTCAGTCACGCGGTCAGTAAACTGTTGCTCAGGAATCGAACACAATGCACATCTCAGGACCCTGAAGCACTGACTTAGTAATTACCGCTTGCAACTCGGAGGGAGGGCAGCGAAATGGCAGGGGACAGGGCGACATGGAGGCCAATTGTATGTGGCCATCCCTTACGGAATTTAGGCTTCCGGCTAGAGAGAGATGGATAGAACTCGGGATTTTGATATCCTGGAGGTGGAAAAAAGAGACATTAGAAGTTTTTGCACACCTTCCCCGGCCTTCCTGCAGAAAAAAGAAAGAAAAAACAGTAAACAAATACAGTGTACAATAATTCATACCCAAGATATGTTTCTTATAGGATGAGCGCGACATGTAGGAGGACTCGGCACACTCCTTTCCTCGTCCTTTCTGTTCTTCGAAAATTTGTTAGCGTCTAAATTGACATCGAGGTTGGGTCATTGATTTAACCTCGGCAGTCGGATAGTGTTATTATTATTATTATTATTATTATTATTGTTATTATTATTATTATTATTATTATTATTTTTATTATTTATCATCAGGCGACTTTATTTAACTTAGGAAGGATATGTAGTGAAAGAATTAGTCAAAGCTATATCCAACCCCTGCAGTTTAAGAAGTCGAGTATGTAGTGAATAACAGCGTCTGGAGATAACAGGGTACCGGTATAGAAGGCGTCACCGGACTGAAGGGGATAAGCACACACACACACACACACACACACACACACACACACACACACACACACACACACACACACACACACACACACGGTAACGTTCCCGCTTGCCAACCGGTGGACGGGAGTTCGCGCCTCCCTCAGGTTGCGAAAAGTTTCACTGACGAAGTGGGTGGTTACTGTCCCCCTTGAGCAAGGGGACGGGTGTGTGCGTGTGTGAAGGTCACAGCCTTACCCTTAGATCGGACTATATGAGCTCTCAGCTCCCTTCCGGGAGGGTAAAAGCTGACGATCACGACCATCAAGTGATCCTGACCGACCCGGTGAATTACACACACACACACACACACACACACACACACACACACACACACACACACACACACACACACATCCAAAGCAGCACTACATCGAGTGAGTGGATGGTGAGCGCCTCCACGTACCACCACCAATAATAATGATATTAATAATGATCATAATAATAATATCATCATCGCAGTCGTCGGCGTCATCAGAGGGTAGCCTGAGTAAAACAGAAAAACACGTCATCGAAGTGAAGGGGCTAAATTTCTCTTAAGACGGATTGTATTTTTTTTTTTTTTAACTTTGCGGACACACACACACACACACACACACACACACACACACACACACACACACACACACACACACACACACACACACACACACACACACACACACACACACAAAGATTGCCTAACTTCCTCACACTTCCGATGGTGGATGTAAATTTCCGATGCATCTGCCAATCAGGTGACAGGAAATGGACTCTTCTAATTGGGATGCTAACCATTTCACTCCGAGTACCTCACTTACGTTCAATTTTTGGCTGCCTCCAAGACGATGTTATTGGGCTTAGAATGGATCTCTGTTGGTGGTCGGGTCATTGAGGACTGTTATTTAGCCTCTGTAGGTCGGAAAGTCTCCCCCGAGTTGAATAAAATCGTCGAGATAACAGTAATAATAATAATAATAGTAGTAATAATAATAATAACAAAGAACAATAGCAACAGCAGCAATAACAGTAACAACAGCAATAACATCAGTAGTAACAATAACAGCAATAACAACAGTAACAATAATAATAATAATAATAATACTGTCAATCTGGTGAGGTATTTTTTAGTTTCTCCTTGGCACATGCGGACGGTAATAATCAGTTTAGGGGAGACTTTTCTGATTGGAGAAGTTAGATAGTTTTCATTAACCCCACCAAAATGTAGGTGGTCTCTTAAGCAGAATATAAGTGTTTGGAGGCAGTAATAATAAATACAAGAAAAACTCCTGAGATGGAAGGGATCGTCGTGGCGAAGGAGTTAATGATGCAGCTGGAGCCGGTGTGTTGCGTGACCGAAGATGCAGTTTTTGTTTTTGCTGCCTCCAGTCGACTATATTAAACTTAGGAAGGATCTCTTTGGGCGATGAGATCAGTGAAGCCTCTACCTAACCTTTCCATTTCGAAAATTTTGCCGTAAATAGGCGAAAATCAAGTGTTTGGAAGGAGAATAATAAAAAGTACGCTGTGGTAGTGGATGGAAAGAAAAGAAGTCTACGAGTATATTATAACCCCTCCAGTTCGAAAAGTGTCTCCTGAACTAAAGAAAATCGTCTGGAAGTAATACGATTCTAACCCACACGTCATGATCATAGTGAAGGTGTTGATGATGCAAGTGTAGCACGTGGTGGGTTATGTAATGTGTGATAATAGTGCATGTTTGGCTGTAATAGCAGCTCGGCATACTAAGCCTCCGTGGCGGTATTTCCCCACCTGAGATAAGATAAGAGGGATTTACCGACCTGTAGCGTAGACCATCATCATCTGTAATCTCTCTCCCCTTCTTCCGCCCGCACGTCTCACAGTTCTCATATAATCCCCCTCCCCACCCCCACCCCTACCCTTCATATTTCTCATAATCCCTCCTACCCATCCTCCCACCCTACTTCTGATATTTCTCATATTTCCCCCTTCCCTTCCCCCCATCCCTACCTCTCATCTTTTTAACCACATTTACCCTTAGCCCTTATACTCCTGCACCCCCTACTTTATCTTTCCCCCTCCTCCTATAGCTCTCCTCCCATTTCCTCTCATTCTCCTCCCATGTCCTCTCGTTCTCCTCCTATGTCCTCTCATTCTTCTCCCATGTCCTCTCACTCTTATCCCCTTCTTCCTCCACGTCTCATTTCTTCCACTTCTTTATCTACCCGTAACTGCTCCTTCTCGCCGCTTCTCTCCTCTTCCTTCTCCCTTTCTTTCCCTCTCCTCGTCTTTTCTTTCTTATTTCCTCCTCTTCCTTTCTTTCCACTTCATATACCTTAAACTTCTTCCCTATCTTCCCCCTCTCCCCATCCATTCACCCCAACTTCTAATATTTTTCATCTCCTATACCGTCACCCTCTCGCTTCTCCTTTTTCATTTCTTTTCTCCCTCTTTTCCCCCCCATCTCTCCTTTCTTCTCTCTCTTCTAACTTTCCCCCCTCCTGTTTTCCTTTCCTTTCTGCTTTTCCTTTCCTCCCACCTCTTTACCCATTCCTTTCCTCCTCTTCTTTCCCTCTCCTGTCATTTTCATCCCATTTGTCTCTTTCTCCTCCTCCTCCTGCTGCACCTTCTTATCTTACTCTTCCTCCTCCCGCGGCTTCTTATCTTTACTGTTTTTTTAAAGCTACCCATAGTCCTTCCCCTTTCATCTTCTCCCGCCTCCCACTCCCCTCTTCTCATCTCTCTCTTTTATTTTCTCTTCTCCACTGTCTCTCACCTCCATTTTATCCTTTATCTCTGCTACATCCATCTCGTCATTCCTCATCTAACTTTTTCTCTTCCTCCTTCCTCGCTTTTCCCACATATACCGTTTACCATCTGTTTCCCGTCCCCGTTCCTCTCTCATCCTCCTCCAGTGTTTTCTCCTTTCCCCCTCCTCTCTCCTGCTTTGTGTATCTCTCCTTCCCCTTCCCTCTCTCATCTTCCCCTCTTCATCCTTCCTTTTTCATCTCTTCCTCCTCCCCACTCTCCTCGTCTGCATCCCTTCCCCTTTCCGTCTCCTGCTTTCTTCCTCATTTCTCTCCCCCTCCTTCCCCTCCCCCTCCTGTTCTCCCGCCTCGCCACTCATGTAACCCTTTGTCATGCAAGGCTCTCCCTAAGCGGATTAAAATAGCGTGGAATTAGCCGGAATTTATTACTTAAGTGGTGTCTTGTCCCCACAGAGTTAGACATGTAGATTAAAAAAAAAAAAGTCTTTTCCGGCACTTTATGACATTTTCTATCATTTATGTTGCTTTAAGTTTACGTTTCGAGTCCCCTTCAGTAAAAGGTACCATTACAGAGTTCTTACCTAATTTCTTCATGTATTTTGATTCAGTTTACGATAACTGTTGTGAGCAGGTCCTAGCAATGGAAAGTACTGTGCCCTGCAAAGGTGCTGTGCTTGCATTGTTTCCAGATTTATTCATATAGGCTGCTGTTTACTGTTTCCCTCTGAACAGTGTTTGCATAGTTTGAAAATATACTTTATGTGTAGGAAAATGTATCATCATCGGCATTATCATTATCATCATCATCATCATCATCATCATCATTGTCGCTTACTGAAGAAAAAAGCAGTTTCAGGAAAACAGTATAATCCTATTATGCAAGTATTTATTGTGCATTACTCGAGAGAGAGAGAGAGAGAGAGAGAGAGAGAGAGAGAGAGAGAGAGAGAGAGAGAGAGAGAGAGAGAGAGAGAGAGAATTTATTCTTTACTTTTTATATATTTAGAGTTATGGATAGATCTTGTCACGTACTGTTCAGTATTATGCATGTTTCATTAAAATGATTTTACTGCATTGTTCATTAAGTGCAGACTGTATCTACAAAAATGTTTATATTGTTTACCGTATATTTTCCTTTTTAATGCATTGATTACTTCTACACTATACGCCGGATTTTCACTGCATTGATATTATCCTAAAGTCTTTGATGGAAAAGTTTCTAGAGAAGGGAAAGAAGTTGTTTGCGGCATTCATGGAGTTGAAGAAAGCATATGACAGAGTGGGTAGACAAGGAATGTGGAAAATAATAAGAATATATGGAGTAAATGGGAAGCTGTTGAGTGCCGTGAAGAGTATGGATGAGGATGCTAAGGCTGCAGTGCGTGTGGATGGTGAACTGAGTGAATTTTTCTGTCTGAATGTTGGATTGAAACAGGGATGTGTCATGTCTCCATGGTTGTTCAATCTGTGTATGGATGGGGTTATAAGAGAGATACAAGGCAGGATGTTGGAGGGGCCCTAATGAGAAAGGGTAGCGTTTGGAAACTTCCTGTGCTGTTGTTTGCAGATGATACTGTATTGTTAAATGAAGAGGAAGGGGAACTGTAAGGCTTAGTGACTGAGTTTGGGTATCTAAACGGGAATGTAGGGAAGAGTAAAGTTGTGGTCTTCGAGAGAAATGAAGTCATTGAGTGCACATTGAGGTTGGACAATGAGGAAATGGAAAATGTGAGTGCGATAAAGTGCATGGGTAGTGTGATGAGTAAAGATGGAAGTTTAGAGAATGAAGTGCTTGAAATGGTAAAACGGGGAAGAAATGTTGCTAGTTCTTTGAAAGCAGTGATAAGAAGTAGGGAAGTTAGCATGGAAGTAAAAAAAGTCTCTGCATGATTGTATTGTGATACTAACTCTGACTTATATGAATGAAGCTTGGACCTTGTTGAACGGACTAAAGTCAAGAGTGAGAGCAGTGGAAATGAGTTAATTGAGAGGAGCATGTGTGGAGTTACATGGAAAGACAGACTGACAAATGAGAAAGTGAAGGAGAGTTATGGTGTGGATGTGGATGCGATAGAAAGCATTAGGAGAAATACACTGCATTGGTTTGATCATGTGCAGAGGATGGTGAGCGACAGACTAACGAGCAGAGTGTATGTGAGTGAGGTGAAGGGGAGGAGAGAGATGGGGAGACCGAGGGTGAGATGGAGGGATAGAGTGGAGAGGGATATGAAAGAACGTGAAGGCAGCGAAATGGCGGGGAACAGGGTGACATGGAGGCGATTTGTGTGCGGTCACCCCTTAACGGAATTAAGGTGCCTGGCTGTAGATAGGTACGGTAGTTATTAAGTTGTACTTACAATTTTTGAGCTATGAAACCATTATTTTTTAAACCTACAGATATACCAATTAAGATACAAGCTCATGAGCTAAAAATGTTGGAAAATTGTTTTACATTCATTTTTAGCAGGATTCAGTGGCATCATCATCACAGAGATAACCGGAGACATTTCTAAAATTATTTATAATTCTATATATATATATATATATATATATATATATATATATATATATATATATATATATATATATATATATTACTCGGGTAAAATAAAAAATAATAAACAGGTGATGTTAGCATTACGTGGCTGGTTTTCCCAATATGGCGGGCTGGTGCAGAGCAATGGACCTTGGTGCAGAGTGGACAAAATCTGAACAACGTGCTGACTCCAGGCGTCCTGCTGGCTGCCGTCCAAGCGTCGCGATCGTTACACCTGAGGCTCAAGCACTCACTCGCACACAAAACGACAGGCACCACTAACACGTACGCAAGCACTTGCCACTAACGCTCACTCAGGTTCATGGAGTGATGAGTGTGATTCCCGGGCCCGTCAGACTCTCGTACAAAATTGCTTCCCCTCTGTTCCTGTTCACTTAACAGATTCGATTGTTGCGTGTCCTATTCTATGGGACGATATTGTGGCGTAAATATTGTCTGCCATATTGGCTAGTGCAGTCAATGGACAGTGATCCTAAGCCTTCTGCATGAAAGTGTTAGCAGCTTCACAAACGCCAGTTTTTATCAGTAATATCTTCAGTACGATGACGCCTTATTGAAGTTTATTCCTGCTGTCTCCAGACGATATTATTGTGACGGGAGACTTTCAGAACTGGAGGGGTAGATATTGCGTTCATCAACTCCTTCACTCTTAGAGGTTCTTCGCAACTTGAACAGAATCACGTGGAAGTAACAGATTAGTAACACTGCTGCTTCGTCTGATTCATAGGGTGAAAATTAAGTCATGTAATGTAGGTTTTCACAGAATTTTCAAAGCTTCAGCCAAAAAAATAAATAAATAAATAAAAAAAAATAAATGCACCGTAAGTAATCAGTTTCGTAATGAAATTAAGAATACGACTTATAATAACTGGCTATAATACTGATAACTCCTGTTTAAACACGTTCGGGATCAAGATGTCACATGAAACCGCTGTGACTTCAGGAACGTGCGCATGGATCAATAAATTCAAAGACGAGTCGCGCGGTAACCACTTGTATTTATTGATTTATTTATTTCAGAGAGGACAAGGAATCAGATGTGGGGGATCTTTCCAAGCTTCTTGTTCTGTAGAAGTAAACATTTAGATTTTTTTTTCTATTGATCGTAGCCAAGAGTTTTTAATTTGGCGGCTGCTAAAGCGGCAGTATCAGGGCTTGAGTAAGTGTAATGTGTGCATTTAATTACTTCATTAGTTATGATTTGTTCTGCATTGAATTAAAAGATCTATAAAATACTCCAACTCGTACTGGGAAATATAAACGACGCCGTATCGCATGGATATTGAGTTGATTGTTGGGTATGAGTAGACTATTTGTTTGTGCTTATGTGTGTGCATGATACATATCTCAAGGTTATCCAGATTATATAGGTAAATAGCTATATAGCTATATACCGGAGAGAGAGAGAGAGAGAGAGAGAGAGAGAGAGAGAGAGAGAGAGAGACCCGAATTCCCCAAACCCGCCAGACAGATTAAACGACACTACCCAATTAAACTTCTTCATCCGTTAACGGAAGATTTTGTCTGTTAAACGAAAACGTCTTTTTACCTCCGCCAACTAGTTGGAGGAGATAATGCATTCACTTGTGTCTGTTTGCCTGTGTATGCACAAGATATTTGAAAAGGTTGTTTTCGGATTTCTGTGAAATTTGGCGGATAGGTGGACAAGGGGTCAAGGGAGAGTTGATTAGATTTTGAGGTGGATCAGGACCCGAATGCAGGAAATAATAAATTTTATTGGCGTTGGAAGTATGTGCTCTGTAAGTGCTTTCTAGTTACAACTACAGTACCACAACCACTACTACTACTGCTACTATTAGTTGTTATTATTATTATTATTATTATTATTATTATTATTATTACTATTATTATTATTAATTATCATTAGGCTATTATTATTATTGTTGTTGTTGTTGTTGTTGTTACTATTATTATTATTTCGTTGGTGTCCTGAGTATGCGATAGTTGATGCGTGAATGCAGAGTTGCCAAGATGACTGCTTATTTCGTTCTTCTCCCCCAACGAGAGGACTGAGTTACATTTATAGGCTGGAGGCGTTTGGTAACTGGGTCTCCGCTTTTGTTTTCTGCCTTTGACATCGGAAAATTGTTAATAAAAGTAATGTGCAGTTAGTCTTGCTGTATATTTTTGTTGTGGAAGTTGTTTGCAGTGCAGTTACAGTATTTATGAAGTTGGCGTGCGATAATTCTTGCCTTAAATTTATGTTGTGGAGGTAGTTTGGAGTGCGGTTATTTATGAAGTTTGTGTGTGTGCGTGTGTGTGTGTGTGTGTGTGAGAGAGAGAGAGAGAGAGAGAGAGAGAGAGAGAGAGAGAGAGAGAGAGAGAGATCAACAGTAATAACATTCAAAACACTACTATGAGAGCAAGGCTTACCGGTACTCTAGGCACCAAGCCAACAACGAGCCTTGTCACTCGTGAACGGTGCCCATTTGTGACTCATTGTCTAAAATTATCAGGTAGAATCATCCGCTGCTTTACACAGGTCTTAATCTTACCACATGTCCACAACATAAAGGAGAACCCAAGGAGTGCAACCCCAGTACCGTACAGTTGATCAAGGGACCGAATCTTTGGCGTTACCCTGCGACCGTAACATGTAATTGACTTGTCATAACAAAATTAGTTCAGCCTTACCTAACACCCAGCCCTTCCGTTAAGTCTGATCCAACTCGGATGAAAACTGTTTAAGTTATACTGTTCACACACACACACACACACACACACACACACACACACACACATACATACACACACACACACACACATACATACACACACACACACACACACACACACACACACACACACACACACACACACACACACCATCTCAGGTGCATAGAGGTAATCAAAACACCCCCTCAGGACATCGATGTGAACCAGCTTGGAATCTGGCTGCTATTGGATCCCAATGGTTTCATGTGCAAAATTTCGTTAAAAACGTGTAATAAGATTCGGCATACGTACATACATACATATTCAGCGTCAGTAATAATGAAAGCGGACATTTTATAAGGTAAAAATAACGTAGTAATGGAGAACTTCAGTACCGGAAATGAAGGAGGAAATGGGTCATGGTCCTTGCTTTCTGACCCCCCTCTCCTGACTCCCCTCCCTCCCCCGTCCTCCTTCCCCCTCCCTCCCCCACACCCCCTCTCCCTTCCCCTCCCCCACTTCCCCTCTCCCTTCCCCTCACTTCCTCTCCTCTTGTCTCGGCCCGCGGAGACTGTGTGGAGCCTGTGTTGTCTGGGCGATGCGGGGCTAAAGTGGAATGTTTGATAAATAAGTTAGATTTTACGCTTCACTGGATTAACCTGTAGAGGGCAAGAGGATTGTGGGTAATGGTGGTGGCTGTGGTGGTGTTGGTAGGGGTTGTGGTGGTGGTGCTGGGGGTTATGGTGGTGACGGTGATGGAGGTAGTGATGGTGATAGTGGAGGTAGCGTTGATTGTGGTGGTGATAGGTACCGGATGTTGATTATGTTGTAGTGGTGATGATAGGAGTAATGGTGCTGGTGATTGGTACCGGATGTGGATTGTGTTAATGATGGTGATAAGTGGTGGTGATAGTGATAAGTGCCGGTTGCTGTGTTAGTGGTGGTGATTGTGTTGATTACGGATGTTAATTGTGTTACTAGTGGTGGTGATAGGTAATGGATGTTGTGTTAGGAGTGGTGATGATGGCGGCGGCGGTGGTGGTGGTGGTGGTGGTGGTGGTGATAAGTACCGGATAACGATTGTATAAGTAGTGGTGGTGGTGATAGGTACCGAAAGTTGATTGTGTAAGTGATGGTGGTGATGATGATGGTAGCGGTGGTGGTGATAGGTAGGTGATGGTGGTGATGGTTGCCTAGTGATTGAAACGGTGATAGTGGTAATAATAAAGATGGTGATAGTTACGGAGATACGATGGCTCTGGTAGTGATGATGATGATGATGAAGGTGGTGATTGTGTTGGCAGCGGTTGTGATGGTTGTGGTGGTGATTGTGTTGGCAGCGGTTGTGATGGTTGTACTGGTTGCCTAGTGATTGAAACGGTGATAGTGGTAATGATAATGGTGATTGTGTTGGCAGCGGTTGTGATGGTTGTGGTGGTGATTGTGTTGGCAGCGGTTGTGATGGTTGTGGTGGTGATTGTGTTGGCAGCGGTTGTGATGGTTGTGACTGTAGTGGTGATGGGAAGGTTAACGGTAGTGGTGATACTGTTAATGATGACTGTGATATGGCGATGAGTGTTGACGGTGATGATGACGTTGGAGGAGGTGATGTGGTGAAAATGACGATGGTGGTGGTGTATGGTGATGACGGTGGGATAGTGAAGATGATGGCGTGGTGGTGGTGATTATGATGTTGATGGTTATTGATGTACGGTAGTGGTGATAACGAGGGTGGTAGTAGTGGTAGAAGTAGTAGTAGTAGTAGTAGTAATGATTTTAACAGTTACAGAAGTACAGTAGTGATGAAAATAGTGATGATAGGGAGGATGTTGTGTAAAAGTGTGTGGGGTACTCTGCTTTATGGAGCTGAGGCGGACCAGTGGAAGAGAATGAGAGGCAGGGAGGGAGGGAGGGAGGGAAGAGAGGGAAGAGGGAAGGAGGGTGAGAGGGAGGGAAGAGAGAGAAAATGGAAGGAGTGTGGGAGGGGGGGAAGAGTGGGTGGAGGAGAGGGGAGAGAGGGAGGTGTTACGTCATACTCTTCTGTCCTCCTTCCTCTTTCCCTCTCCACTCATATCCCTGTCCTCCCCCCTCCTTCCCCCTCCCCCCCAATCCTCTCTTCTCTTCGACCTTCTAGTGAGTTCCAGCGTCTCTCTCTCTCTCTCTCTCTCTCTCTCTCTCTCTCTCTCTCTCTCTCCCCTTTCCGACCCTTCCTTCATTTTTTCTTAATTTTTCCTCTTCCTTGTTCCGTCTTTCCCCTTTCTTTCTCCTCCCTTCTCTTTCACGTCTGCCCTCCTCTCTTTTCTCTTTCACTTCTCTTCCTATTTCCTTTTCAGTCTTCCTCCCTCCTCCATTTTCTCTCATTTCTCTGTTCCGTCTCCCATCTTCTCCCTCTGCTTTATTCCCTTCGCCTCCTCCCCTCTTTTTCGCTATTCTTCCTTCCTTCTTCCTCCACATCTCCCTTCCTTTACACTGCTGTCCTTCCCATCCTTCCCTCCTTTCCCCTTCCATCCCTTCCCCTCGTCTCCCACTCTCCCTGCCCCCCCTCCCCTCCTCTCTTTTCCTGCCTTCCCTCCCGTCCCTTCCCTGACCTGCCTCTCTCTCTCTCTCTCTATCTCTCTCTCTCTCTCTCATCCCTTGTCGCTTTCCTCACTGACCTATTCCCCCTCCCTCCCTCACCCCCTCATGCCCCCTAATCCTCCTCCCCTGCCTCCTCCCCCCACCACCTCCCATCTGTCTCACCTCCCTCTCCTTCTTTCCAGTGCCCTCCTTTCCGCCCTTCCCCTTCCCTCCTCCACTTTTTCTCCTCCTCCTCTTCTCTCTCTCTCTCTCTCTCTCTCTCTCTCTCTCTCTCAAGCCACCCACTGCCCGCGCCCCTGCTCACCACTTTCACTACCTCTTCCTCTCTCCCCTCCTCTCCTGCCCCACCTCCTACCCCGTTCCTCTCTTCTCATCAATGTTTTCCTCCCTTCACTACCTCTCCCCCTACCTCTCTCCTCCACAAACCCCCTCTCCCCCTACCTCTCTCCTCCACAAACCCCCTCTCCCCCTACCTCTCTCCTCCACAAACCCCCTCTCCCTCCTCATTCCTCTCCCCTTTCCTCCCCTCGATACTCTTCACTCCCTTCCTTCGCTTCACCCACATTTCCCTCTCTTCCCGCTTCCCCTCCCACTATTTCTCCCAACTCCTCTTATCTTCCTCCCCTTCCACGCTACCTACTCCTCCTTCCTTGCCCCCGCCACCTCCCTCCCCCTCCCCTGCTCTTCCCTCACGTGGTTGTCTGCAGAACTCTACGGAATTATCTTCTATCGTTTCACTACTCCACTTACGTACCCAGTCTTTCCTTGTTTCTCAGACCATCTTGCTCGTGGAAGCGGGGTTACTTTTTTGAGAACAATTTTTATATAGGTGTATTTACTATATTTAGATCTCTCCTCTCCCCTTCCAGCCTCCCACACGACTGCCACCGAGAAAATATCAGAAGAATATTATTGCATTTTTGAACTGAGACATATCCCACCCCCTCCCTGTTAATTTGTTGCTCAGTTTAAATCCATTGTGTTTGATATATCACTGTTATGTCAGTTACAGTCAGAAAGATGTAATTGTGGTGAAGGTGAAACAGAAACCAGGTAATGCAGTCACAGGGCGAAATTGCGTTAGAATTTTTACAAACTATTAATTAGATGGAGGGATGGAGTGGAGAGGTATATGAGAGAGGGGGTGTGAATTGGGAGCAGGGCGGTGAAATGGCGGGAGACAGGGTGACGTGGAGGCGATTTGTTTGTGGCCACCCCGTATAAGGGATTAAGGCGTCTGGCAATCGATAGATAGACAGATAGATTAATTAGATTCGCAGCTCAATATAGGTTATAGCCTGTTAAGTTCGTGGTGGAGAGTAGCGTTTGTCTTAGTTAAGTTGGCGTTTATGGTAGCAGTTAGGTACAAGGCGAGACGTGCAGGTGTAATAAATATGAAGCAGAATTATGTTTGTTAATTATCAGGGAGAATATTGGATTCAGTTTTTTAGTGGTGTTGCTGCCGTTAAGTATATTTGTTTGTGAACCGATTTAATTAAGGTATTGATGACTCGCCCGTCAGTTATGTAGCAGTATATTTTATGTATCAATATGCACTGTACAGTTTCTCATCATTTCCACACTACTGTAATGGCGGAAGAGTGTGAAGGTCGTATTAAACCTGAAATCGAGAAGTGGGATTTATACTCCAAAATTTTGACGATGATTTCTGAAGTACTTGTCAATGATGGAAAATATATGGCCGTTCTGTATGGCTGGTGGCTGCTTTGTGTAATATATACGGAATGCAGGCTGACCGTGTGTAATACCACAAGCGTTCCATAAATGACCGTCACAGGGGTTTGCACTCCACTTAGCGATTTAAAGTTCAAGCATACGACATTGGGAATTGAAGCAGAAATCAGATATTACTAATAAATATTGCAGTAGCTGCAGTACAGTACTCCTTAATTAAGTCTGCCATTGGTGACAAGTCTCTTCTTAATTACAGTATGTACGGTATATTTTCTGTATCATTGCCTACCGTACCGTCTCTTATCAGCTTGATGCTAATGGGAGGCGTATGTGTGTGAGAGGGGAAAGAGGAAATATATAGGGCCTACCGTGACATAATCCAAGACGGTACTCCCGCACGGTCTGTCTCCCGCTTCCCCGGGCAAGGCAGCTTTAACCTACGTCTACCCACACGCGGGACTGTCTGGCACCTTGTCTCTTCCCCACCGCTGCCCCTCCCCGGCGCAGCTCTGCCACACCAGCCCAGGGATTTGCACATAACGAGGGATGCGGATCTGGCGGAGCGTTGAGAGGGGACGGTGAGCGTGATGGAAGATCGGGTTATGAAGACTCGATTCTGGAGGCTTCTAAAATGCCATCTTTTGAGCTGATAGATCAATAGCACACTAACCCAGTTTAGCCCGTCCCGTGCGTTTATGCCGTCAAAATTCATGCTAAAACAGCAATACCGGTAGCCATTAAATTCCTATGCGCTGATGCTCATTTGTACAGGTTGGAAGAATATAAAATGATTTATTGATTTATTTCACGATTTTTATGGGAATTTCAGAGATGGAGTTATATCCTGTGCAGAATAATCAGATTCATATCGACATGTGCAAAAACATAATATAAGGGTCAACTGTAGTTGGTTGGTTGGCTGGCTCTCATCTCCATGATATAGGTATAATTACACCACCAGAACATCACAAGGATAGCAAGGAAAGACCCTTCTCTATCCCCGCTCTCCTAGTCTTCCAGCCGATATTGTTAGAAGTATTGCCAGAACTGAAATTTTATACCAAAGAATGAAAATAAATTTTCTTATTGTAGCATAGACTGCCCTCAATAAATACATGCAAACACACAAAACCTACATAATGAATGCACACACTGGGCTAGTTGCTTGTTGCGTTGCGCTCCCGGATATGAGAATGAATGAAGCAAAAATAGATGGTGTGACTAAGGGCTTGAATGATGTACCGTACAAGAATCACAGTTTTCTTGCATGTTTGATACATTGTCCTTTCCGCTCTACCTGGCCAGTTCTCGATAAACATAGGCGCAAAGTACCGTACCAGTACTAGGGGCTGTGGCTCCCTGTGGAGCCGTGATGCAGTTTTGGGGGAGTGGCATTGATTATCTCAAGTATTTGAAATCAGTGGTGTGAGAATTTTATAATTATCGTTCGTAGGCAGTATTTGTGAGGATTTTTTTTTTTCCTGTCAATCATCTTGTGCTGAACATTCCTATAGGCTGTGCAAGATGAATTCCCTGAGCTTAAAAGACCCATTCGTCATTTGCACCTCTCGTAAGCAAGAATAGGATGTTGCACTGGTATCAGCAGATTGGCTGTCTGGGTGTTTCTGTCAGTCTTGTCTGCCTTTTTCTGTTAAACTTTCTTTAACCGTTAGGCACTAAACCAAAAAAAGAATCCACATGGAATATGATCTCTTCTGTAACTTTGTCTCAACCACTGATACCCCACATGTTTGAAAGAAAAAAAAAAATCTACCATACCAGCAAGTTTTCAGTTTACTACCTGAGCGTTTTTTTCATGTGCATGGATATCATCTTTTTTTTTTTTATCTACCCAGTTTTTGCAATCTCGTATCCAACATACTTATTCGAGTGGTGCTGCTTTGTTTCATTCTCCAAGTGAAGAAGTATAGTAGAGGAGGGTCACAGATGTTATCACACGAAATCGGGGGGGGGGGGGGCACAGGACGAAAACAGTTTTAGAACCACTGGCTTATGGTATGTGGCACCCCTTCATTATATTTTTTTTTACCCTAAAACTAGCATCGCCGTATGTTCGATATTCCATTGAAAACTTTGTTTTTTAGTCTTTTTATATATGCATGTTGGACTGATTGTGTACAACTAGGTAAATTACAGTACTTCCATGTTAGCTTAGCTCTGTTCAACACGTACAGCCCGAGAACGTCATACGAGTTATTCTTGCAGCTACCAGGCAGTTTTATTCGGCTTGGGAACCCCCGTAAAGTGAAGGGGTTGTAACTATATAATTATGTAACCTCCCTAGTTCTGTAAGTCTTCTAAGCTGAAGGTAAAAGACAACAGGAATAATATAATATGTTAAATATAAAACACGTCAATAGAGTGAAGTGGTTAACATACAGTATATATTAAAAGGATGGAGTACCTCTCAGTTGGTTGTGTAATTTATAATGTTGGTGGAAGGACTAATGATGGGCTATTTAACCCCTGTCTTGAAAGGTTACCTGTAGCCCAATTCGCTAAAAGATGTAATGCTGCCTACTTCTTCTTTCACATTTATCATTCTTTTTCAGAGTCTGTCCTCCTTTCTTCCTATTTCTCCCAGCTTTCCTGTCTTTTTTTATTACTCGTCTTTAATTTTCAGGTGGCTTTACATTGAGTGACAAGCCTAATGGTTTCCTATAAGTCAGGAAACCATTTACAACGCTGGGTGGCAACCGTATAACCAACCCATACGTGTTCCCAACATGTCAACAGGTGGATTGACGGAAGCCTTGTGTCCCTCACCGTAAAACAACAAACATAGAGACATACAGCTACCCCGTACGGGATTATCGGGATTATGGCGTCTAACTAAAGACAGTTAGATAGATTTACTTCTCATCTTGACAGGCTACCATATTTATTTCTTCTCACTTACCTTCCTTTTCTCTTTTGCCTTCCTTCACGAGCCATCCTTCCTTTTTTCATACTTCTGTCATTTCTCCTTCCGTCTTTTTCTCCTCTTTCTCTTATTTATTTTTTTTACTTTCTTTTCGCCTTTCCTTCTGATACCATAAAATTACTTCTCTCATTTTATTTCATCCTCATCCATCTTTTCTTCCCCAGCTTTCTCCTTTCCTCCATAAGCCACACCTTCGTCTCGCTTTTTTCTTGTCACTGTTTTTTTTTCATTATCTTCCTCACTCGTCACTTCTTCTCCTTCTCTGCCTCTTTGTTAGTATCTGTTCTTCTGCATTCTCCCTTCCTCCACATAGACAACAATATTTCTTTCCTCATTCCTTCAGTCTGGCTTCTTTCATCCTCAGTTCTTCCTCCGTAATCCTCTGGCAGCTTCAACCCCCACTCTCTCTTTCTGTGTGTGTGTGTGTGTGTGTGTGTGTGTGTGTGTGTGTGTGTCTGCTTGATTACTTCCTACCTGTATCTCCTTTTTCATTTTATTTCATGTCTCCCTCTCGCTTCATTTTCCTTTTTTCACACTGCCCCCCCCCCTTGATGTTTCCTCTCTTCTCTCTCTCTCTCTCTCTCTCTCTCTCTCTCCCATTTCCATATTCCCTTTCTCTCCTTTTCACTCTTCTCTCGTCTTTGCTCTTTCCTTCGTTTCTCTCCCCTCTTCCTTCCTTCTTTCAATTCGCTTTCCTTCTCTTCCATGCATTTGTCCTCATCTCTCTCTCTCTCTCTCTCTCTCTCTCTCTCTCTCTAGTAAGGGGGGGAGGGGCGGCCATTTTGACGCGGGAGGCACTAGTGTTTAATATGCGGCCTGAGGCTGTATAAGTGAGTGATGCAGGAGGAGGAGGACAAGGGGAGGGAGGAAGAGAGGAGAGGGGAAAAAAGGAGGAGGAGAGGAAGGAAAGAGAGAGAGGAAGAAGAGAACTGGACGAAAGGAAGGGATAGAAGAAGAGAGGGGAGGACGAAAACAGGAGAGGTAAGAAGATAGGGTAGGGAAAAAAGGGAGAAAGAAGGCAAAACGACGAAAGAAAGAGGAGGAAAAGAGGAAGGAAGTGGAGGGATGAATAGAGGAAGGAAAGTGGAGGAGGAGGGGGAGCAGAAGCAGGAGAAGGAAGGAAAGAGGAGGAGGAGGGAGGGAGGGAAAGATGAAGAGGAAAGTACTTATAATACAAGAAAGGAGGAATTAGTGATGTTATTAAAGGCTCTTGTTGCCGAGAGAGAGAGAGAATAAGCCGGAAAGTCCAGAAGCGTGAGTAGATGTATATTACGGCAAACGAGGTTAAGCCTACAACAGAAAACGAGGATAAACGAATGCGACGAATGCCCAGTCAAAATCGTAGCACTATTTTCAAGTGATGTGAGATCGTATTTTCGTCAGCTTAAAAGCGCATCTGACACCTGTTCCGAAACATTTTTTTTTTCTTGTTACACCTTATTATGCTTATTATTTTGTATGGAAGAGTGTATGATAAGGATTTTGGTTCTCTTGTTCTATCCCCTAACATGAAAGTTGTCAAACTGGATCCAAGTGAATATGTGGCGCGCAGCTCGTACCGAAACTGTGAATGGTTATGCGTGTGAGGTGGAGTCAGGATTCCGTGGATTTGAATGATGAGTGAATGTGTGTGGTCCATTCAGTTGGGCAGACCTTAGTTGTTCATCTATCTGGTGTTTTCTTGTTCTGTCCGTAGGTGTGACAAGAGGTTTGGGTGATGATTATTTGCATCTGTAATTCATGTCTTTTATATATTGATGTAAACCGCGTAAATAACATACAAGGAAATAACATACTAGTTGAAAAAAAAAAAAAAAAAAAAAAAAAAAGAGGAGAGAGAGGTGCTACGGCTCCTCAACTGACGACATACGGCCCTTAGTGATAGAGAAGTAGAGTCGTCTGGTGATGCTGGATCTTAGATTATAATTATACAGTATACGGTACAGGGGTGGAATTCTCAGACCTATTATCGGTCGATTCCTGGTTGTAACTCAGACATTGATTTGTAGGCAGGACAAGGAGACCATGGAATTTTATAGTACTGTTTTCCTTTTCCTGCCATCTTAGTTACCAGAAAAATATTTTCTTGCGCTACCATTAGTTTTTCCAGAGACAGCAAAAAAAGGAGAGTGTAAATGTTTCCCATGGCTTGTTTTTCCTGCAAGCGAAAATCTGAGGTACAGCAGGGAATTAATCACAAATTAGTGTCAGAGTCCCAGCCCAGGTATTTTATTGTATATTAAATCTCCCTCAGCATATAACAGAAACCGGCCACAAGATTAACCTAGGTGGTGTAAAAAAAATAAATAAATAAATAACCTGCAGTAACTAATTATATTTTCTTGGTCTTCAGAGTCACGCCGATCAACGTGGAAGACCAGCTCTTCGACATGTTCAAGGACGAAACCGATGAAACAGTTCACATCGGCAAGTTTATGGCAGTGAGTATACTTTTTTCTCACCTGACGAAAGTTAGAAGTTCTAGTGGAGGGTTATTTATGGACCACCCCGTATATTCACGTGAGGTTCTAGTGGAGCGTTATTTATGGACCACCCCGTATATTCACGTGAGGTTCTAGTGGAGCGTTATTTATGGACCACCCCGTATATTCACGTGAGGTTCTAGTGGAGCGTTATTTATGGACCACCCTGTATATCTGAGTACTCTCCCAACAGGCACTGTCAGAGGTTGGACTACGCAAATCTGACCCCAGACTGTCTGAGCTCCGAAATAACCTCTATGAAGTACACACGCAGCTGGAGAACCCTCGCGTCGCCTCCCCGTCCACCCTGGCACTCGATAAGACGGCATTTAAGAGGTACCCATTATCTTGTTATTAATTTTTTTTTGTATTTATTTTTGCGACTGTTTGTTTTACTTTAGATCATTACTCCTTTTTTTTTTCCCTACCTGTTCTGGAAGTCCATGTTATAAATCAGGAATGCAAAAAGAAAAAAAAAATCATTACTTTGCACAGGCGAAGTAGCAAACATACTTCATAGGAATAATGGAAATTTAACAGGCAATTTGTGGGGGATTTCCTATGATCTTTATAATAATAATAATAATAAGTTGATTATGGAAACACTTGCAGACTGCTATGTGTAATGACGGGTTTGCCAACATATTACAGCCAAGAGATCTTTCTTAAGTAACATATACTTTCCCCTATGATTATGGAGTGGGTGCACCTCATGATAATTATCGACTCTTATTACCGTTGGTGCTGAATTAAATAAATTTGTTGCAGGATATTTCATCATTAAGTAAATTTGTTGAAGGATATTGTCATTAAGTAAATTGCATCAGAATATCAGTAAGGCTGCCTCATTGCCCAGTTTCCCAGATTCAGTTGAGTGGGGAGATCAAAAACACGTGTCTTTGATCTCAGTGGAGGTATGAATCAGCGTGTATCAGACATGATTTTATTACCTCCACCAATAAAGTTGGAGGAGATTATGTATTCACCAATGTTTGTCTGTTTGTTTGTTTATTTGTCCACACGATGTCTCCAAAAGTTCTCCGTGAACTTCAATGAAATTTTGTGGAAGGGTGGTCCATGGGTCAAGAAAGAATTGATTAATTTGGGGGCGGATCAGGATCATGATTCTGTGTATTCCGCACATTATCTACAAAAGTTCTCAATGAATTTCAATAAAATTTTGTGGAAGCGTGAGCCATGGGTCAAGGAACAATTGATTATATTTTGGGGCAGATCTGGATCCCATGTATTCCACACAATATCTCCACGGATCCAGATCTAGATCCTTTTTATTGGCATTGGCAGAGGTATGCGCTCTCTGAGTCCTTTCTAGTTTGCTAATGAAATTACTGGGCAGTGAGGTTGCTAGCCCTCACCCTACACTGATGCAGAGAGGAGCATTTCAAGTTCTCCATACTCACCCCTTTATGATGTGCAGAGAATACAAGAATATACTCATTTTACTTTAACGACCAAAAATTGCCCTCTCTGTCTTAAATAGCCTGCTGAATTGCAACAATAGATTAGCACTCGAGTATGGTACTAGTCGCGAAGACGTGCTATAGAAAGGGCGTAGAGTTGCAGTATAATTTTCCCACAGAGCTGCGTGGAATAAACTGCAAAATGCCGAAAATCTGAACCAAGTTAGCTTAAGAGAACCAAAGTGATCTTTCTACTTTCCTCTTTTGGACACACATAATATTTTGAAGGTTTTAAAAGATGTAGTCATTACCCTGTGTTGTTGCTCATTTTCACAAAGGCTGGAGATAACTAGCACATGGCACTTTATAACTCGCAAGACAGCAGTTAGAAGAGTTAGAACTTCATGGACATCTAACTGCCCCTTTCCTGTATCAGAGGAAATATGACACTGCACTATTTCCGGCTGGCGTCCACGTTCTTATGCTAGTACTGTACTTATTTTTCTTAAAGTGTTGAATTCTCATTATTTTTTAAATCAGAACCTTCTTACCCCTTGTGTTTGAATACTCAGCACTGCCATGTGCATTTGGTTTCTGTAAAAATGGTCTATTTCTGTTTTAACTCTTATGGGTGTCAGTGTATTGCCAGCTGTCATTAGTGGTGCACCTGTTTCCCTGTTGTTTAAAACTCCCGAATACCAACTGAATCGGGTGGGATTCTCGAACATCATAACGATTGTTTTCCTATCATAACACAGACTTGGTTTTGCAAGAAAGACAAGGAGAAAACAGACTCTCCTCTTGTACTTCGTATGGAAATAATCAATCCTAAGCAGCGAGAAAAAAGTTATCGTAAGTTGTTCAATTTCCCCATGAAAGGCAAGGAAAGGAGAGTGTAGAAACTTCCCGGTTACTTGTTCCCCCTGAAAAAACAAATCTGAGTTATGACAAGGTAATTATTGTTAATATTTTTTAGAATCTGGTGCGTACTTCAGAGTGTCCTTTCGCTGTACTGACTGTAATATCAAGCTCATTTCGTCCTTAACTGATACTCTGTAGGTAGTATTGCATGTCCAGAGAGGCTGTTTTATTTGATGACCCAGACAAGAGGGGTGATAAAAAATATATTGATTATTTTTTCACTTATTGTGATCAACCCTGATAGGTAAGCAAGGTTGGTCAAGTATTTTAATGTTTTAGAGCTCTGTAAAATCACTCCTTTCATTCTTACTCTAACTGTCCGTGGAAACTTGCAGATTCTGATGTGTTAGGTATGTTAGCTTCATGTGCTTGATTGTTGGTTAATAGCTTGAGTGAAACATGTGGGGATACTGTATTCCATATACTGTATCCGCCCATGTTTGTTTATACGGTAATCTGCATAATTTATGATTGTGTAGACAAAACCATTATTTCCAGTTGTTATTCAGTAGATTAGGAGATCCAGAATTACTGCACTGAAATACACATTGCTGATGTGTAGTCATGGAGTGCTGAAGGATGTATCAAGCTGCGTGCCTTTGAAGAACCAGTCATGTGTTCTATAGTACTTTCAGAAGAAATATAATGTACGCCTGCAGCCATGCATTAATGTCGTATAATACTCGTATATTGGTGTAGTATTTCGGCACACTTATGACCAAAATCACTGCAGTTGACACAGGAAGTTGTTATGGAAATGGAGATGAGCAGAGTAAACAGTTCTGTACAGTTTCTTTATGTGTTACCATGGGCGTAAGATGAAGTTAGCTTTGGAGCTCATAAAAAAAAAGTTGAGACGAACAATAAGAAATGTTATGCCATCTCTTGATGCAATAGTGAGAAATACAGTAATATTACCTCATTATCACAAACAGCATTATTTTGAGTTTTGTTGCAAGCCCTTGCTCAGAGAATGAAAATTTCCTAATGATGCTTGTTCTTCTCTGAAGTTGATTTGAATGGTATATTCTAAAACCTCCATGAGCTCCACACCCCACACGTTGGAACCCCCTCGACTCTCAACCATTTGCGTCATAGGCCAGGAGCAGTAGCTCAGATTCTATGGGAACCTTTAAAAAAAAATAAAAAAAAAAATTGAGAAGCTGATTTTTTCAGGAAAGCCACTTGGAAGCATGCTAAGTCGAAATCCACAAACATTCTAAACATTCCACGTGAGCTAGCCTTGTGGGACAAAAATCCAAGATGGCCACCAACAGCATGGGATGCATATAATTATAGCTTAAGAACCAAAAGTCACAGATGGTCATGTAAAACCTCTGTTTAAGGGTTTTTGGGTATAAGAAAACCATTTTTACCATTAGTTCAATGATTTTTTGACATGTTCAAGACATGATAAAGGTAATGTACTATTTTAAACAAAATGATAAATTTGACTGTTTAAAGTCAACCACCACCACTAACTTTTGCCAGCAACAGTTAAGAACTACCTTACGGCATGGCTATTTGGTATTCCAGGGGCTATATGGCAATCTATGGGCTATATGGCACAATTTTTGTTTATAAACAATTTGTTAGCAATTTGTCAACAAAATAAAAAATACTGTACCATCTTCAACATTCATCAAGGTGTTTTATAAGTACTAGTTATTACATTTACGTGGAATAATAATTTTAGGAAAATTATCGAAACTACATTTTCTGATTTCGTGTTGGTGCATCCGGCCATTAGAAGGGAGTTTGAAACTGCGTTCTTTCTAGTCAGTTTTCAGGATACCATTCCTGATTTCTGTGGCAGGCTTGTAACTAATGGCATGGTGCGATGTATACCACAATGTTGCCAACTGTTGCTGCTTCTGGTCACAACACTTTGTACCATTCTTGTGCAGCAGGCAGGTGGCTAAACCTCACGGTGGGTGCCTTATCGTTTATGTTGTCTTATTAACGTATTTATACATACGTTTGTTTCTAAATGTCATTCACTGATAGGGAATGTGGCATTGAGATAATAAGGATCACACAGAGGAGGTGAAAGAACCTGAGGCTGAAACAAGTAGTGGCTGCATGAAAGAAAGCGGCGAAAATATGAGAGTCGATATTCCCTGTTTGGGTACTGAATAAAGAGCAGTAGAGACCCAGTAACTATAAAGTCTTTAGTAAGCAGCATTTTTACCATGTTAAGTGGTTCCCTGTCTTACTGGTGCAGTAGTAGGAAGAGAAATTCCCAAAAGCACATCACCATCTGTCAAGTAATAGGCCAAAGTCTTAAACAGTTGATTGATTTTAAAGCTGATTAAATGTTTGATTGAACTGTTTACCCAAGACTGATTATATGTTTAGTTAAACAGTTTGCCAAATTAAGTTATTTAACTAGTAGTCCAGTGAGATACCAGTGTTGCTCTTTGAAGAATGGGTTTTATTTCAGAGTGAAGCCCAACCAACGGAGGTTGAAATTAATGTGCACCATTTATTTATGCAGTTTTAAGAAATTTCTCTTCAATACATACTGGTATCCATCGCAAAAGCACTTATCATTACTTTGGTAAATGAAGTGGGGGAGGGGAGTTATTCAACTCCTAGCTCCCTCCCCCCGTTCTCATTTTAAAATTAGGTTACCGCAGTTCAGCTTAATATAGATGCAATAATAAGCTAGAAAAGGAGCTGGAGACTCTCCTGCCAGCTCCTGTTTACTGTTCTTTAGCATTTGTGATGGATACTTAGTGAGAAGAAAATGCGTAAGATTGCTTAAGTTCAGGAGCCTTATGAGCATATTAATTTCATTGTCCATTAGTTGGGTGTAACTCCATAAAGGTACCGAAGAATGATAGTAACGTTTGTTCAGCTAGATCAGGGTAATGGTACTAGGGTAACACTATCTAGTCATGACAACTGCCAAACTGCCTGTTAGCCTTTTATATATGGTAGTGGACATCATTTTGAAATTTCTCTGAGAAACTACCCCATGGCTGTGGCAATTTCACCTGTTGTCATAGAGTCTAACATTGTGCAGCACAGATAGCTGCCTGTTGATTTTTTATGACAAAATGTATATTGAACAAAAAATTTAAATTTTACCTATTTTAGGGTATTCAGGGCAGCTGCCTGGATGCCCACAACAACTTTTTTTTACTGAACCATATGCATGGAATGTGTTAATATTTCTTTAATACCTGTAAGTTTCTGTGACCCTAGATGTAGTATGAATAATTCCTAGTAATATTTATGTAATACACCTCAGCCAGTTAGAAGTCTAGTAATTAAAGCATAGAACACTCATATGATGTTATTTTGGAAGATCCGGTGATGGAATCGTGGGATACAATAGTATTTGGAGGCAAAAATAGGCTGTAGGAGTCTGTGCAGATACAGTATCTAAACAGAAAATTTATTTTTGCATGATTTTTGCAACCAGGCGATAAATAAAGTACTATAATCCCTAGGCATCATTAACAATTAAGTGGGTTAAAGCATCTTGTTCCCTAACACAAGGTAAATGGAGTGTTGTTTGGTCTTAGTGTATACAGCAGTGATGATCAATCCAGCTGGCAGGATAGAGTGCACTGCATCAGTCTTATTATTTCTCATTCTGGGTGTTGTTGTTGTAGTTAAAACATGATCATTTTGCAGTATTTAGTTTGATTGGGTAAATCAGTGTGTGTTTGTAGTCAGAGAGTATTGTTTCCATTATAACCCTGATAAATTCATTTAAAATTGTTAGTGCCTTTTATCACACATCATATGTGTTGTATTGGCCATGATGTGGTTGCTGTTTTCACATATGTGTTTGAAACTTGGTAAAAAGTCATGGATACATGATTATGAAACAAAATTTGAAGCCAAATCTAAAATATTGATAGGTAATGCATGAAATGTGTTGAAGGTGTAATGTTGTACCACATAGCATGCATAAAACTAGCATTTATTTTTATACAGAACACTAAGCATTCACTTTGCAGTTGTTTAGTTTTCAGTGTTTGGTAGGGGAGGCATGCTCAGTCTCTTTCCATTCCTTTGACTTGAAATAACTTTTTTTTTTTTCCCACCAGTTCAAAGATCTTTGTTCTCTTTGTTTTTATATTAGTTTTGATTGATTCTTTACACATTTTTCTCCCCATCCTGCCCTCCATACCTCCTCTGTGTATTGTTACAAAATCAAGAATAAGAAGGTTGGTGCTCTAATATGTTTTCTGTATTCATTTATTCTATTTTCTGTACACTGCGAGAATCTGGAGATATCCTTCAGATACTTGTTAAATTTTTATCAGTATTTATATGAGTAAGCTGTTCATGCAGTATGTTGTATTGGCCACTATTTTTAGGTTTATAATTTGGTGTGTCATAAAGCTAATTGAGGTTTGCAAATTTTCTAAGTCTACTTTTGAACTCGGTTTGATACAATATTTTATATATTTACTTAAATTAAAATGTATTTAGATGTAAACTCCATCCACTGTGTGTAAACTCCCATATATCATCTGTCTCTGTTTGCAAGAACTTGGTATAGCTGTGATCAGTTTGGGTATAGCCTTGATAATCTTCATGACACTGCATTTTGGCTATCCCATCCCTCTAAAGCCTAGCATGTCACAAAAATCAGATGTTGTATGAATGTTTATATACTACAGTATATATGAGTACTGTCACTGTACTGTGTTGTGTGATGGGATGCCAGTTAAAGAGGATGCATAATAAGTTTACAATTTTTTGTTGTCTTACCCTTTCATCACAGGTGTTTGTTATTAAAGGTACCCAGGATAGTCATACATAAATATGTGAATGTTTTCAGCAGAATGAGTGATTTTACGAGTGAAAAATTGTATTACTCTCTGTCTCTGTCTCTGCTCAACATGTTATCCTTTCAAAATTTTTCATTGTCCTTTAAGTTGTAGTGTAGTGAACAGTAATCATTATCATTAGGAATGACATTGTGTAATAACTGCACTAAATTAACCTTTTTTCAAACATAACAGGAAGTGATTAAAGGGCTTATTAAAAGCATATTCTTTGGCACTGTTGATGCAAATAATAGTCATCTTATACAAGCCTCTGTTGCTGCTTTGATATGGTCAGCCTTATTATATGGTAACTGTCATAATTACAGTATTTTCCTTATAACTGCATCTTGTATGGCAAACAGCAGAGTAAGCTGTCATCAGTGGATTGTGGCAAATGTCAGTGAAAATTTAATGGGAAACAGATTCGAAACGACCAGTCATGCAGTTAGAGAGAGAGAGAGACTACTGTGTTTTCCTGTTCATAGTGAGGCTACATGAGGACAAGGATCATGGTCATATACATTTGTGTTCAGTTCACCAAATATTCGACACAGAACATACTTGTTTCCGAGCAAGTTGATATGAATAGACATGGAGTTTTCCCCAGCTATTGGTATCATTTAATGGATGAGAGAATACCCCAAGGAAGTGGTGTGCAAGCCAGTCTTGTGTAATTATATGAGGCTTAATCCTGTACTCATATACTCCAGAAATATTATATTATTTACACACACACACACACACACACACACACACACACACACACACACACACACCTTCAGTGCTAGATCTAATATTTACTAGGCAAGAAAATGACATTGACAGTTTAATATATCACCCTCCACTCGGCAAAAGCGATCATGCAGTACTAAATTATAACTTCAGGATAGCATATGACATAGTAAACAGCAATGACAGTTACAAAAAGAGCCTAAACTATAAAAAGGGAAATTATCAAGACCTAAAGAAGTATTTCTTAGAAGTTGATTGGGAAAATGAGCTTAGAGGACAAGATTTAAATGCTGTATATAAAAAATTTTGTGAATTTTATGAAATAGGAGTCCAGAAGTACATCCCACAGCACAAAGAAGCAGATAAGAAAATACAGAAATGGTTCAATACAGAATGTAAAAAATCAAAAGAAAGAAGAGATTTGTTGTGGAATAGATACAGAAGACACAACAGTGAAAGGGCTTATAATAATTACAAACAGGCAAGAAACGACTATACAAGAATAAGGAGGGAAGCCCAAAAACAGTTTGAGGAGGATATAATAAATAAAAGTAGTGATCAACCAAAGCTGTTTTACAGCTATATCAGAAGCAAAACCAAAGTAAAAGATATAATACAATCCATTACGGACGAGGGAATCACTTATACACAAGAGAAAGATATTTGTGAAGCACTAAATAAGAATTTCCAATTAGTTTTTACAGAAGAAAAAAATTTTGAGAGGGACTATGTGGAACACGCATGTCCACACATACTACCAGATATACAAATAGCAGAAAAAGTAATACAGGAGGAGTTAAGTAGATTAGACAGAGGAAAAGCAAGTGGTCCTGATGAAATTTCATGTTGGTGTTACGAGAATGTGCAAAGGAGTTAAGTAAACCATTATTTTTAATTTTCAAGAAATCCTTGAGTCAAGGGAAACTACCTGATATTTGGAAAAAAGCAAATATAGTCCCCTTATTCAAGAAAGGAAATAGACAAAGTCCTCTTAACTACCGACCAGTATCACTGACCAGTGTTGTAAGCAAGGTATTAGAAAAACTTATAAGAAAAGCTTGGGTAAATCATTTAGAAGAACACAGTATGATAACAGAAAGACAGTTTGGTTTCAGAAAAGGAAAATCATGTGTTACTAATCTGTTGAGCTACTATGACAGAGTAACAAACACAATACAGGAAAGGGAAGGATGGGTGGACAGTATCTATTTAGATTTCAAGAAAGCTTTTGACACAGTACCACACCAAAGACTTTTATGGAAGCTGTACCATCAAGGAGGAATTCGAGGCAAACTGTTTTGTTGGATGCAAGACTTTCTCATAAAAAGAGAAATGAGGACAGTACTAAGAGGAAACTACTCATCATGGAAAGAAGTGACTAGTGGAGTACCACAGGGTTCGGTGCTGGCACCAATCATGTTTTTAGTGTACATAAATGATATAAACAGTAACACTGGAAATGAGAGCTATCTGAATATGTTTGCAGATGATGCAAAAATACAAAGGAGAATTACTAGCACAGACTCTTGTAGGGAGCTACAAGAAGAATTAAATAAACTTCATGAATGGAGTAGTACATGGCAAATGGAATTCAATGTGGACAAGTGTCATGCAATCAAGTTTGGTAAAAGTGGAAAAAGACCTGATTGGGATTATAAGTTAGGAAATAAAACCCTATACACATCAGAAAGAGAGAAAGACCTAGGTGTGATTATCAATAACAGACTATCTCCGGCTGACCACATCAGCGAGAAGGGACGGAACATGTATACACTGCTTGCAAATATGAGAATAGCATTCACATACATAAATGAAGACATGCTAAGAAGGATAATAACATCATTCATTAGACCAACCCTGGAATATGCATCAGTAGTCTGGAATCCTCATCTCAAAAAGCATATAGACAAGATTGAAAAAGTTCAAAGGGCCGCTACAAGATGGATACCAAGCTTAAGGGACCTAAGCTACGAAGAAAGACTAAATAAACTGAATCTACCAACAATACAGGAGAGAAGGAAAAGAGGTGACATGATAATGCTATATAAGCGCATATCAGGAAAGGAGAAAATAGACATAAACGATTACTTAACATATGGAGAAGCATCAGCAAGAGGACACTGCAAAAAACTGCATAAGAAGAGAGGTGATAAAGACGTAAGGAAATTCAGTTTCCCAAACAGAGCAATTGATCAATGGAATGCACTACCGAATGAAATAGTGTGTGCCAAAACAATTCACAAATTTAAGGATATGTACGATAAATATGGTTTAAGACACGGGACAGTACGAGCTTGACTCATTCCTGTAAAGATACAATTAGGTAAGAACAATTAGGTAAGAACACACACACACTACTAAATTGTATGTTTCATGGTTATCATGCATTATCATCCCCACTTTTGTATTTAGATATGCTTAGTTTTGACCCTGAATAGTTTGTTTCCCTGAAGCAGGATAATACTGTATTACCTATTACATTCACATCTACTCTAGTAGATTCTCTGAGAGTAATCAGTCTGGCTTCATAAAATCTGTATTTTTCTAGTTATTACTGTATGGTGAATATTAGTAGCCTCCTAAATAATCGCAGAGGCCACAATGCAACAATGAACTCAATCCTCCCACTTGTAGAAGCAGATCAGGAAGTTCTCATTGGTAGTGTGGAAATCATGTTCTTTATTGTCTGTTAAATCTCCATCCTGTCCATGAACCTCTTCCCCTCAAGATGCAACTTGAGCTTTGGAAGCAGCCAGAAGCCACAGGAGGGAAAACCATATCCTGTGAACTGTGAACCAGCAGTACTACCCTGGTATCCAGTGGCTGAGGGAGGACATCAGGAGGAAGAGGCCAGAGCTGCACAGAACTGTCAATTGGTCGCTTTACCAGAACAGTGCCCCTGCACACATGGCCTTCTCTGTGAATAGCTTTCTGGTCAAGCACAGAATAACACAGGTCACCAACCCTTTGTACTCTCTAGATCTGGCTGTTTCCAAAGCTCAAGTTGCATCTCAAGGGGAGGAGACTCATGGACTGGATGGAGATTCAGCAGACAGTGCAGATGATTGCCACACTTATCAGTGAGGACTTTCAGCTCTGCTTCTAGAAGTGGGAGGAGTGAATTCAGCACTGCATTGTGACGGCTGCAGATTATTTTGAGGGTGACTGAAGTTTCACAGTTATCGTTCGTTCAGTTTTGAATGCTCCAACATGCTTGAATGCGTTGGCCTTGGTCACCTAATAGCGGCTTTCCGTGCTGCCTGATCTCTGGCGGCTTCCCTAATTAGTCCCTTATCCCTGAAGTCACACTTGGTGACCTTGTCCCAGGTCTTTTTCTATCTGTCTTTTGCTACCCTACCCCCAACAATGACACTTCACACTTTCTCCACCCAGTTATCATCCCCCATCCTCACCACATGCCCAAACCATCTCAGTCTACCGCTCCTCATCACAACACCAATACACTCCAGTCCCATCCTACCACTTAACTCTTCCATCATAAACCTAGAAACCATCTCAGTCTACCTCTCCTCATCACAACACCAATCCACTCCAGTCCCATCCTATCTCTTAACTCTTCCATCATAAACCTAGCCCCTCCAGGCCTTGCACTCAGGGACACACTGAACATCCACCTAATCATTATCATTTCTGTACGTTTGAACTGGCGCATATCCTCTTCCTTTGCTGCCCAGGCGTCACTACCATACAGCATTACAATCCTAACACATGCTGCATACAGAGCCCTCTCAATGTCAGGAGAGACAACAGCTCCCTGAACTTCTTCCGATTACTCCTCACTCTAGTCACAGAAGTAGCTCCAGCCCCACCCCCAGCACATAACATGTCTCCCAAATAACAAAACTCTTCCACACACTTAAGAGACTTGCCTGCAAGTTCAATCTTTTCATGCCTGACAATCTCCATATGCTCTCCCTGACACACCGCTCATGTGAAATCAGCATTATCTCACAGTCTACCTCTAATACCATTACCCACTTATCACAAACACTCTGTAAGATGGAATTACTTCCCATGACCTTGTTGCAAATCTCACATGGCCACTCCCTCTCTTCTTTGACAGTACTACCCCTAGCCCACTAGATACCATCACTTTTCTTTTATCTGCATTTACTCCTAAGCCCTTGTGCCCCCATACCATCTCTCCACTTCCTAAATCTTTCCTCTGCCTCTGTTTCATTTCCTGCAATCAGTGCGATATCATCAGCATACAACATCTCCCATGGGAGTCCATTTCTAAAGTCACATGAAAGGGCTTTAAGTACCATAATGAACAAGAGTTTCAAGACTGACCCCTGATGCACATCAGCATTCACAGAAAACTCCTCACTCAAATCTCCATTCACTCTTACCTGAGTGCAAGCACCCACATACATGGCCATAATCACCCTAACCAGCCACTCCATGATCCCAAGCTTTCTCATTGCCCACCACCACCTCTCTAGGGACTCTGTCAAAGGCCTTTTCCAAATCAACATGAACAGGATGCAGTTCCCATTTCTTTCCTGGATATTTTTCCTGAAGCTGTCAAACAATGAATATGAGATAAGTGGTCTCTTTGCGTGGCATAAACCCAAGCTGCATCTCATCAATATTCACTCTTACTCTAATCATACCTTCTAGAACTCTCTCCATTACCTTCATTATCTGGTCCAGAACTTTATGCCTATATAATTTCCTCTTTACAGGGCATCACTCTTCCTCTTGTACACATTTACATTTACACTCTTCAGCCAATCATCTGGGACAACACACTCATACATAATTGTATTTATCAGGTCAGTGACTAACCCCACTCCTATATCTCCTGAGGCATTCAACATTTCAGCAGTCAACCCAGACACACCTGCTGCCTATTGCCCTGCTCACAGTAGCAGCATTAATCAATGGTCAGGGGCCAGACACTGGATCTACTGGCTCTAAACCTTCCCTGTCCCAGTCAAATTCCTCATTCAACAACCGGTTGTAGTGCTTTCTCCATGCGTCTTTAATATCCCCACTGTTCACCACTACCTTTCCTTCAGTCTTCACATGCTGCTCACCTATGGTATCCCTGTTCTCCTTCTTCATCTGATTTGCCATCCTAAATATAATATTCTTCCTTTCCACACTATTTTGGTTATCAAGTAATATCTAGAAAAATAAAGATTTTATGTAGCCTGTCTCATTATTTTTGGATTACACCTCCTATATGTTGTATGAAGACAGAATTAAATTTTGACAGTCAGTAAGGTTCTTCTGGCTTCTCCCCTACTCTATTCTGATTGCATTCCTGTGCTTTCCCACGTATCTACTTCATACAAATTGCGTTTTCATACACAGCTTGCACACTGTTGGGTGCTTAGACTTTTGTGAATCATACCAGTATCCTGTTGTTTTGTTCTTCCATTGGCTTCTCAGCCTCCCTTTCCCCTTACTTTCTTGATATCTGATCCATGATCTTTGAACTTGAATTCAGTAGTCTGCCTAATGGCAGAATAAAAAAGTGGTAGTAAAGTTACCATTCTGTTAATTGAAAAAAAAAAAAAAGTACATACCTGTGTGTTTCCTTTCTCTCTCTCTCTCCCCCCCAAAGGCTGGGTAGCACATTTCCAAGAACTAATACAATAGTTAGCTTGCACAAACATATTGATGTCAAATACCCTTACACCACTTGCTTTGTAAGTCCACCATCTCTGTTATACAGTGGAGGAATCCCATCATCTTTGTTGTGATACAGTGGAGGATTCCCATCGTCTTTGTTGTGATACAGTGGAGGATTCCCATCATCTTTGTTGTGATACAGTGGAGGATTTCCATCATCTTTGTTGTGATACAGTGGAGGACCTTTTCCCTATAACAGCTAAAAATAAACCTTTTTATTTGTCCAATTTTGGACATAGATATCTTAATCTATTCCAAGGTCTGGCAGTCCTGCTTGCAACACCTTCATATGTCACCACTGTGGTGCTAATACTAATCATCCATATTGAACTACTGTTTGATGCCAAGGCTGTCTCTTTCAGGACTAGTATCAGGGTACAGTATTAGCAGAGGTGTTTTTAAGATATGTAGGTGGATGGTGTTATAGGAAAAAAAGATAGTGTGTTTAATAAAATTCAGATGGTAAAACAATTCCCTGTCCCAGTCTAATATTCACCTTATATCCCATCAAACACCAGGCCTTCCCTCAAAGTACTTTCTACAGTACTTGACCACAGCATCCCCAGGGACCATGAAATTGACAGTCTACTCCTCTGCCACAAAGATATCACTGTAATTAGCAAGATTGTTTATGTAATTGTGGTTTTATGGTGTTGTTATAATTTTTTTGGACTTTGGTCTTTGTAAGTCCTTTTTAATATCACTGTTTGAGGTTAGAGGTGTAGTGACCATTGCCCTTGAGAGATACTATCTTGAGAGTGATGTGGGACAAAAAGCTCGGTAACTGTTCTTAAACAACATTCCCAGGTGGAGGCGTCAAGTACATTTACACAGAGTCCACTCATTTATACCATTCTCTGTAATAGACTGGACTGGCAGCTGGCTTAGGAGGAATAATCCAAATTCAAACCTGAGAACCCCAAGGTGAGGATTGGCATCAGTAAGGGCATATAATCATGAAATAAACTTGCCCATGGTATTTGTTAATGGCATATCAGTGATGCTGGAGCTACGTGTCACCCAGTATTGCTGTTGTTGCCATAGTATATGAAAAAAGGCTCATACTTGCAAGTCTGGCCAAGGCCTTAAAAATGTAATTATCAAAAACTTAAACTGTTTCTTCTCCAGTGAAATGAAGTTAGTGGATACTTCCTTTAGGTTAACTGAACACAAGAGTGGATGGTGTTAAGTAAAGGTAGAGTATTGTGCAGAGGGAAAGCAGATGATCCTGAGAATGCAAAATAGTATTGTTGTTAGAGGTTTGTGTTTTGCCGATGTTATATTTTTGTGAAGAGTGAGGAGGATTCAAAATCATAGGCATTTAGGTAATGTTAGTAGTAATACTGTAGAGGAGATGGTTGTAGTTAGGAATGTAGGCATGATGTTTATAAATTAGGAAAGATAAATTTTGGTGATAATAGTGGAGGACTTAGTCTTTCTGGATCCCAGAAGTAAAGTAGTACAGTGCAGGGAATATACAGTGAGTGACTGTGTAGAAGGCTGTAGATGATCTCAGGCAGTCCTAGAATGTGTGACCCTAAGCCAGTTCAGTGAATATACAGAGTGAATGGCAGTTTGGAAGGCTGTAGATAATTAGGCAGCTCTAGAGTGCATGTCCCTAAACCATAAAGCGTAATAGTCGTTGTGTTATGGGGCCGGGTCAGATCGAGGAGCCAGAGTCCTTCGCTAGATGGGTCACCACGCCGTTCCATCTCCGTCATCTCCCCAACCTCACGCTGTTTGGACAGGCAGCAGTTCAAGAAGTACGCACCAGGGGCACCTCAGGTCCGGTGTGAGGGAAAGAGAGAAAAATAAACGAAATGCTTGTTGCTCATCCATGCTTTATTCCCTAATTGTTTAGCACAGTCATTGTGCTACAACATGATCATATACATATGCAAATTTTATAGATTTCTTGGATGTGTACTATATGGGTGAAATATTAAAGTGCGGCAAAAGTTCCACAAACTTAGCCAATGATTGCTCAGAGAATGCTGTAGTAGAGTGATAACTTATTTATCCTGACCTGATGTAATGATCATTTTAAGCATTAAATATGTATGTAAATTATGAACAGATACTGTACTTGTTCTTGAAGAGGCTGGATGTGCAATATGTGTTTCTTTTCTTTTTTGTTCACTCGGCCGTACTCCACTCGTATTCTCTCTCTCTGTTTATCACCATGGGAGGATTATCATTATTATATCCCTCCCACCTTCCTCTCTATCTGGCACCCATTCTGCTTGTTTCCTCCATATATTAAGTTGCATGCAGCTCCATCCTACTGTACTTCCAGGCATCATTCTCACATCAGCACCATTACTCAGACAAGACTTTGATACCTGTTTGCTTCTTAATGTCATGTATATTTATGGTTAGAAAAAACAAATATATATATAATATATATATATATATATATATATATATATATAAAGTGAAGTTTATGGAACTCAGCATTCTTCTAAGTTCAGCCATAATCTTAGATGTTTTATTGGATTTTACATTTTTTTAAAAACTTACTGTTCAGCATTCTGTACATACTGTATGTAACAGGCAGAGTTTGTGAAAACTTGCTTTACCAACATCCTTTTGAACATTCTGTTATTCTAATGATATTAGAAGGTACCCTTTCATATTGTGCTTTGCAGGTACCAAGACCACTGGTACCTGTTTAGAACACTTGTTATTCTGGTACTGAACTTTGTGCTGTACTGTGCCATACAGATGGGATCATGTGTATTAATTGTAAGTTCATTACTGAGAGCCACTACATTTACTGGCGTTATTTATGGTACAGTAATTACTGAATATAGCATTCCTGTTATATAATACTCACAGAAATTAAGTTAATTCACTCCCATGGACTTCATAGTGTATTCTGCTATTTTTCCCTAGCAAATAATCATTCTCTCCAGTGTATACCGTATATCACTGCTGCACTTGCATTAAGCCAGCAGTAAGCCTCTTTTCTCAAATCGTGAATGTCTGATGTGCTTGGTTGTAGCTTGCTGCTAGTGAGCTAACCTCAGTAGGGACTTGAAGCATTATATTGTCTGTGCTTGATTTGGTGTGATTCACACCGGCAAGTTCCGTCTGAGATATATAAGTTAAACACAGAATATCTGGACACTCATACCTTTACCTATACCATACAGAGTTTGTTTGAAAGTACATCTGTGTGTACGTGTAAATATGTAAGGTTTTCAGATAAACATGTAGGGCTGTATTTCTGTCACCTTGGATCCACAGCACACCACAGTAGAAGTTGCTTTATTATGTGATGCAAATTCATCTTGAAGCATAATATTTAGTGTTTTGTAGTTGTATTTTAGTTTAAGTTAAAAGGAGGGTTATAGTAAAAGATAGAGATGCACAGTGCAAGTCAGCTGTATCAGTAGTGTATATTCATTTAGATAGGCCTAAGTAAATTATCTACAACTTATTTGTCAGTCATATTCTTTACAAAATGCTTATGGAGATTTAAAGGCAATCACATATATTAGATCTGAATTAGTCATGTGTGGAAGAGATATGCAGTACAGTACAGTACTTTATTGTAGTAAGGATACATAAGATTTTTATTTTTGTAATGTGAAATGGAAAGGGTATAGCTACTGAATGTAAATGAGTTTGAAGGTAGGAGGATTCATGGTAAACCAAGAAGAAGGTGGAGTGTTAGTAAACGTATGTATGAGAATTCGAGGCACAGTAAACACTCAATTATCCAGAGTAATTCTAATATGCAATAATAATGATGATGTTTTATGTATTGTAGTGCATCTGAATCACATATGTATGTACATCTGCAAACATAAAGACATGAAATAGCAAAAACAACATGAAATACGGCTGTACTGTACTGTAATGTACTGTTATGTACCCTCCTACTGTACTGTAGGTCCGTCCACCCTTAGTCAGTCCCCCCCCCCCCCCGAGGCTGGAGGACGTAATGCCTAAATGTCTCCTCCGATGCTAGGAGACATCCTGGGCCAAAGCCCATCACTCGTCAACACAAGAGGTGGAGTGGGAGGAAGCAGGGATGGTGGAGGTTTGGGTGGCAGGGGTGCATGAATCAGGAGAATGAGAGGTGGTGGAGGTGGAGGTTTGGGCGGGTATGCCATGCAACGCTCAGCTGATCTGCCTGTGAGCACGGGATTTCCACACGTCCAATCGTAAATACGAGGGAGCTCAATTGTAAAATGAACACTTGGTACTAAAGAATAAGGATCGTAAATGCAAAATATCGTAAAATAAAACGATACAGCGTAAAACGAGGGAGACCTGTACTGTATTTCCAAAAGCAATGGAGAAGGTTCAGCTGATTGAGAGTCCCTCAAGTAGTATTTCCTTGATTTTTCGTGGAATGATTTTTTCCTCCACGGCTAAGAGCCATCTGAGTGTGCCACGCACATTACATAGGTAATTCTCTTGGGCATGGAAGCATACATTCCTTTCTCTTATCCTGTGACTAATGCATCAAAAACCTTGGTTAAAGCACTCTTGCTCTAATTCTGTACACAACAAGGAGAGGTCCTTCAAAAAGTACCAGAGCCAGCCCACCCTAGAATCTCCATCCATCCATCCATCCATCCATCCATCCATCATCCAATCCTACGTTGCCTCATGAAGAGCATAAGAGTCCGGGGCTAGGCAAGTTGGTCCTGACATTTAAGATGAGACGACCAGCCTTACTCATCCCTGAGTGGCATTACATGAGCAATAAACCCCAACCACCCCTTGGATATAAACTTGCACAGGCTCAATCCAATTGGTACTCATTAATTACTCACTAAACCAACAGGTGCCATAATTTGGTTATATGGTTACCACCCAGCATAGTAAATGGTTTCTGGGTGTACAGGAAACCATTTGGCTCATCACTCAGTGTAGAGTCACCCATAGACAGAAGGAATAGGAGAGAATGAAGGAAAGAAAGACAGAAGAGGGAGTGTAAAGTCACCCATAGGCAGCAGGAAGAGGAAAGAATGAAGCAAAGAAAGACAGAGGAGGAAGGAAGGAAGAGAGGAAAGGGCAGACACCCAAAGCAGCACTACATCGAGCGAGTGGATGGTGAGTGGCCCCACCTATCACACTCATCTCTGTATTTCTGCACGGAATCATGCTAAGTCTGTCCTTCTCTCTGCTAAAAATAGTTTCATTCGTAGTGAATGCTTTGAGCTCTCCGTCTCAGACTCTTCCTGCTCCTTCTGGCACCTTGCCAAAAACCTTTCTAACAACTTTATTTCACCATCCTTCCCTTTTCTTTTCAGCACTGGTGACTCTGTAGCTCTTTCTTCTACAGATCAAGCAGAACTCTTCACTCAGACTTTCTCCTCCAATTCCACCTTAGATAATTCTGATGCTGTTCCTCCATCACTTTCTCTTTTGACTTCCTAGTGGCTGACACTAAAATTTCTTCAATTCATGTGTTTTCTGCCATCACTGGTCTCAGTACTAACAAGGCATCCTTCCTGTTGTCCTAAAGAATCAAGAACTGTGCTTTTGTGTTTACACCCTGCCTAGGTAAACTCTTTTTGCCTTTCTCTGTCAACTTGTACCTTTGCTTCTTGCTGGAAGTTTGCTCTCATTCAACCTGTCCCAAAGAAGGGTAACCATTCCCAGCCTTCTAACTATTGCTCAGTTGCTTCAACATCCTATATTTCTAACGTTTTTTAATATACAGTATTCTTAACAAAATAATTTTTAACACCTTTCCTATAATAACCATTTTTCCGATCATCGGTACGAGTATGGGTTCCGCCAGAGATGCTACACTGGCAATCATCTTGCCTTCCTTTTACACTCTGGTCATCCTCCTTTTGAGACTTTGGTGAAAGTTTTGCCATTGCACTTGATATCTCAAAGGCTTTCGATCAAGTCTGACATAAATCTTTAATTTCCAAACTTCACTCTTACAGTTCCTATCCTTCTATCTGTGCCTTCATCTGTAGCTTGCTTTCTGGTAGTTCCATAGCTGCTGTTGTAGATGGTCACCGTTCTCCTAGGGCTATCAGTTGTGGTGTTCCACAGGGTTCTGTCCTATCACCAACTCTATTGTTTCTACAGTATTCATCAGTGACCTTAGTTGTACTGTACATCTGATCTTATCCACTCGTATGCTGATGACTCCATTCTTCACATATCCATCGGCTTCCTGCAGTGTCCATCTCGGCAGATACTTAACACACAAGGGATGAAGCTATGGCACACTTAATGTCTGACTTGGCTCATATCTCTGATTGGGGTAAAAACGGTATAATGGTTTGCTGTACACCAGGAAACCATTTACTATGCTGGGTGGTAGCCATATAACCAAATTTTGGCACCTGGTGGTTTAGTGGGTAATTACGGCCCTCCAATCGGATTGAGCCAGTGAAGGTTTATATCCAAGGGGTGGTTGGGGTTTATTGCTCACATAATGACACTCAGGGATGAGTGAGGCTGGTCACTCTCATCTTAAATGTCAGGACCAACTTGCCTAGCCCCGGGCTCCTACGCTCCTCATGGGGCAACGTAAGATTGGATGATGAATGAATGAATGTTTTTAGTGCATCAAAAAATCAGTTCTTATATCTTTTGACCAATCAGATCTACCACAGGAATAACCTCTAATTTTCAACAATGCTTAACTCAGTCCTACATCATCTTTGAACATACATGGGGTTTCATTCTCTCAGGATATATCTTGGAAAGATCATATTACTTCTTGAAAAATTTCCTTTCCAAGAGATTAGATGTGCTAAGTGGACTTCATGTCTTCCTTACCCCTGCACGGTTGTTGACTTTGTACGTGGGTGTTATTCTCCCATGTAGAGTACAACGCTTATACGTGGGGAGGCTCCCCACACACAGCTCTTCTCATCAAGGTGGAGTCAAAGGTATTTTGTCTCATTAACTCTCCTTCTTACTGACGCCCTTCAACCTCTACTGCTTCACCACACTGTTATATCTTTATCTCTTTTCTGTTGCTACTTCAATGGTCACTGCTCCTCTGAACTGTCTGCTTGCATCCTTCCACCACTGCAGCAGGCACATAGCACTCATCTAGCAGAAAACTCTCATCCCTTTTCTGTCCATCACTCTGATGCAGAGTGAACCATTACTCCCAGTCCTTCATGTATGTCCTAACAGGTCTTCTCCAGAACTGTCTTCTTCAGTCTTTATATCCTACTGCCTATGACCTCCAGACTCTTAAAGGCAGTGTGTCCAGCCATCTTGAAATATATGGATCTTGAATTTGGCTCTCTGTTATCTTGTTTTTATTTTTTCTTGGAGGGAATAATTTGTGGGCTTCTAGCCTTTGGTTCCTTATTTCCTGCATGAAAAATAAATTAATTAAAGTTTTAAACTATTTGAACAGTTTTATATAGTGTTGGTATAAGGTTTTACAGGGGGTTAAACCCCACTTTGAAGGGGTTTGAGGGGTATTACTTCACTATCCAACACTCCCACGGTTGCTGTGTAATGGATTATTGAGAGTTTATTGAGAGTTTACTGTATCTGAATATTTCATAATGTGATATGCTTCAGCAGTGTTTATGAAGAAATTAGGGAAACTATTTTTTGCTTAGTCAATCAAAGATAAGTTGCAAACAAACTATGCATATGAAAGAGGATACTTGGACTTAAGTGCAAGAAAATTAACAGTACTGTACTATATTTTGTAATTACTGTAATTAAGAATTTAATTCTTTTAAAGTAAATTCATAGTCATACACTATACTGTACGTAAAAATGCTTGCATAGCTATTGGTATTGTTTTATCATCTTAGTCATGAAAGTTTATGTATAAATATCACCAAAAGGTCATGCAAACCAAGTTATGCCATACAGGTAATACAATGCTTTTGTACAGTACAGTCTCCTGAAGGTATTCAGTGAAATTCTTTGCATAAACTTTGGTGTAAGAGGCCAAATCACATTGTATCATGCATTTGAAATTGTTTATGGCCAATAAGAATGCAGTAATACAGTAATTTATTTATAGTATATTCAGTTATGTGTTCCCAAGATAATGTTCTTAAAATTAAAACTTAAGAATAATATTACAATTTTAGCATGAATGAAGACAGCTGAAAAATATGGATATTTATAAAATTTACCAAAAATAGAATGCTGTGTTTTGAGACTGTTTGGACCATAGCACACCCATAGAGTTTGAGGTAATTCTTTCAGGCGGTTAGTTATACATAGTGGTTACTGGTTACTGTATACTGTACAGCAAGGATGCACAACCTGTGGCCCTTTAGTAGATATGCTCCCCCATTAACTCACATTCCGTCCTTCAACATTCACTTCCCCCCGACATTCTCTCTCTCTCTTTCTCTCTCTTCCCTATTCAGTGCGGTTATATAATGACTTAACAGACTGGATCTTAATATAGAAGAATATATTGACAGCTTAATGGGATGAAGGGAAGTTGAAGGCAGAATGAGGAGGGGAAGACCCAGAATGTGGACATTGTATGAAGGAGGAAGTAAAGTGTGTGTGTGTGTGTGTGTGTGTACCATAAGTCTGGTGGCCCTCACATGTTAAAGTAATGATGTGGCCCATGAAATTAAAAAGTTGCATCCCTGCTGTAGTTTTGTGTAATACAGTATTGCATTTCCAGTAACACCTTTTATTTATGCCAGAGCAGACACTCCATAGCCTTGCCTAACCAGTGTAGGTCAGTTGTGGGGAAGTATTTCAGTCTAGTCAGACGCAGTACTGTAACCAGGTAAAGTGCATTACAGTAAGAAGACTCAAACTTTCTTGGCACACAGTATTGTATTTTGAAAGATAGTGAAGAGAGACATACAACTACATTATAAGCAGTTTGATGTACTTGAAAAATCATAGAAAATAAGTTTTGTAGTACAGTATGTCCTCCATTTAGCTCACTAATTCAGACACTGCCCTGTGTACTAAATCAAATATGCTAACTCTAAGATCCCTATATCAAATGCTCTGGTCCCTAGTTTGCACACTTTTGTCACTAAATTGCATTCAGGATAATGTTATATGATGAAATAGCCTCCTCCAAAGAACAAAATCTCATTATAACATATCTTTGCGTATAGGTAATGTAACAAAATTAATGAAATGAGGGAGATTAATGCACATGTGCAATTTAACGGAGTTATCCATGTTTTGGTTCCTATATTGGGCAGTGATTCAGAAGTTTGCTAAATCAGAGTGGGTTAAACTGAGGATTTACTGTATGTGGCTTTGGAAAGCCAGTGAAGGTAACTTTTTTGTGGAGAAGGGGGGACACCAAAGCATACTGGACTTTGATGGTTTTACAACTGGTGCATAGTAACCTACATTACACTTGGATGATACCTCGTCCTTTTGTTTCTGATTTAGTTCTCCTCATTTTATCATTCCTACTTAGAATTATTCAAAACATTTAACATCCATGGTCTAGTTAAACAGTATGTTTCCATAGAGTTCACATGAATTGATCATTTTTTTATTTTAATACCTAGTTCATGCCTGTTTAGTTGAAGGTACAGTATGTAGTTAGTTGAAGGTACAGTATGTAGTGGTGGTTAGATGGTGTTATAGATGTGGTGAAACAGAGAACACCAGAGCATGTACAAAACACTGTCATTTTTAGTTTTGCTAATTTATGTATGTCACACTTGCTCAGTACGCAGAACACTGCTGTACTTTCGTGCCTTTAATGTAGCATCTTCTGTCCTTTGGCACTGTGATGACTTGCCTTAATGTTTGATTTTGTATTTTACTTTATTGTATGCAAACTTCCCTTTTGTTTGATTTCTTTACTTTTTTTTTTTATGTATCCCAATTCTATAAAGTAGAGTGTTATGTACCAAACTCATATAATATCCTCTGTAAGTGTTTTTATGAAACAGTTCTGAAGCATGTTAACTCCTGAGAATGTGGAGCACAAGTTATACTGCACAGTACTCATGATAATGTCATGCTGCACTTCACTCGTGCAATTCCGGCAAAGCATACGACACTGACGTGAAGTGTTGTAATGTAAACGTAGAGCAGGCATTGTAAAGTACATTACAGTGAGACCTTGCTTTAACAGACCCATTTATGCTGGACTTCAGATGCAATGGACCCGTTGACCCTACTGGACAACTTTTTTATACTCTATACCTAACCAAGGTCCAGCACAGGGAACACATGCAGTGCCCTACTGCACATATTTGTCAAATACCAAACCTGTACCTGATATTCTTTTTTTCATTATTTTCAGTTGATATGAAGGCCAACATTATTCCCTGTTGCTTATTGATCTGTTATATATCAAATCTGTTATACATCAAGGAACAGTGGGCAAACCCATACAGTACTGATTTATTGACATCATGTTACTTGTTGTATGTGGGGTACCTGTCAAACTATTTTTCATATATACTGTATACTGACCCTAGGTCTGGTATAATGGGTCCCCCTCAAATGTCTTATATAACAAGCTATCAGATATACTGTCCCCCCAGTTACTGTACTGTACTGTATGATAAGGTCTCACTGTACAGTGCAGACACTAGTGGAGCACAACTTTCTATCCAAATAATATGTAGCCTGTGTAAGTCCCTCTTAGTAATTTTAACAATAACCTTGCTTTGTGTCCATGCTCATGGTTGTTTGTATTTGTGGACAGTGTGAATGGTACTGTACAACAAAATGTTCTGCCAAAAAGTATACCTGCCACTTGGTATGTCATTATTGATATGGCGATTACTGTACAGTACATTTACAAACTGTACATTGCATATTTGCATGCCTATAGTATTGCACAGATGAATGCATTCTTATCCAGTTTTCCTATGTTGTAGCACAGTGTACTAGTTCTCAGACTTGAAGCATGAATGTTACCTGTAGTTTACATGTATATTGCAATAAATTCTTGATTAAATGAACATGGAGAATACTGTAGCTGTTTAATGATAATTTCTGACAAATCTGGTTTACTACCATCATGTGTATAGTAATTATTTTTATTTTATTTTATTTTTTAGATTGGAGAGACAATCAGATAAAACAAAGATGAGGCTCTGATATACTTAGTCTGTTCTTAAATTGAACCTCTTGAATTCAGTGACATATTTACTGTGCTGCATGGATTTACTCATGTTGCTTCCATATGATTTTGTTCATTTTAGAGAAAAATGTTTTAACTCGAGGGGTTATAGCAACATTTAAGTCATTAACTGCTAGGCTTGCATTAAAATATTGAGTAAGATTGTCTCATGATGTAATTAAAGTGAATAAGATGGCATTGTAATGAAGGAGTTAATGAAAACTAAATATTACAAATCTAATCAATAAGTTAAGAAGTCTGTAATGTAATGGTTTTCTCTGTTATGAACTATGTTTTACTCTCAAATTTGTTTGTTAAATCAAGGATTTGTTTTGCTAGGTACAATATAAATTAACCACCTCTGTTTAAGTAGTGCGTATCATTTACTGTTATATACTGTATTCTTTCTTCTTTGAGATTCTTACCAACCTTTCCTTTTGCTGCTTAATTTGTTATTAAATTTATCCTTGATGTAACTATACAGTAAAAGTCCTTCAGTCCGACTGCCAATACTTCAAATTTTACAGGGTGAAATTTTTCTAAATTTTCTGGGCTTTTGAACTTTTCTGGGCTTTATTCAAAATTTTCTGGCCTTTATCTAAGGATTTACAGTAATCGGCTTGGGGTTGCTCTTGGACTTGGATGTCCTGTATCTGCCTGTAACTATTCAGCTACACTTCTGTGCATGTCCAGTGTCTAAAACAATAACCCATATCATTATAAGTGTTTATTTAATGATCATGTACATATTTCTAATGTTTTCAAAGGTCCCTTCCAATAGTCAAAAAAAAAATATATATATATATATATATATATATATATATATATACCGGTATATATATATATATATATATATATATATATATATATATATATATATATATATATATATATATATATATATATATATATATAAAACAATAGCTCGAAAGACCCTTGGTCCCCTGCCATTTGGATTACAGGACTTTTATTGTATATTGTAATATTATAGTGTAGGATTTTAATGGAAGTTCCACACTATACTGTTATTATTATTATTGTAAGGAACAAATTTTGAAGTATCCTTATTTTTTTATACAGTATTCTCATATGACCTAAGCATGTGCAGTTAACCTTTAAGAATTTTTTGAGTTGCAAAATTACAAACTGTTTCATTGATATCATCATCATCACCATCATCATCATCATCCAATCCTGTGTTGCCCCATGAGGAGCGTAGGAGCCCGGGGCTAGGCAGGTTGATCCTGACTTTTAAAGTGAGAACGACCAGCCTCACTCATCCCTGAGTGGCATTATGTGAGCAGTAAACCCCAACCATGCCTTGGATAAAACCCTGCACAGGCTCAGTCTGATTTGGGTGCCTTAATTACCCACCAAACCACCAGTTATATACCCACATGGCAAATGGCTTCCTGGTATACAGGAAACCATTTGGCTTGTCACTCAGTGTAGAGTCACCTGTAGACAGAAAGAAGAGGAAAGAATGAAGGAAAGTAAGACAGAAGAGGAAGGAAGAGAGGAAAGGGCAGTCACCTAAGAGCAGCACTACATCGAGTGAGTGGATGGTGAGCGTCCCTTCCTACCACTATTAAATGCATATGGTACATTCTGCATCCAGTCCCTCCCCTTGGTAGTGATCAGGACAGAAGTATGAGAACAATTCTTTATACTGTTTGTGGCTCTGTAAATTTCAGCAACATTATCATAACAAGACATTGCTCCCTGACTGCGATGTGGTGTGCATCCTTTATTTTATGAGGAGAATATGTGAAAAAAAAAAAAAAACAGAGCCTCTTTCTGATATATAATTTCCAGTCTTGTATCTAATGTTAGTTGCAGAGCCTTTTAGCACAAATATCTGGTAAACATTGTCTTACTGAAGGAAAATTTACTTGCTTATCTGTGTTCAGATCTTTTTGTGGTCTACCACTGACATAAATTGTGGTGTAGAAAATCCCCATGCCAGTTTGTAAAAACAACTTGTAATAATCACAGTCTCGTCTCCCTCAACCATAATCACTTCACTATGATGACAGCATTTATATATATATTTTTTTTCACATTACCACCAGATGATTTTACTCAAATTAGGAGAGATCTGGTAATAATGGGATTAGAAACAAACTCCAGTACTTTCTCTGACTATGAGAAGTCTCCCAGAAGCTGAATTAAACAGTTTGTTTGTAACATGAGTGAGATGAAAAAATCTGAAGGGGTTAATTTAGACCATCATGACAGTGAAGTTTGGTAGACACAAATTTAATGACATCTCATCTGTTCCACATTCTCTCTTGCCTAACCACCCCAGATAGGGCATAATTTGATATAATTTGTCATAAATCTTTGTCTGACAACCAATTTCTCATCCCCCCCACCACCACCACACCCTGGACAGAGTGATCCAAGACAACATCGTGCTGATATCAAGGGCATTGAGGCACCAGTTTGTCATTCCTGAGTGGCAAGAATTCACAAACTATATAGAAGAATTTTACTGGTCTTGTAAGGGGCTCACAGGGGGCAAGGTAAGTTAGTAATCTACTAAAGCACGGTCAGGCTTCTGTGATTCACCCAGCTGAATAACATGATTAGCAGGAGTAGCATACCTGTACTATAACTCTTGGACCATGAGAGTGTTAACATTATGTAAAGTACATATATTGTTTTCATTAACAATATTATTGTTGATTAGGTAGTTGTGGAACTAACTTTTTTCAAGTGGGTAAGTGGTACCTAAATAAACATTCTATGCTTCATTTGGCTTGAGCTGTGCTTTTATGCTTACGAAACAGGAGTGTGTCATGTCACTATGGCTGTTTAATGTGTAATGTACATGAGTGGAGTAATGATATCTAGGGCTGGTGATGGTTTTGTCAAAACAGAGGGAGTGTGGCCATGTGTAGTTTAACACAAGTTTGTGGGAAGTAACTCAACCTTGTGCAGTGTTTGTGATAAGTGAGTGCATAAGAGATATAGTGGTATTAGAAGTAGGCTGCAAAATAATGCATTCTTGTGTGTGTGATGTGTCAAGGAGAGCATACAGAGATAGAGAGGCGCAAAAGGATTGATTTTGGTGGAAAGTCTCTCGAGCATGTGGATGAGGTTTGTTATTTGAGGATCATGTAATGTGCTGGAAGTAGGGACTAGCTTTGTGGCTAGTGTAAGGAATGGTTGGAGAAAATTCAGGGAGCATTTGTCTGTCCTGACATTGAGAGGGCTCTCCCTCCATGCTACAGAGCTATTGTATGCAGCATGTGTATGGAGTATAATGCTGTATGGTAATGATACCATGGCAGCAAAGGAAGAGGATATTCATAGGCTTAGGTGTACAGAAATGATAATGACTAAATGGATGTGTAATATTTCCTTGAATGACATTTCTGGGGGGAGGGTTAGCATTAAGATTAAAGAGTTAGGAGGAGGGGTGAGAATTGAATGTAATATTGTTGTAATGACGAGGGATAGATTGTGATGGTTTTAGCATATTGAGAGGATGCAGAAAATGAGAGGTATAAACATTGAGGATAGGGTTGGAGGGGGGGGGGGACAAAGAAAAAGAAAAAAAAAAACATGTCATAAAGTGTATCATCAGTGATAAGGAACCGAGGAGGGAGGCAGCCAGAGATCGAGCAGTGTGGAGTGCTGCCATTAGGTTACCAAGGTCAGTACTGTACATGCAAGCATGTTGGAGCCTTTATAAATGAAACAAAATGAACATAACATAGAAGATAGGTGATACGGGGGACGTGTGATAGGGAAGTGATTTTTAAGAAAGGAAGTAATGAGTTGGAGGTTTCTGGGTTTCTGTTTGCATGTGATGCAATGCTGATAGCATATGTAGAATGGAAATTACAAAATCTGGTAGAAAACTTTGGTAGTATGTGTGAAATACAAAGTTTAAAAGTGAATATTGAGTAAATTAAAGTGATGGTGTTTGGAACAGGTACTATGATTATTATAGGCTGAGACTCAATAGTACAGTAATGGAAAAATGTGTAGGTCTACAAGTATTGTCGGTGCTGTGATTGAAGATGGTATTTTGAAGTATGAGTTGAAGGATAGGGTGCAGCAAAGTATGGAAGGAAGATGATAGGCATTAAAAGTAATGATAAGTAGGAATGTAAGTGTGGGAGTGAAGAAAATATTGCATGATTATACAGCATATTAATTTCAACACTGACTAACAGTAACAGTGGATAGTGCTTAAGGGTTGTTAATCCAGAGCAGTGGTCTCCAAATGGTGCAGCATGCCACACTGGTGCAGTGTGCGAGGATGGCAGATTTGCTGGGAAGATTAAAAAATAATAACAGATTAAAATTATTTTTGCAGAAAAATTCTTGTTCTAAATATTAATATGAGGGCCATTTTCTAACATTTTATTTATTTTGTTACATGTGATATAGTAAATACTGTGTATAGAAACCTGTAACAGATACTGTAAATGAACACCATAGAGCTCTCAGTCTCAGTCTCTTGAGAGTTACTGATTTACTGTTTGGATGGACAAGGTGCCCTCCATGACATAAGGTAACATGGTGGTGGGATAAGGGTGTACAAGCTGCAGTTAAGGAGAAAAGACTTTTTAGGGAATGGAAAAGGGGTGGTAACAGAGAAGAATAGTTGGCTACCAAGCGTAGGGCTAGGAAGGAGGTATACAGGGCAATATCTGAGTATCAAAGACTTACTGGATAACCTAAAAAGTTCTGAAAGCAGGAATATGGTATTTAAGGTGGCAAATCAGATGAATAATGGAAAATAGTGATATCATAAGTAAGCAGTGTGAGAAGAATGATGAAAAAAATATAGTGGTGAACAGTAAGGATATTAATGGTGCATGGAGAGAGCATTATAACCAGTTGCTGAATGAGGAGTTTGTCTGGAACTGGGAAGGTTTGGAGTTAGCGGATCCAGTATTTGGCCCTTGGCCTTTGATTGATGTGGCTACTGTGAGCAGGGCAATAGACAGGATGCAGCTGGGGAAAGCAACGTGTGTGTCTGGGCAGACTGCTAAAATGTTGAAGGCCTCAGGAGATATAGGAGTGGGTTTAATTACTGATTTGATAAATTTGATTATATATGAGTGTGTTGTTCCCGATTACTGGCTGAAGAGTGTGATTGTTAATGTGTATTTACATAATTGTATTATAAAGGATTTAAGCTAAGCTCGTGTTGTCCCGTCTCTTTTCTACAAATGTTAAACACATGGATGCTGTCTGCTTGCACCACCTTTCCCTCTAAATTATTTCAATTTTCTGTCGTTCTGTTTGGAAAACCAAATTTCTTTACATCACTGAGTCATCAACTCTTCTTCAGCTTGAATTTATGTCCTCTTGTTCATCCATCATCTTTCACAAAGAGGTCCTCTTTGTCCACACTTTCTTTTCTTCTTACCCCTCTAAACATTGCAGTCAAATCTCCCCTCTCTCCTCTTTCTCTCTCATTGTAGTTTTAGCTTTTCCAATCTCTCCTCATAAGACAACTTCCTCAAGCTTGGGGTCAGTTTTGTGGCAATCCTTTGTAAACTTTCTAGTTTACTAATATGCTATTTCCAGTGTGGTGACCATATTACTGCAGCATATTCCAGTCTCAGCCTTATCATGGTCACTGTTAACTCTCCCAGCATCTCTTCATTCATATAATGAAATGGCACTCTCATACTAGTCAGTAGCCTGTAAGTTCCTCCAGTAATCATGTTTATATGTTTCTCTGGTGATCGGCTATCTTGTATAGTTACACTAAGGTCCTTTTCTTTTGCCTTCCATATTATTTCATCTTCCATCTTATATACATTCCTGCACCTTGGTCTCATATCACTGACTCCCATTTCCAGTACATGACAGTTATTAGTATTGAATTCCAGTGACTCCACTTGTAGATGATGACTGGATGGATGAACTCCACTTGTAGGGTTTTTCTAGATCTTTTAGCAATTCCTTACAACAATTTACTCCTATGATATATTTCATAATTTTTGCATCGTCAGCAAATAAACTCGTATAGGTACTCAACCCTTCAGGCATGTCATTTATATATATCAAGAACACGATTGAAGCCAACACCGAACCCTGGGGCACTCCACTAGTTGCCTTTTTCCACAGGGAAAACTTATTGCTAATTAGAGTTCTCATTTGTCTATCAAATAATTTTCCATCCATTTCAACAGTCTTCCATGTACACCTCCATAGGTTTTTAGCAGTATGTATTTAGTGAAGGCAGCAGAGTAATTGCTTTTCTGTAGAACTTCTTTGTGGTAATAGTGCTACATCTTTATTTTGCTTTTCATATGTTTTTATGTAAACCTTTTTCTTCCTTATGAAAGCTTTGTATTTATTGGCTAATATAGATTTTTTTTCCCAACAGGTTGCAGCATACATTCCACAATTAGCCAGATTTAATCCAGATTATTGGGGTGTTGCCGTGTGTTCAGTTGATGGGCAACGCTTCGAGATTGGCGATACTAATATTAACTTCACTGTACAGTCTTGCAGGTGAGGCCTGAGAGGAGTAAGTAAATTTGAAGCATAGAAAGTAAGGTTGTAGAGGAGTGAGTGAATTTGTAAATGAAAAGCAGCTGACAGGGTAAATAAAGAGGGATTATGGAAGTTTTTTTATATGTATAGTTTGGATGGAGAAGTGTGGAATGCTGTTAAGTGTTTATGATGGTATGAATAGGTGGGTGGTTAAGTGAATGATTTAATCAGTGTCGGAATGATAAAAGAATGTGTGTAGTCCCCATGACTGTTCACATACACAGGCATACCCCATACCCCGATTTCCAGCGCATTGCTAACCGATGATTCGCTAGACCTAACGAAAGAAATGAGGGAACATTCCCACAATCCAAACGGCCAGCAATTCGCTAGTCCAAACACTCCACTCCTCCCTAGGTTTGAATGAGCACGTCTAAATAGGATGTGGGGTGTACTCAGCTCTCCCTGTCCTCTCTCCATTCTCTCTCTTCTTCTCCCATCCCTCTTCCATCCCCCACCTTGCTCAGTGTTGCTAGGTGTGTCTCCCTCTCTGATCCCCCCCCCCCTGGTTGTCTCCCTCCCTGTCCCCCGACCCTCCCCCATCCTCTCTTGCCTCCCATGTGTGTGTGTGTTTGTGTTCTTACCTAATTTTTCTTACCTAATTGTATAATTTCAGAAATGAGTCAGGCCCGTGCTGTCACGTGTATTAAAACATTTTTATCATACATATCCTTAAATTTATGAATAGTTTTGGCACACAGTACTGTATTTCATTTGGTAGTCCATTCCACTGATCATTTGCCCACTTTGGGAAACAGAATTTTGTTATGTCTTTCTCACCTCTCTTTTTATGCAGTTTTGTGCAGTGTTCTCATGCTGATGCCTCCCCATAGGTTTTACACTCATTGATGTCTATTTTCTCTTTCCCTGAGATGCATTTATGTAGCATCATCATGTCTCCTCTTTTTGTTCTCTCTTGTAATGTTGGTAGGTTCAGTTTTTCTAGTCTTTCTTCATAGCTTAGATCCCTTAAGCTTGGTACCCATCTTGTAGCAGACCTTTGCATTTTTTCAGTCTTATCTGTGTGTTTTTTGAGATGGGGATTCCAGACCCTTGATGCATATTCCAGGGTTGTTCTGATGAATGCTTGTATTATCTTTCTGAGCATGTCTTCATTTGTATATGTGAATTCTATTCTCATATTAGCTATCAGTGTATGCATGTTTCTTACATTATCATTTATGTGGTCAGCCAGTGATAGTCTGTTATTGAAAACCACTCCTAGGTCCTTCTCTTTTTCTGATGTGTATAGAGTTGAACTTCCTAGCTTATAATCCCAGTCTGGACTTTTTCCGTTTTTACCAAACTTAATTACATGGCATTTGTCCACATTGAATTCCACTTGTCATCTGTTGCTCCATTCATGAAACTTATTTAATTCTTCTTGTAGCTCTCTACAAGCGTCTCTGTTTGTAATTCTCCTTTGTATTTTTGCATCATCAGCAAACATATTTAGATAGCTACCATTTCCAGTATTCCTGTCTGTTTCAATTATGTATACTAAAAACATGATTGGTGTAAGCACTGAGCCCTGTGGAGCTCTGCAAGTCACTTCCCTCCATGATGAGTAATTTTTCCTTAATACTGTTCTCATTTCCCTTTTTCTGAGAAAATCCTGCATCTAACAGTACAGATTACCTCGGATTCCTCCTTGATGGTACAGTTTCCATAAAAGTCTTTGGTGCAGTACTCTGTCAAATTCTTTCTTAAAATCTAAATAGATACTGTCCACCTATCCATCTCTTTTGTGTAGTGTTTCTGCAAGTCTGTCATAGTAGGTTAATAGATTTGCAACACATAATTTTCCTTTTCCAAAACTGAACTGTCTTTCTGTTGTCATCTTGTATCTTTCCCGATGGTTTACCCAAATTTTTCTTGTTAGCTCTTCTATTACCTTGCATTAGCTCTTCTATTACCATGCATACAAACTGGTCAGGGATACAGAATGGTAATTGAGCGGATTCTGTCTGCATCCATTCTTGAATATGGGAACAGTGTTTGCTTTCTTCCGACTATCAGGTAGTTTACCTTGACTTAAGGATTCCTTGAATATTAAATATATTGGTTTGCTTAACTCTGCTGCACATTCATGTAGCGCCCAACCTGAAACTTCGTCAGGACCATTTGCTTTTCCTTTGTCTAATTTACTCAACTCTTCCTGTACCTCTTGTTCCAATATTCGTATAATTGGTAATATGTGTGGGCATGCATTTTCCCCATCTTCCCTCTCAAAATTACTTTCTTCTAGAAACTGATTGGAATTTTTTGTTAAGAACTTTGCAGATATCTTTTTCGTGGATGTAGGTTATCCCCTCATCCATGATGGACTGTATGTTATCTTTAACTTTGGTTTTGCTCACCATTCAACCCCCATAATTCTGGTTCCACCCTCAAAGGCTTAACCATCTGCATTTTTATTTTAATGGTTTTCTATATGGATGGGCTCCATACTACCTGCCAGCTTGAGTCAGTCTGTCAGCTATCAAGTTAGAAATGAGTGCCAAACCCTGATCTTGTGCTCCTTCATATATGATTTAACTAACCAACTTTATGCTTTGTCAATTTCCTAGTCTCATTCATTTCATTCCTTGCTTTCTTAAACACTCATGTACCATATCCATCCACCTTCTTGCTAGACTTTTCCCACCTTCATATTCATTCACACATTCCCTCTTCATCATTATATTTACATCCACCCTCCATATGACCATATTATCTAAGCACACATTCATCATCCCTCATGATAAGTGGGTGCACAAGGGATGTAATGGTATTAGAGATATGTATTGGAGTTTATAAATATCCGTGTTGCCTGTACCCAGAGCATGGATCCTCTGTTTGGCTCAGTGTTATGTGCGCACATACGGAGCTCGTGGGCCAGGGATCGAATCTCGGCCAGGCTGGTGATTAATTTGTTAAGTTCCATTTAAGTTATTACATTAGTTGACAGCGGTGTAGGATGTGAGGCTAGGCCTGGTTGGCAATGATGTTCCTTAGTTAGCTGGCAGTGTCTTTGTCCCGGGGATGAGCTGTTGGGTGTGGTCCGTCGAGTCCCCAGTGATGGCCTCCAGTGCTGTGCCACCATGTGTGTTTGAAACTCACCAAATTAATCATCAAGGGGAGAAATGAGAGGTTTAACGGGGGTTTATAAGTGCCCAAGTTGCCTGTTGCCAAAGCTGGGCTCCTCTGTTTTGCTCAGTGATAATATGCTCATGTTTGGAGTGCCGGGGCCTGAGTTCGAATCTCAGCCAGACCAGTGATTAATTTGTTAAGTTTCATTCCAGTTATTACAATAGACTGTGAGATATTGTGGTGTGTCAGAGAGAGAATGTAGAGATTGTCAGGTGTGAAAGGATTGATCTTGCTGGTGAGTCTCTTGAGTGTGTGGAAGAGCTTTGTTATTGTATTTAAGGGATATGTTATGTGCTGGAGGTGGAGCTGGATCTAGCTCATTGGCCAAGGTAAGGAGTGTTTAGAGGAAGTTCAGGGAGCTGTTGCCTCTCCAAACACTGAGAAGTCTCTCCCTCCATGCTATGAGGGATCTTTGTATGTGGCATGTGCTAGGAGTGTAATGCTGTATGGCAGTGAGACCTGTGCAGTAAAGGAAGAGGATATTCATAGGCTCAAAAGTACAGAAATGGCAGTGATTAGATGCATGTGTAGTTCATCCTTGAATGTGAGGCCTGGGGGGCTGGGTTTACGATTTAAGAGTTGAGAGGAAGGATGGGACTGGAGCATATCGATATCATGATGAGGAGGGGTAGATTGAGATGGCTTGCACATGTGGAGAGGATGGAGGATGACATTTTGGTGCAGAAAGTGAGAAGCATGAATGTCGGTGTAGGGTTGCGAGAGACAGACTGATAAAGACACAGTATGAAGTCATGTAATGTTACCTCAGGGTTAAGGGACTGAATAGGGAGGCAGCCAGTGATAAAGCAGCATGGAGAACCTCGATGAGATGACCAAGGTTGACACATGCGAGTACTGTATGTTGGGGCCTTTATAAACGATATGGTATGATTCCATTGAGTAAAACAGATGATCAACTTTGTGCATAGAGCTGAAAGGAAAGCTAGCAATGGATGTTTCTCTCATAGAGTGTGACCTCAGGGATAAAGGACTGAATAGGGAGGCTGTCAGGGATGGAGCAGTGTGGAGAGCCACCATTAAGTGATCAAGGTTGACACATGCACGTATGTTGGAGCCTTTATAAACTGTATGATATGGTGTGATTCCATTGCTAACAGATGATCTACTTTGTGCATAGAGCTGAAAAGAAAGCTAGCAAAAGATGCTTCTGTCATGATTGTTATCTTAAATATCCTCTCCTGCCTGTGCATTATAGACAAAGCAGGTACCTGTACCTTTATTAATTTATTGTATACAATGAACCTCCTTCAGCCATTCTTAAACTGAAATAAAAAAATATTAAGTTTATCCTGCACTTAAATCAATGACTCGTCTATGTCCATGCTCAACCCTTGACCTTCCTTCTGCCATATCCTTCCTCCCTGTACACACTACATTATCAGATTAATGCCTTTTGCCCGCTGCATTGAACTTAATGGTATCACATTTTTAGGACTGAAATTTGTTGGTGGGTGTAGCCCTTAGAAAACTCTTGTTGTACATGTGTTGCTTTCATTGATGTATTACAAGACTTAAAGGGTTAGAATTTGATGTATATACAGTATCTGGGTTTTTTCTCTAGTCTGCAATTCATTAGTTCTCTTTTACACCCCCACAGCAAGCCAGTGACATATGCCATTGCGTTGAATGAACTGGGGAATGAAACCGTCCACAAGTACGTTGGCACTGAACCCAGTGGCCGCATGTTCAATGCAATCGTACTTGACTATAATGGTGAGAATCCACAGTTGATGGTATGTTGTTCATTTTTATCTTGGTATTTATTGAATAAACAGTAATTATCTTGTATGTGCTGTATGGTATATAAGCCTTAAAGAAGAATGCATATTACTGCTTTCTTAAGGTAACTGAAGACCAGTTTTAAATGGAAACATGTTAATAAATTTACACAATATGCTTTTTTTTCTGTGTCTTTGTAAAATAAAGTTAATTAAGAAGCTTAAATCACACATAATGTATGCTACAGCTTATGAAATTGTATATTAGAGATAAAATACTTAATAATCAAAATCTCTAATTTGAAATTTACATTTGACTTTCAGATAAACCACACAATCCATTGGTTAATGCTGGATCTATTGTGATCAATAGTCTTCTCCACACTCTTGTAAAGCCAGAGATGTCCTCTTCTGAGAAATTTGACTTTGTGCAGCAGTATTTCCAGGTCAGTTTCAGAACATCTGCTTGGAATGAAGGTAATTAAAAAAAAAAAATGGGATCATAATCACAGTATTCATTGAACAATAGTCTCAAAAATGTGGCTATCACTTGTGTACTGTTTGATATGTTAATGAGAGTCTTTATCCACTGTACTCGTGTACTATGTGGGTTACTTTGTTTGATGTAGTGCTGCCTACTTCCTCGTTCACATTATCATTTTAATTTTATGTCTGCTCTCTTCTCTTCCCACTTCTCCATTTCCATCCTGTCACACTTTTATTACTCTTCACTTCTGGTGACTCTACTTTAAGTGATAAGCCTAATGATTTCTTGCAACCCAAGAAACCATTTATAATGCAGGGTGGTAGCTATATAACCAGATCATGGGGTGAAGTAGAGCCTACTCTGGTGCCCCTGTTAGCCAAGTGGAGAGAGGCAAATGCAGCACCCACCCTGGAACCAAACCTCCTCACTATTCCCCATGCCTCAGTGTTGTCAACTACACAAGAACATCAGTTCACTGCACAGGATGGCTGAGCAGGTGCGGTTGCTTGTGCGTGGTTTTTGGGTCTGCCCAGTGAGTCAGACTAAGGTTGATCATCATCATTAGCAACTCTTGTGCTGTTAGAATACATGTGGTAACAGAACTGCCCATTTTATGAAAATCTTAACATAGTTGTAGTACAAAAATAGTAAAAATCTTCATCCTTATCATTGCAGTAATTTGTGTACATTTACAGCAGGCATTGTAAAAAAGGTATTGTAACTAGTGGCATGCTCAAATTTGGCACTCAGTTTGTAACAGCAGACTTGTGACTCCATAACAACATTTGATCATATGTGCGAATATTGTCTGGTATATAAAATAACACAATTGCAGAAGGAAAAATGATATCCACATATTTGTTCACATGTTGCAGTACAGGGTTCAGAAATTTAGTTCAGTATTTCCATCAGACTGACAAATGAGGAAGTGAAGGAGCATTCTGGTGTGGGTGTGGATGTGATAGAAAGCATTAGGAGAAATACATTGAGGTGGTTTGGCCATGTGGAGGGATGGAGAGTGAGACACCAGCAAGGCAAGTGTATGTGAGTGAGGTGGAGGAAGGAGAGGGAAGGGGAAACCTAGGATGAGATGGAGGGATGGAATGGAGAGAGAGGGGTATAAGTCAGGGGGAGGGCAGCAAAATGCCAGGGGACAGGGCGACATGGAGGAGATTTGTTTGTGGCCATCCATTATGGGAGTAAAGTGGTTGACTATAAATAGATAGATTGATAAATACAGTAAAAGTCCTCCAATCCAACCACCAATTACAGTATCCGAATATCCCAGTACTCCGAATTTTTCAAGGCAAAATTTTTAACATTTTCTGGGCTTTTTTCAAACTTTTTCTTGGCCTTATTCAAGGATTTATCTGGCTTGGACTTGCTTGGATGTACCTGCCTGCAACTATTTATCAACAGTTCTTTGCATTTCTGGAGAGTAAAAGAATAACCCATATAATTTTAAGTGTTCATTTAATGATCATGTAAATATTTCTAATGTTTTTAGAGGTCCCTCCCAATAGTCCAAAAGACCCTCGGTCCCCTGCTGTTTGGATTACAGGACTATTGCTATAGATAGATTTCTGTAAGAGAACAGTTTGGGAATGAAATGAATGAAAGCAGTCTGGACAAGAATTACTGAACAGACTGATGTCATTGAAGAAAAAAAAAAGAAGTACAACCTCCAAAATTCAAATATCTAAAGGTCAGACACAGCTGAAGTTCGAATACCATAATTTATTTAGTCATTGCCATTTTCGTTTCCCAGAATTAGCTCTCAAATTAAATGATTGTAGAAACAAGCAACTAAAACTGATGACTACACTGACCTCTTATTGATTTTCCATATTAGTGAGTGTATTGGCACATCCATGCCAGACATTTCCATGCCTCCTTGTGGTCAAAGAATTTCTGTTCCTTGATTCAGTATAAACAATACATGTACTTAGATTTCACAGTAATTATGGCTTCAAGAAAGTGCCCTAGTTATAGTAATTAGTGTTGTTGTAGTTGTTGTGGTGCTACCCCAGTCTGTCTTATCATTAAAAAAAAAAAAAACCCTGCAAGTAGGTATTGTGTGCATGTGTTACAAGAGGGTTGTGCTGATGAAAACATGACCATGTATGACAAAAACGTGATAATATTCAGATGTTCTGTACAGACTGAAACTTGAGTAAATAACCATCTTCACGTGCAGTCAAAGACGGTCATGTTGTTGGAAACATGACAGTATACAGTATTACAAAACATCCATCCATCCATCGATCATCCAATCCCACTTTGTCCCACGAGGAGCGTAGGAGCCCAGGGCTAGGCAAATTGGTCCTGACATTTAAGAAGAGAGTGACCAGCCTCACTCATCCCTGAGTGGCATTGCATGAGCAATAAACCTCAACCATCCCTTGGATATAAACTTTCACTGGTACAATCCGATTGGAGCGCCCATAATTACCCACTAGACCACCAGGTGCCAAAATTTGGTTATACGGTCACCACCCAGCATGGTAAATGGTTTCCTGGTGTACAGGAAACCATTTGGCTTGTCACTCAGTGTAGAGTCACCCACAGGCAAAACGAAGAGGGAAGAATGAAGGAAAGAAAGATAGAAGAGGGATTATAAAGTCACCCATAGGAGTATTACAAAACAATTATATAAAATTCTGAAGTTCCATAGGAAATGAAACTAAAATAAATGTCCCTTGATCATTCATTGCCACAGAACAGCAGATGTCATTTGCTGATGAGTTTTACCTGCATATAACAAAAGCAGTGATAAGAATTAGGGAGGTGAGCATGGAAGTAAAAAAATCACTGCATGATAGTATTGTGATACCAACTCTGACATATGGGAGCAAAGCTTAAACCTTGTTGGGGGGACATAAGAGTGAGAGCTGTGGAAATGAGTTAGTTGAGGAGCATGTGGAGTTACATGGTGAGACAGACTGACAAATGAGGAAGTGAAGGAGCATTATAGTGCGGATGTTGATTTTACAGAAAGCATCAGGAGAAATACATTGAGGTGGTTTGGCTATGTGGAGACAGTGGAGAGCGAGATGTATGCGAATGAAGTGGAGGGGGGGAGATGGATGGGGAGGCCAAGGATGAGATGGAATGATGGAATGGAGAGGTATACGAGAGAGGGGGTGTGTGAGCTGGGAGCGAGGCAGTGAAGTGGCATGGACAGGGCGACATGGAGGCGATTTGTTTGTGGCCACCACTTACGGGATTTAGGCGTCTGGCAGTAGATAGATAGATAGATAGATAGAAGTGTTATGCCATATAGCAGTGAGACTTGGCATGTAACAGAAAGGGGATGTTGACTGATTGGAGTGCACAGAATTGGAAAAGTTGAAATGAATGAGTAGGATATGAGTGGCAGAACCGAGAATAGTTTTCTGTCAGAGAGATTTTACCTAAGTAAGGTAATGTAAGCCAGTAGGTTGAGATGTTCTGACTCTTTTGAGGTGAGGGATGAGGATGCCTAGTTGAGGATGATCCCAGTTGTGGATGTGGAGGGGAGAGTGCCCAGAGGCAGCCTGAGGAAGATGTGGGCTCACATTCTGCATGTGGAGACCTCTGGGTTAGGGGACTGAACAGAGAATTGGTTCAGGATTGTGACGTGTGTATTTGGTGGAAGGTATAAATGTAACTGAATTGAAATGATTACCAGTAACTATTTGTTCTCCATAACCCAGATTTAGTATGGAACTTTTATCTTGTTCTTCCTCCATCCACAGAGACTTGCAGGAGGTGAAAACATTGGTTTCAGCAATGGAACTTTCTTGTCTGAGCGAGAGAATGCTGACCGCAACTACTCCCTTGGTTACTATATGCGTGAAAACAAGTGCTTCCCAGACAAGTGTGACCTCATGTCATCACTTGACCTCTATTTCCAGGTTAGTGACTGCTTGTTTTTGCCACAGCTTATCACTTTGCCATTTTATCTTCCACATTTCTCATGCTCCACTCAACTTATTATTTGCAACTGTCATCATTGTTGTATTTCCTTCAGTTGTCTCTCATACTTAATATTTTTTGTAGATTAAAAACTGTTTCCATCACACTTTGCTCTTCAGTATTATACAGATGTGTTAGAAATTTGTATGTAAGTATCTGTGCTGATTTTAATACAGGAGGGTCTCTGTACAGCAGGAGATAGGTCATGTAAAACCATGCTGAATCAAGTTTGTGCTGGAATGTGACATATATTTACCTGTAAAATAGGGGGTTACGTAATGGGAGCCCCATATTTTTCCTAAACAAAAATTTTATACAAGCTGGTAGATGACAATGGCCAGCTCTAAGCGGACCAAGTTTTGTCAGCGACCAAAAGTGAGTTTTAACACTAAAAGTCATTTCCATATGGAGGTACTTCAGTGCGCATTCCACCCAAGAATCATGGCCATGGCATAATAATCTTCGAAGCCTTAGCATTTCACATGAGCAAGGTCGTAATTTTAGCACTTTCATATTTCCTGCACTTGATGACCTTGACCTCTGACCTGGCAGATACAGGTAATGCATGTACAAAGCACACTTGTAGTACTCATTAACGTCTATAAGCATGTAAAGTTTCATTCTATTCCATCAACCCACTGTGGAGCTAGGGAACTTGATGTTCATGGAGTGGCCACCAGAGGTACAACTTCTAGGTGGCACTGCCAGTGACTGGAAGTGAGTTTTGACACTAAATGTAATTTTTGTATGGAGGTAGTCCAATGTAACATTCCACCCAAGAATCATGGCAATGACTTAATAATCTCCGGAGCCTTAGGATTTCGCACGAGCATAGTTGTGGTTTTAGTTATTTTCAGTGTTTCCGCATTTGATGACTTTTGACCCCTGACCTGGCTAATGTAGCACATAGGTGGACAGTAGAAGTTGTTGAATCAATGTCTATAAGCATGCAAACTTTCGTTCAATCCATCAAGCTGCAGGGGAATGGGGGGGGGGGTCATTTTTGAAAACCAGTACTGATTGCTAGGGACACTGAGGCCAATATTCGCAGGATGCCACACGAAAACTAGAGAAGTGAGAGGAAAAATGAATGGAACTCTCCCAATAGGGAATGACCTCAAGATTACACCTAAAAAAGTCAGAGCTTTCTACACCTGTTACTATGCCTCTAGAGCTCAAAACATGAAAAGTACAAAAAAAGCAGTTTTTCAGCCATTGCTAGGCAACGAGTAGTTGCCCAGCAACCAAAAACTCGTGGACACAACTAGGTCATAGGCTTGTCATTGTGCCCAAGTTTGGTTGGACTCAGTTAATTCTGAAGGGTAGAAGTACCTGCCACAAATAAACAAAAGAAAGAAAGAAAATGTGACTAACAATAAGGGCAGCATGGAGCTGGCCAAAATTTCAGTTTATTATCAATATTTCTGCCTTAGATAACTCCTCGAGCGTGTTTACATAGGATCTTGCCAACTGGACACATCAGTGCATCCTAACCTACAAAGGGTACTGGAGCCATCCCACCCCTGAATCTCATCTCTTTAATGTGTCTGCTTGGAATGGTGCTAAGTCTGTTTTTTGCTCTGCTAAAAATAATTTCATTCGTACTAAATGCTCTGGACACTCCAACTCGAATTCTTCCCATTTCTTTAAGTGGTTAGCATCGCTGACTGCGAAGCTGCTGGCCCATCAGTGCCAGGGTTCAAATCCTGGTGCAGGCTGCTGGGATCGCTTGACTTAGGTGTCCATCCACCCTTTTTGGGTTAGTAGGTAAAATGATTACCTAGGATAGCACCTAGGGAAGGTAACTGTGGTGACCTGGTTGATGCAATGGCCTTGTATCTTAGGTTATTGGGTGAATAACCCACCACAGGTTTAAAGGCCTATGTAACAGAGATGAGCACCTCAACTAAGTGCCTCATGGCATATACTCCCTTCATTACTTTTACCTTACCTTCTGGCACCTTGTCAAAAACTTTTCTAACAACTTGACCTTATCATCCTTCCCTCCTCCTTTCCTCTATTATGGCTTTGTAGCTATTTCTTCTAGTGATGAAGTATAACTGTTCTCATAGACTTTCTCTTTCCATTCCACCTTAGACAATTCCAGTGCTGTTCCTCCATTACTTACCACCTCATATTTCATCATGGCTGACATTAAAATATCTTCAATTGATGTATTTTCTGCCATCACCGGCCTGAATACTAGTAAGGCATAAGGGGCTGATTTGGTCCCTCCTGTTGTCCACAAGAACTGTGCGTCTGTGCTTACACCTTGACTAGGTAAATTCTTTTGCCTTTGTTATTCAGCTTGTACCTTCTTGCTGGAAGTTTGCCCTCATTTAGCCAGCCCTAAAGAAGGGTGACCATTCCCATCCCTCTAACTATTGCTGAATTTATTTAACATCCTGTGTTTCAAAAGTTTTTGAGTCTCTCCTTAACAGAAAAATTTTGAAGCATCTTTTCTATCATAACCTTCTTTCTGATCGTCAGTATGGGTTCTGGCAGGGACGCATCACTGGCAATCTTCTCACCTTCCTTTTAGACCCCTGGTCATCTTCCTTTTGAGACTTTGACAAAAACTTTGACATTGCACTTAACATCTCAAAGACTTTCGAGCGAGTCTGGCATAAATCTTTAATTTCCAAACTGCCCTCTTATGGTTTCTGCCCTTCTGTCTGTGCCTTCATCTCTAGCCTCCTCTCTGGTCATTCTGTACTGTAGTTGCTGTTGTAGATGGCCAGTGTTCTTTTCCTAGAGCTATCAATAGTGATGTTCCTCAAGGCTCTGTCCTATCACCAACTGTCTTCCTTTTATTCACCTTCTAAGCTGTACGTCTAACCCTACCTATTCATACGCTGATGACTCCACCCTTCACCTTTCTATTAGCTTCCCACAGTGTCCATCTCAGCAGTTACATCAACAGACAAGGGTTGAAGCTATGACACACCTAATGTCTGACTTGGCACTTATATCTGATTGTGATAAAAGTAATCTTGTTGTTTTTAATGCATCAAAAACTCAGTTCTTACATCTATCAGCCCAACAAAATTTTCCACAGGAATACCCTCTAATTTATTACAATATCCAGCTCAATCCTGCATCATCTTTAAACATACTTGGGGTTACATTCTCTCGGGATTTATCTTGGAAAGAACATTGTAAAATTTGTTTCCAAGAGATAAAGTGTGCCAAGCCATCTCCATGCCTTCTTTACCCCTGCACGGTTTTTGACTTAATACATGAGGTTTAATAGCCCGTGTAGGGTACAACTCTCACGTGTGGGGAGGATCCCTGCATACAGCTCTTCTCAACAAGGTGGAGTCAAAGGTTTTTCGTCTCATTAACTCTCCTCCTCTTACTGGCTTCCTTCAGCCTATGTGTCTTTGCCACACTATTGCATCTTTATATCATTTCTGTTACTGCATCAGTGGTCACTGCCCCTCTGAACTGTCTGCTTGCATCCCTCCACCACTACAGCAGGCACGTAGCACCTGTCTAGCAGCAAACTCTCATCCCTTTTCTGTCCAACTCTCTAACACAAGAGTTGACCGTTATTAGCAGTCCTTCGTGTATGCAACAGGTCAGCTCTGGAACTGTCTTCCTCTGTCTGTATTTCCTACTGCCTGTGATCTCTAGTCTTTCAAATGCACTGTGTCCAGGCATCTCGAATCTTGAATTTGGCTCTCTGTTAACTTGTTTTTGTTTTTTCTTGGAGGGAACAATTTGCAAGCTCCTGGCATTTGGTTCCTTCTTCCTTGCATATAAAAAAAAATAAAAATAAAAAAATAAATAAATAACCTAACCAAGGGGTTTTACCCCTCAAGACCCCCATAATTTTAACCACGTATAATTCCCTCTGAACCAAACTCTGAAAACCCCAAATACCAACTAGGCAAAAAGATGGGAACAGAATCAGACGAGAAGGGTTAAGAAAAGATCGGCTTACATCTGGCAAAGTCACAAAGACGACTGAGGTATGGTTGGCTCGGCTGGTGGGAGTCCCTCCCTAGATATTGGTGATGAGATAAGGTGGCGGCCACTTCAAACTATGGTGCAAAAACAAGTGTGGTTCTGATCGATGGCTGATGCCACCCTGCCACTGATTTCTTGATAGTTCCAACTGACACCAGGCTGTTAGGGGTTGATAGAGCCAAGATAGCTGCACCAGATATTGTGTTGGGCCTGATATTGCACTGACTGATAATTTGAGAGTTCACTGTACAGCACTTATCGTTGCATAGTAAAAGGTGTGAGCCTCAGTAGTCTTTGCATACAAACAAACTTTTAACTTATCATTTAAGTTGATGAATGTGTTTTAAAATGGTTAAGTATCAAGTGAAAGGGGGAGATCCTCCTCAAATACAACTTTATGAAGAGTGCCCCAGTAATCCTAAAGCAGGGTATTTGGTTAGGGTGAAAATTGAAAGTATTTGGACAGATTTTTTTAGTAGCTTTAGGGACAAGCTGTTGTGTCATATGAAAGAAAAAAAAAAAAAAATAGTTTGTTGAACAAGAAAGTTGTTGTAGCCACCTCTGGTGACCAGACAGGTCTGATGATTGCCAATTTCAGTCATGTTAAAATGGTATTGGAAGATCTTTATATATATATATATATATATATATATATATATATATATATATACTGGTATATATATATTCACTCATCTTAAATGTCAGGACCAACTTCCCTAGCCTCGGGCTCCTACACTTCCCATGGGGCAACGTAGGATTGGATGATGGATGTACATATATATAGATAGATAGATAGATAGACAGGTAGATAGATAGATGTATATACTGTATATACAGAACTGAGACCACATACAATAGTGTACAATAAATTAAATTTGTCATTAATAGGATGTGATGTTCTAGTATTCCATAGGTGTCATATCAGAAATATGAACACTGCTGACTTGCTTAGAACTGGGGAGTTTTTTGTTAGTGCCATTGTCAGTAAAAAGTTCATGAGATATTAGTTAATTAGTTAATGGTAATATTTATTCACCCCTGTGTAGAGTACAACTCTCACGTGTGGGGAGGCTTCCCGCATACGGCTCTTCTCAATAGGGTGGAGTCAAAGGCTTTTCGTCTCATTAACTCTCCTTCTCTTACTGGCTCCCTTCAACCTCTATCTCTTCGCCGCACTGTTGCATCATCTCTTTTGTATCGCTACTTAAATGGTCACCGCTCCTCTGAACTGTCTGCATGCATCCCTCCACTCTGCCTTTTCTGTCCAGCTCTCTAATGCAAGAGTTAACTGTTACTCCCAGTCCTTCATTTATGCAACAGGTAACTCTGGAACTGTCTCCCTTTGTCTGTATTTCCTTTTTCTATGATCTCCAGTCTTTCAAATGCAGTGTGTCCAGGCATCTCGAAATGAACGGATCTTGAATTTGGCTCTCTTTCATTTTGTTTTTGTTTTTTTCCTGGAAGGAACAGTTTGTGGGCCCCTGGCCTTTGTTTCCTTCTTTCTTGCATAAAAAAGAAAAAAAAGAAAAATCATGTCAGCCAGAATGGATGGCAAGGCATTGTAAGTTAGGTGTCAAAACTGATAAGCCAAAAGTTTTGAAAGGAAAGGAAAGGAAAAGACTTTTTTATTACAAATGTTTGTCGGGATATTATTGTCACATGTATGACCAAAACTATCTGTATGGAGGTTTGTATTTGAACTGAATTTCCGATGGTACATTTGGAATGTTATTAATTGTAATCCTTTCATGTGCTTTGTTTACTGATGAAGAAATAACCAAGGATTGGAAGTCCTTTTATTCTCACATTTTTCTTCTTGCCCTTTTTGTGTTTATTTTTGTTAAAAGGGCATGGAAGTTGGGTTTAATCCACTTCTCATACCTTCAGTGATAATGATGACCAGTGTGAAGCCCTGGGAAATTCCGTACTACCATGAGTGAAATGTGGCCATAAGCTTAGTAAGAAGCCAAACAGTCATCACTCTCAGGTAGGACACAGTCACACTTTGAGTCGAAGTCCACCTGACCCTCCATCAATAATATGAATCCTGTTACCTATATACATCTCAGATTCTTTTTCCCAACAGTTTCCATCATCTGTTGGGAAATAGTTAACTGGTTTTAGCATTTGGATTAACTTCAAGTTTATAGAAAACATCAGCTGTATCATGGCATACCTCAGAATGAGTATTTCTCTGACTGGAAGCATGGCATCATTTGATTGATTCAAAGCTGGATCCAGCACTTTCGAAAAGTGGGGAGGGGCATGATTCCAAGTGGAATTACTACACATTTAATTAAATTCATACTTTATTACCAAATTCTTTAAAATTTGTTACCAGATTCCTCTTTTTATTAAAATATCTATCTATCTATCTATCAATTGCCAGACGCCTCAATCCCATTCGGGGTGGCCACAAACAAATTGCCTCCACGTCGCCCTGTCCCCGCTATTTCACTGCCCTGCTCCCAACTCACATCCCTCTCTCTCATATACCAATCCACCCCATCCCTTCATCTCATCCTCGGCCTCCCCCTCCCTCTCCCCCCCTTCACCTCACTCACATACACTCTCTTCGTCAGTCTTTCACCCTCCATCCTCTTCACATGGCCAAACCACCTCAGTGTATTCCTCCTAATGCTTCCTATCACATCCACATCCACACCACAACACTCCTTTATATCCTCATTTGTCAGCCTGTCTCTCCATGTGACTCCACAGGCTCCTCTTAAATAACTCATTTCCACTGCCCTCACTCTTGACTTTATTGAAATAATTTTTGTAAAACATTTATGTAAGATCTTTTTGACATATTTCATAATGTTTTTTTTATTACAAATAATTGTTGTTCTGCCAAACAAAGGGGGGGGGGAGGCAGGCATACACCCCCTATACCATCCCCCCATTTGTCTCTCTGGTGGATTGGTTGACTGGATTCCGTTCATTACACTAGTTCATTTTATGACAGAGAGAAACTACATTACAGTGCTGTATACAGGTGCTGTACTATAAAAGTATTGTGTACCATACTTCTCTGTATTGTAGGTTTCAAGTAAAAGGTAAAGTTGTCACTGGATTTTCTTTATTTTCTTACAAGAACTTAACATGACTTCCCTTAAACATAACTTGATAGAGCTGAGGCTCACAGAGATGAGGGAGGGAATTGGAAGGTGAAGGTTAGGGGCTAAGAAAAAAATGTAAAAGTAATCATGGAAGGAAAGAGGATGGGTTTTAATAAAGGTTGATGAGCAAAGAGATTGTGAAAGTGGAGAGGATCAATCACTGTGATAATGTAATGAATAATGGAAGAGGAAAGCAAAGGTATAGCATGTCTTTTATTGAAGTGAAACAGGATTTTGGATACAGTAATTTTCAAAATTACTAGGGGTAAAGATAACAAAACATTTGCTGGGGAACAGAAGAGAGGGACTATTATATAAGGGAACTGTGAGAGTGAATGGAAAAGAAAAGCAATGTCAAGTGCAGCTTCAGACCGGTTTCATAAATGGAAAGATAACAAGAAAACTAACATGGTACTGAATAGATATGAAAATAAATCATTATCCTGAGGAAAGCTGAATAACAAAAGAAAGTTTAGAAGCAGGAGTGGGGCATTAATTTTTTAATCAAGGGTTACTGATATATGTGACAATAGCACTAGCTCAGTAAGGCAGATCTTGATGAACAAGCCTGTATAATCAACCAGCCACTGTTAGCCAGTCTTCAAGCTTTATGTATTAAAGCATCCTACCATTATCAAGAATGTAAGCATATTCCGTCTAAGTTCAGCCTGTTGGCCCACCGTATTGTTAGTACTGACCCAGTTATCTGTCATTTTTTAACCATCATCAGATTTCAGTTTTTCTTGGCTATCATTCTTCAGATAACAGAATTTATGAATTATTGTCAATCCAGCTATGTTGCTGATTATAAAGTTAATAAGTTGAAACATGACTAGAGCCTAGGAAGAAAGCAGGACCATTTGCAATAATACTTGCATGTAAAATTATAAACTATTACTATTTTTTATTTCTAATCACAGAATGCCCTCCAAACTGAACCATATTTTGGGAGAAAAATACAAGCCACAGAAGGGAGAGATAAGAAAAGAAATCAGTAGTGAAAGAGTATGAGGAGTGATTGAGAGGGAAGAGATTCAGGGAATATTTTTGAGTACAGTACATTTGTTCCTGAACCCCTTCACTATAATGATTACTTTGTTTTATTCTCACTGTGATCAGACTGTTTTAAGCAACAGTGGAAGGGGACAGTAAAGAATTAGATGGTGGATGGAAAGACCTTGAGTTAGGAGTAAAGGAAAATCAAATATATGTTTCAGTTACAACGCATGTTTGTCATGCTGCATAAAAAAATGAAGCAACAAAGGAATAATTAATAAGAGGAGATAAATACACTTGTAGAATTAGATATGGCTCTAAGGAGATAATATGGATGATGATATAATGATAGATTAGATAAACATCAGAGATAGTTTAGGAGAAAGTGGAGAGGGAGACATATAGTGGATGGGTTTTGGGGTAGAGATGTGGAGAGGGTGCAGTACGGGAATGGCTTAGTGGTTTGATTAGGTGGTTATAAATTGACGTCTTTCTCTGTGTAACTGCCAGTACACTTTTACCTCTTCAGCCAGATGATGTCATTTATTTTATTCTTGTTGCTTGTAGGCAGTTTTATTCAAATTAGGAAGAGTCCCCTAGTACAGTAGAGAAGGAGTTGATGAGGGCAATATTTAACCCCTCCTGTTTGAATAAGCTTGTTAACAGGATAAAATTGCCTGGAGATAGCAAGAATAAAATCAAATGTCGTGATAGTGAAGAGGTAGTGGGAGGAAAAATAGGGTGGGTGATGATAAAGAGGGAGGGAGGGAGCAAAGAAAGGAGGAAGAGGAGGAGGAAATGCCTTAGCCGGTCATCATGTCCATAAATTCTGCAGGGAGAGAAAAGGTTCATTTAATATAAACATGTAGTAGATGGAAATAATAAGTGATTAACCTTTTGGTTCCTTGTAACACCTTTTTAGTTTACTCTTGTTGCTGCCAAACTTTTTTTTTTTTAACCTTCAAATTAGGAAAGTCCATACATATTGAATGGGTTTATTAAGTATGTAACCAACTCCCCCGTCTCCATTTGAAAATTTCATCCTTAGCTGAATAAAATCAGGCAGAGCAAGCATGAACTGAATTAGATTCTGACTGAATAGGTGAAAGATACTGTAACAGCAAAACTATTTCAGCAGTAGCTATATCAACACTTCGATATTTGTGTTGATATCTTATACAGGCCTCTGCTTATTTCCTCCAGTCTGTTAAAAAATTTTCATATTCTTGTCATAGCCAGATGAGTGCAGTAAAACTCTTATGGCAGATCTCTAGTAGTGAAGGATTTCATGAAAGCTACATCTAACCACTCTGGCTAAGAATCTCTCTCCAGAGCTAAATAACTTTGGTGGTTTCAAGAATAAAATGTAACACATGTCATTGGATTGAATGGGTTAATTGCTGTAGTATATGAGTTAGATAAAGAGAGTACATAAGGATGCAGACAGCAAATAAGCTTAGTTTTTATGAAATAAATACAGCATACGAAGAGGGAGAACTGCAGCAAATTTTGAAGCTGTAGCTATGAACAATAGGACTTAATATATGGCTATGTTTTAATTCTGTTTCTTTTGCAAAGTGACCAAAGTTACTGTAAGGATGCAATTTTGGTGCTTGAAGTTTAAAGTATGTCTTAACCCTTAATCTGGGGTAGACTGGAATTCCAAAGTGGACCCCATGTGACTGAGAAATTAAGTTTCTCAAACAGTACATGTATTTTTTTTTTTTTTTTTTTTTTTTCCTTGCTGATTGATAGAGGGTGTGGTAAAGTATATCAATTTTCAGATCAAAATATGCCATAGTCTGGCCACTGCAGCATTTTGAAGTTTGGTAATTTTGGATCACCAAAAAAATATGCATATGTTACTTTTTCTAAAGACCAAGTTTGTGGGTATATTATTGAAGTGAGCTTGTTGCAATGTGTGTGTGCAAATTTTCAGGCCAGTATCTACTGAAGTTTGGCCATAAAGAGCCTGGATGTTTTCTTTATTTTGAAGTTGGGACTTGGGTCAAAATGCAGCTGTATCTGTACATCGCACTGCACCTCAGAACGGCTGTGGCTGTATGTTGCAATTAATTAGTTAAAGTGCTGTTTCCGTCCTTCGTGTTTTAAATCGTTTGTTGATAGAATTAAATGTCTTAACAGTATAGCCATAAGGTAATCTTTAGAGTGTCTCAGTTATTGCAGGGCCTGATTGAGATAGGTATTGGTGGTATTAGGGTGCAGAACTCTCTTAGAGCAATTTAAATAATCTGGTGGCAGTCAGAATCAAATCCCATATTGTCGCAGCAAGTTCCAAAGGATTAATTGGGACAGATTTTAACCATGTCTGGGTGAATTGCTTCCCTCAGCAAAAGATCACTTGGTGGGAGCCAGAATAAAATCTTAGTGCTCCAGCCATCCTTTAGGAGTTATGAAAAGATAGATTTGAGATGTTGGAAAGATTTTGCTGGAAACACATCTTTATCTGTTTGTCATATCTTGATAACTGTCTCCTCATTTTGTGTGAACCAGAAGAATTTACATTAAAATCCTTTTAACCAACTCTAAAAACTTCCAGATATTCCGTTATTTTCGCATTGGCTCCTACAAAATTATATTGCCAGGAAATGCATTTAATTGTTCTAATTTAGGTACTCTTGTGTGTAATAAAGAAGTTTAGCCCTAGATTGCAAATTGAAGGCCAAAGGAAAGGAAAGTGATTATTGAAATATTGCCTTTTCTTGTAATACTGATCTTTTCTGTCTGCCCAGCTGGAGTATCATTTCTGTTGAGAATGTAATGATGTCTTTTGTGTAGGTACCCTGTACAGTAATTTTCTTTTCCAATTATGACCGGCCAGTGTAAACACTAGAGTCAAGTTTAAATTCTGTTTGCTGCTTTCTTTTCTACAGTTCAAGTTAACCTGACAAGCAGCCAAGGCTGGTATTCTATATATCTATTACAGTATTCAGAGTATTGAATGAATCTTCTGTGTGGACATGGTGAGTAGATCATCATATGTAATATGATTATGATCTTAACCACTTCAAAACTGTTATTCAAGGCTGGAAATTAGACTCTTGAATGGAAGAAGTTTTGTATGCAACTTGTGCTGAACCTCACAAAAGTTAAGAGAAGTATAGATAGTCAGTTATGTCTGCTGTTAAATACTGTGCAGTTAGAGAAGTATAGATGTTCAGTAATTTCTGCCAGTAAATACAGTATTACAGGGAAATAATATCAGGAATAGAAAGTACAGGTGTAACCTATCAGTTATTTTGACTGGAATGAAAATACTGTATTAAATTTGCCCATTGTCTGGGAAAGTGTTAGTAAAAAAAAAAAAAAAGTCAGGAGAAACAAGTGTACAAATGTAAATAATAAACATTGGGTCACAAGTGTTTAACCCCCTCACTTAACTGGCATACTTTTCATTTTATGTTTGTCACTTCTGTTTCAGATTATTTTATTCAGGTGAAGAGAACACCCTAATAGTGATGATTTTAACCCACAGTTGAGTCGTTTGTGCTGAATAAAATTATCTGAAGATGAAAGGAATAAAATGAAAAAGATCATTATATTGAAGGGGTTAAATTGTCTTGTGATGGCTGTGGGGACATACCATCAAAATCAACAGTGCCAGAGCCGTCCTGGTCAATCTCATCAATAATGCCATCTAGCTCCTCATCTGTCAGTTTGTCATCCAGCTCATGCAGAATGTCACGCAGTGCCTTGGTGGGGATGAAGCCCTGACCTGTGGGAAGAACAGGGAAGTAGAGATTAAAGGAATTGATAAGATGATCTTATGCAGTGTTCAGTAGTCAAATAGATTTAATCTTGTGTTGAGGGCATCCTACTTGTATCACTGTACCAGGTGTTAGATAGTTTTGCATGTCACTGGTAGACCTCTTGAGGTCCAAGGTTAGATAATTTTACACACCACTGGTAGACCTTTTGAGGTCCAAGGGTTAAGAAGCAATTACAATTTAACTCTTGAACCCTGATGCACAACATCCACTTTCCTCAGGCTAATTCAAGTATATTTTATTTTCCACTGGAAATCTCTCATCATCTGAAGATGAACAATATAGGAGTTAGGATAGGAAGGTGTGATGTAAGGCTTATTTATCTAAAGTAATGGAAAAATGTTGTTCCTCCATAGTTTAATTTGTGCAGGGCATTAGGGTTAGAGGAAATAATAGGAAAATCTGAGAACATCTTAATGAATATGTTAATAGCTGAGGTATAAGAGTCTGGCAAAATGAAATATGAGATAGGTTATGGCTGATGTAAGACAAAACATCATGACAGTGTGTACTTTACTGTACTCACATAATGTTCAGTTTAGATTCAGTATTGAAGTAACAGTTATATGGATAGAATAGAAGGATATGGTATCACATCATAGCTTAAAGTGAGAGAATAATGGATAGGAAGAGCTGATAGAAAATGGCTGATATTAACCTCTTCACCCAAAGTATGTTGACTCATTGGTATTAACATTATTGTTGCAAAGAGTCAGTATTGTTCAGCTTAGAAGAGCACCAAGGTAGTGAAAGAGTTAGTGAAGGCTATATGTAAACTCTCTAGTAAAGAAAGTATGTCCTGAGCTTATTGAAATTATGTGGCGTTACCAAGAATAAAATGAATACATCCTTGGGCTGAGGAAGTTAAAAAGCTAGATGATGAGCAGATGGAGAAACGTAGTGATTCATGTATAGTGCGGTCGAATATAGACAGTGAAATAGATTGGAGAACAGTATGAAGCACTGATATAGTATGGGAAAGATAGTAGATGGGTGGGTACCACCAACCCTGGTAGGTACTTCCATGAAAGTGAACTGTAGCTTCAGGCTTGGGAACTAGTCACGCAATAATCACTCAAGCTGGATACGTTCAGGCACAAGTTAAAACTGACAAGTCAAAAGTCTGAGAAGAGACAGTTATTATTCTTGTTACACATTTTAAATTCCATTATCCCAACAGTTTCCAACAACTTCTAGGAAGTAATTAACTGGCCTTACCGTTTGTATTAGTTTCCAGTTGAGAGAGAACTTTAGTTGTATCACGACCAGCCTCATAAAGGGAGGAAGGGGATATAAGGGGGGAGTAGGGGGAGAGGTATGAAAAGGAGGGAAAGGAAGAGGAGGATAGATGGGAGGAGGGGTAGAGGAAAGTGGAGTTGTGTAAAGAGGTGGAAGTGGATATACTGGGGAGGGAAAGGGGAATATGGAGGGGAGAGGTGGGTGTGGGGAAGGGAAGAGGGGAAGATGAAAACTGCAAAAAGGAATGGAGATAGGAATGAAGGAGTAAAGGGAAGGGGAGAAGAGAAGGGATTTAGGTGAAAATGGATTAGGGGAGGGGGATAGGGGTGTGGGAAAGGAGGGAGTGGGAAGTGAGGGAGAAACAAAGAAGGATGTGGTATGCAAAGAAGAGTTACGAGGGATGGGTAGGAGGAGGAGAAGGATGAGAGAGAGAGAGAGAGAGAGAGAGTCAGTTAGGAGATAAAGTAGAAGGGAAGAAGAGACAGTGGAGGTAAAGAGGTAGAAAATAAAGATAGAGGATGTCAGTAAAAAAAGGTGAATGAGGGAAGAAAATTTCATTTGTACTGCTTTCATGTTCTGTATTAGTCTCTCTCTCTCTCTCTCTCTCTCTCTCTCTCTCTCTCTCTCTCTCTCTCTCTCTCTCTCCCTCCCTCCCTCCCTCCCTCCCTCCCTTTTTTCCTTTCTCTCTCATTGTCTCTTTCCTTTCCTCTCACTCTCATCCTCCCTCTTCCTCACCTTATCTCCTCACCCTGCATACCCACCTTCTCTCTTCTACTTCTTATCCCTTTCATCCTTCATATCTCTCTCCTCTCTCCTTCACTCTCTCTCCTCTCTCCTTCACTCTCTCTCCTCTCCTTTCCCGTCCCTTCTCTCCTCTCCTTTCCCGTCCCTTCTCTCCTCTCCTTTCCCGTCCCTTCTCTCCCTCTCCTTCCTTTCTTTCTACTCCTACTTTCACCTCCATTCCCCTCCTACTTTCACCTCACTTCTTCGTCTCTTCCTCACCTCTTACATCTGTGCTCTTTTTTTCCTTCCCTCCTCCCTCTTCAATTTTCCTTTCTCCTCGTCTCTTTCCTTTTGTCTCTGGCATTCACCCTGTTCCTCACCATATCTCCCTACCCTTTATATAATCTCATTTCTCCTGCTTCTTATCTCTTTCATCCTTTATATTTTTCTCTTTTGCACTTCTCTCCCATTTCGCTCCCACTCCCTCCCTTCCTCTTTTCCACTACTTCGCTGTCCCCTCTCTTCAACCCCTGACCCTCTTTTCTCCCTGTCGCTCCATTCTTCCTCTTCTCATCCACTTCCTCCCTTCCGCCTCTCCTCTCCTTCTCTCTCACCCCCTCCCTCTCTCTCTCTCTCTCTCTCTCTCTCTCCTGTCCGTCTGCCTCCTTTTCTACCATTTTCTGACTGCCTTCCTTCCTCTTTCTCTCCTGCCTCCCTTCCTCTCCATCTCTCCCTCGCCCATCCTCCTCTTCTCTCTCTCACTCCCTCCCTTCCTCACTAGCCGTGGAAAAGTGCCAACATGTGGTACCTTGAGGGAGGGAGAAAAAGATGAAAAAGTGGAGAGAGAGAGAGAGAGAGAGAGAGAGAGAGAGGAGCTTCAAGGAGGGGGGTGAGCTACTAGAAGGGAATTTAGAGAGAGAGTACGTTAGCTAAAGAAAGAAAAGGAAGTGAGTAATGGGAAAGGATGGGTGGCGAAAGGCTGGACGAGTCAGGAATGTGTATGAGAGAGAGAGAGAGAGAGAGAGAGAGAGAGAGAGAGAGATTCACACATTAATCATGTTTGTGTGTATGCAAAATATGTATGTATTCACAGTTTGCATTTATGTGTGGTGACGGGTTGTATGTGGGTGGATGGTTGTATGCAGGTGTGTGGAATGACTATCAGTGTGTGTGTGTGTGTGTGTGTGTGTGTGTGTGTGTGTGTGTGTGTGTGTGTGTACTGAAGCTCTTCCACGTACCGTCCTTGTCATAGAGCCTAAATGCTTCGTACAGTTCCTTCCTGAGCTCCTCCTCGTCCTCCTCGTTCATGAATTTCACCGCCAACATCACAAACTCGTTGAACTCCAGCTCTCCCGATCCTGTTTGGGCACAGTCTCGTTAAACACATTTCTTCAACCATCATCAGCATCAGCATCATCAGTTTTCAGTTCTGCCAAATATTTCTTTTCACTCTCAAATAAGTTTTCTTTCATAACCTGCAAAAAGTCAGCAGTTGTAACTCGATATAAATGTCTGCATTGTTCAAGCCATTGTTATTCACCACGATAACTTCATTATTACGGCTGCTTTTTATATTATTATTATTATTTTTATTATTATTATTATTATTATTATTATTATTATTAAGTGGTTGGTGGGGGCGCTCACCATCCACTCACTCGATGTAGTGCTGCTTTCGGGGTGCCTGCCCTTTCCTCTTTTCCTTTTTTCCATCCTTCCTCTTCTGTCTTTCTTTCCTTCATTCTTTCCATTTTGCTTCTGCCTATGGGTGACTCTACACTGAGTGATAGGCCAAATGGTTTCCTGTACACGAGGAAACCATTTACTACTCTGGGTGGTAACCATTAGCCAAATTATGGCGCCTGGTGGTTTAGTAGGCAATTAAGGTGCTTCAGTCGGATTGAGCCTGTGCAGGTTTAAATCCAAGGGCTGGTTGGGGTTTATTGCTCACGGAATGCCACTCAGGGATGAGTGAGGCTGGTTACTCTCATATTAAGTGCCAGGACCAACTTTCCTAGCCCCGGGCTTCTGCGCTCCTCATGGGGCATCTCTGGATTAGATGATGAATAAATGAATGAATAATAATATTAATAATAATAATCATCATTATAATAGTTATGATGATGATGATGATGATTATTGCTGCTCTTAAATATTTTACCCATAAGTAACCTTTGTATGTAAAGGGGTCAATGGAAGCTACATATAACCCTTCCCGTTTCGAAAGATTTATCCTAAGGTGAATAAAATCGTCGGGAGATAGGAAATAGAGCTAGGAAGAAAAATTAGATAGGTGAAAGTAGGGATGGAGAGAAGCGCCTCCTAAGTTATTTTCTTTAGTCTTTGCATGACCAGTACACTATGTATTATAGCTAACGAAATGATTTTCTTCAGCCTGCGATAGACTTTTCTTTTAGATGAGGTTAACCATTTGAGCCCGAGCACTTCTTCTGGACTTTATTCTTCCATATATATATATATATATATATATATATATATATATATATATATATATATATATATATATATATATATATATATTTTAGACGTCTAACAATGACGTGTTAATAAAAGCCATACACAGTACCCTCACAGTTCAATAAAACACTCCTAAACTTTATAGAGTCGTCTGGTGGTACTGGGAATAAAACAGACAGGGTTAAGCACAACACATACAGAAGTGCAGTGATGTTTAGCTGTTCTCTTGAAGTGTAAGAAAAAATACCTGTACTCGCTGAACCATTCCCCTCCTCCCGCGACAGCTTAGCAAGGCTCGTTAAACAGTCATTAGCTAGCCTACTTGCGAAAAAGTGCTGGGCTACTCTTTTACAAGTACATACTGAGGCTACTTAACTCTTGCACTACACTGACGGCTTTTGTACTTTATTCTTACTACCACCGGATGATTCTGTTCTAGACATCCGGTTGTGGAGAGGTAGTTAAGGATGGAGTTATCCCTCCAGTCTGGGCAGTCATTCCTAAAGTCACTATAATCGCCTGGAGATAGCATGGGTAAGGAAAAAGATTCATCCCTTCACCAACATGGTATCTTTTCATATTTTACACTTGCCAATACCAGACTTACATTAGCGATGCCTAAGACGTAGCTGTTGTGATAGGGTCTGGTTTTGTGTATGTACGGTATTTGGACCTAGGTATGTACGGCATAGGTCAACAAAATATCTCGTTAATGCCTGACCTGACTTGGAGCGAACTTGACACATATATTGTAGATCAAGAGGGTATCAAGTAATTCATTTATGCAAATCGATCAGAAAGGTCACAGTTCATCATTGGAAGGGCCTCCAGTATTAGAGGTTAATGAAGGCAATATGTAATTCTTCCAGCCCGAAAAGTCTGTCCTAAGCTGACTAATCTCGTCAAGGGTTAGCAAGAATATAGTAGAAGGGACGTCTTAGGGCTGAAGATGTTATGAAAGCTCCCTCACTGATACCAAATTTGCACCACTCCATTTTGCTGTCTATTTCACTTTCCTTTCCCCTATTCATTATTTGTCTTCACCTTCCCAGCTTCTTTACTTTCTTACCTTTTGTCATTCCTCCTTCATTTTTTTTCCCTTTATGTGCCCAATTCTTCCTTCTCCCCTCTTCCCGTTCTACACTCTCCTTTTCTTCTTTTTCACCCTTCCACTTTTTATTCTAGTTTCCATCTCTCCCTTCTTCTTTCTCCACCGTCTACATACCTCCTCCCGCTCCCTCTTTCCTGTATTACTTCCCTTTTGCTTTCTCTTTCCTTTTCTTTCACGTCTCTTCACCCATTTGTTGTATTCTTCAACACTCAATTTTTCTTCCATTTTTACTCCTCTGTACTGTCCCTCTGTTTCACTTCTCTTTGTTGCTCCTTTCTCTCTCCTTCTGTTTCTTTCATCCTATCTTTGTGTGTGTGTGTGTGTGTGTGTGTGTGTGTGTGTGTGTGTGTGTGTGTGTTAATATGTGCGCACCATCTCAAAAGTATTTCTCGATTCCTCCAGCAGTGCCACATCTCACTTTTCAAACTCCCTCCTGACGGTCTCCTAAAACGTCTTCTACTTGCATTATCCTTTCGTCCTCATTGTCTCCCTTCCTATCCAATTCTATCCAGTCGTGCCGTGTCGTGTGTTGTCGTGTCCAGTCTTATCTTGTCCTTTCCTATCCTCCACTTACTGTCTACGTCGACCTCCTCAATGACTTGGTTGAGTATCTGCCTGTTGACGTGCTGGCCCATCATTCTGAGGATGGTGCCCACGATCTCCGTCGATATGGCGCCCTTCTTGTCCGAATCGAAGCTGTCGAACGCCCTCTTCAGAACTGTGAGACAAGAGGAGGTGAGAGAGAGAGAAAGAGAGAGAGAGAGAGAGAGAGAGAATGGAAGATGGGAGATCCGATATAGAAGAGGTGGGAGAGTGAGAACGGAGCGAAGAGAGGGTGAAGGGAAGAAAGGGGAGAAGAGGTAAGAGAGGGGAGGGATTGTTTGAGAGGAAAGGTGTAAAGGATAGGGTGTGAGGAGTAAATATGGGTGAGCGGGAGAAGGGAAGGGAGTGAGAAAGAAAAGGGAGTGCATGAGGGATGAGAGAGAGGGTAGGAGAATCGAGGGGAGGAAACTCAGGAAAGGGATCTGTGAGTGAGGGGAAGGGATGTGTTGGGGGACAGGGAGTAAGAAGAAAGGTAACGAAAGGAGGAGAAAAGGGGAGGAAAAGTGGAATGAAGAAAGGAGGGGATGGAGAAGGGATATGGATAGGAGGGGAAAGGAGATGCCGGGAGATGTTTAAGAGGGAAGAGGAGAAGGGAAGGAGGAAATGAGTGGTGAGGAGGAGAGAGCAAAAGAGTATGTGATGTGAGGGAGAAAGGGAGAGAAGGCTTTGAGAAGAGAGTAGGGGTGTGTTTGAAAAGGGGAGTACGGGGGAAATGAGAAGAGAAGGTTGATGAGAGAAAGAGAGAGAGAGGAGGAGACGTTTGTACCGTATTGGACAATTTCATATAACGATAATTTAGTCAGACATGTGGAAATGCTGGTAGTGAACGTAGAGAAAATTGTGTGTGTGTGTGTGTGTGTGTGTGTGTGTGTGTGTGTGTGTGAATAGAAAAAAAATAGATAAGCAACAAGACTGACCGTTCATCTGCTCCGAGTCGATCTCCGGCATCTCAACCTCAGCCTGGAAAGAGAAAAGTTACTGTTTTTTTTGCTCGCTTCTATCACTTCTTTCCCTCCATTCTGTCGCTTCCTTTACTCGCTGCTATAATTTCATTCATTGGCTTTCATCATGTCACTCACTTTTATCACTGAAATCTTTTCCATCATGCCATTCATTTTTATTATTTCCTACACACGGGTCTGTAATTTCATTCACCTGTGTTGCGTCCTTCACTTATTTTTTCAGCATTTCATTCACTTATATTTCAAGCTTCATTCATCTCTAATTTACTTTACTCACCTCCATTCACTTGATCACTTTTCACTATTGTACTCTTACTTTCTTTACTTATTTCCTTCTCCTCTCTTTCAGTTCATTCCTAACATTCTAGTCACAGCTGTTATATTTAGTGCACATTTTCCTTCTAATTTGAAGAGCTGTCCTGACTCACCTTCTCTCAAGATAGCTCATTCATTCCCTCTGAATCATCCTCCCGCACATGTCACCTCCACTATCACCATTACCACCTTCACTGTCACCTCCACTATCACCATTACCACCTTCACTGTCACCTCCACTATCACCATTACCACCTTCACTATCACCTCCACTATCACCATTACCACCTTCACTGTCACCTCTGCTATCACCAGTGCAGCCATAACTATCACCTCCGCTATCACCATGACCACCCTCAGTATCACCACCGCTGACACCATGACCTCTCACTATTACTGTGACCGCCAGTACTATCACCACAGTCACCATTACTGCCACCACTAGCACCACCACTGTCACCATAATTACCCATCCTATCATCACTGCTATTACCACAACTATCCTCGCTAGCACCACTACCTCAGCTTACCATTACCATCACTATCACCACTACCTCAGCTTACCATTACCATCACTATCACCACTACCTCAGCGCACCACAATCTACGCTTACAGGTGTCACACCTACCTCCACCATCACTGTCACTTGATCATCACTATAGCAGCCTGGCATTATCACCACCCCTCACTGTCACCACCATCACCACTCTTCCCCGGCATCATCACATAAAAAAAAGAAATACACCACCACCGCCACCGCCACCACCGCCACCATCTTAACTAGCGTGAAAATGGGCCATGTAATCATTGCCACATCTTGCAACACCATCAGATTACCACCAACATTCGTGTTTACCATCATCATTGCAGTTTTTCACCATTGCTTCCACCATCGCTCCGTACAAGCGCTTCCCTCCTCCCGCTTTACCCCCCCTCCCACACACACACACTGTTGCAACCCTTACAGTTAGATATACTGCAGCTACCACAGCTATCACAGCTACACCCCCATCACGACCACCCTACACCCCTTATCCAACACGTGTAGTACCACAACAACATTAGCTACCAGAACTACACGCACTGCACCACCCTACCATCCCAGTGCTACCACCACTCTTCCCTCCACCACCACCCCAACCACCACATATTCTACCACAACAGCAGTTACAATTCTCAGGCCTAGTAGTACCACAGCCACCACAGTACGAGGGTGGGTATCAAAGTATGCTGCTCCGGAAATAGTGAGGGAAATACCTGCCTCAGAGTGATGTATGTTTACCCTCTTTCCCGCCTTCCCCTCTCGCAGGTTTTATTTCGTGTACTCATTACGGTGTTTCCTCTTGCTCCCCCTCTTCCATCTTCCTCGTCTCTAAAACTCTTATGTGTACACTCTCTCCCTCTCTCTCTCTCTCTCTCTCTCTCTCTCTCTCTCAAGGTCGAGTTTTTTTTTCTTTTATTTTTTTTTTACTATGTAGAAGTAGGAGAAAAAATAAAAAGGTGGGAGATTAAAGGAAAAAAGGAAGGAAAGGAAAGAGGGACTAGAACGGGAAGAGGGGAGAGAGAAAAGGAGAGGAGAGGGAACAAGAAGAGATGAGAAAAAGAGAAGGAAGAGGGGTAAGGGGAGGAAACAAGAAGGAAGATGGATAAGAGGAGGAAGAGAAAGAAGGAAAACGGTAGGGGTATAGGAGGAAGGAAAGGGAAGATGATCAGGAAAAGAAGTGGAGAGTGGAGAAGGGACAAGGGGAGAGAGGGAAGAAAATGCCGGAGAGAGGGTTAAGGAGTGACAGACTGTACCTACTTTACAGCAGTTACTACATTGACGTTTTGTTTTATTCTCTTCATATTACTGCCAGGCGATTTTGTCAGTGTTAGGGAAACCTAGTGAAGAGGTTATAAACAGTCACCTTTAATTCATTCATTAGGATTGATTTGTAAATTTTTTATTACAGTATTTATACTTTTACTAATCTGCATTCTTTATTCTTCGTTAATGATTGGTGGGGGCGCCGTCCATCCACACATTCGATGTAGTGCTGCCTTTAAAAGACTGTACACTGAATGACAAGCCAGATAGTTTCCTGTAATCCAGGAAGCTATTTACTACGTTCGATGGTAACCATACAACCAAATGACGCCTGGTAGTCGAGTGGTTTAAGGCGCTTCATCCGAATGGAGTCTGTAAGGGTATGTTTCTGAGGGTGGTCGGGATTGATTGCTAACATCATGCCACTCAGGAATGTTGGGACTAAGTAGCCTAGTCTCTGGCCTCTGCGCTACTGATGGGCAAAAAAGAACTAGGTGGCAGATTATAAAAACAATATTCTAGTTACCGCCTTGCGATTATATTCAGATTAAGTTATCTCTAGCAATTATGGGACTAGCTCACTCCTGTACCCTACCTACATTGTCCATATGTGGCCCAAAAAACTCTGCAGGGGAGCAGAGAAATGTGGTGTGTGGTGTGCTTTGAGTAACAGAGAGAGAGAGAGAGAGAGTGAGTGAGTTTAAATTGATTTACTAATTCAAATCACCGTCTGTCCGTTTCTCGTTGTAGCACGTCTGTTTTGAACATACGAGTAAGTCAGTCCATTCACCACTGTCTCATCATCACCATCACTATCTCGTTCCCTAACCCTCCTCCCCATCATAATTATTTTCTCCTTTCCCCTTCCCCTTCCCTCCCCTCCCCTCCCTTCCTCCTCGGCTTTCCGTGTGCCATTTAGAGTGGTAGGTGAGGCGTGTTACGAGGACGACTGAGTTACGAGACTACCTATTGCCCACCCTGCCATTCCCCTCCACCCACTGCCTACCACACCACGCCCCACCCCTATCACCCCTTCCGCTCCCTTTCCCCTCCCTACTCAACCCCTTCCCATTCCATCCCTCCCAGCCTTACCCTGCTCTCATTCTGCCTTACCCTATCCCAGTTTATTTTACCCGCTACTTGGCCTTTCCCTTGCCCACCATACCCTGCCCTACTCTACCCAACATATTCATCCTTACCCCAACATAACCTGCTCTGCTCTGTCCAGCCCTGCCTTACACATTATAATTCACTCCCACATTACCCTACCTTGCCATAAATAAGCTTACCTTTCTCTACGCCATCCCAGCCCATTTTACCCTACCTTACCCTGCCAAACCATGCCCGACCCGACCCTACCCTACCCTACCTTACCCTACCCTAGGTCACCTCACCCCACCCCACCCAACCCTACCTTCTCTTCCTAATATACCCCCTACCGTACCCTAACCTAACTTAACCTGTCATCTTCCCCACCCTACTCTACTCTGCTCAATCACCCTATCCTGTCCCTCTCATAGTGCACCCAGCCTAACCCTACTACAGAATATCTCGCACCACTAAATCCCGTATAACATAACTTTTAATGTGCACTTCCAAGTTAATTCTGTGTGTGTGTGTGTGTGTGTGTGTGTGTGTGTGTGTGTGTGTGTGTGTGTGTGTGTGTGTGTGTGTGTCATCCATCATTTTTCTCATTTTCCACTACTTGCCTCCGCTACGCAACTCTCCTCCCCGTCTCTCCCCTGCCTTCTTTCTCCCCTCTTTCTCGTCCCTCTCCCTCGTTCCTCTCCCTCTTTACCAGTCCTCCTCCTCTTCATTACTCTTCCATTACTTTCCATATCTTCTTTCCTCATCTCCTCTCCTTCACCCGTTCCCCTCTCATCTATTGCTCCTCTCTTCCTCCCCTTCCCCAGGTTCTCCTTGATTTTCTGTTTGACATCACCTTCATCCGCTTTCTCTTCATCTTCATTCTCATTTCTCCGAGAGAGAGAGAGGGGGGGGGATGAGTTCGTAAAATCAAACCCACTAAAAACAAGAATTTATACGACCATATATTGTTTTAGGAAACGACCCATGAAACCACACACGCACATGGAAGCCCACGCACACTCCAACTGACACATACACACAGAATTTCGTATGTTAATTCACGGACGCGTTTACACGATATCATACACTCTCATTTAGTGCGGAACACGTATGTAAAAACACGTGCACTTTATATTTACTTTCAAAAATTCTGTGTCATTGCCTAACATACATATTTTCTTCTCATTCAACAGATATTTTAGTTCATTTGCCACTCAGGGTTTGTTATCTGGGTAGCATTTCAGTGTTTTTGTTGGTACAGTAATTGTACAGAAAATATGTATGAATTTAGGGCATCACACACACACACACACACACACACACACACACACACACACACACACACACACACACACACACACACACACACACACACAGCAATAAGGCGAGGTGTGAAAGGTTTAGTGAGTGTGGTAGACAGGAGGGCCTCAGTGGTGAGAGGTTAACGTGATCACGCCTTCACATGTGAGTCCCCTCTCCCCTACTCTGCCCCCTCTCCCCTCTCTCATTTCTCGTCCCCCTTTTCTCCGTTCACTCACTTCTGGTCCCCCCCTCTCCCCTCATCTCTCCTCATTCATTTCTGGTTCCCCCTTCTTTTTCCTCAAACACTTCTGGTCCTTCCCCTCTCTCCTTACACATTTTTGGTCTCCCTCCTGTCCCCTCACTCACTTCCGATCCCCCTTCTCTCGCTCCACTCATTTCTGGTCCACCTCCTCTCCTCTAACCCACTTCCGATCCCCCTCCTCTCGCTTCACTCACTGATGGTCTCTCTCCTCTCGCTTCTCTCACTTCTGATCCCTTTTCTATCACTCACGTCTGATTCCTCTTCCTCTCCCCTCATTCCTCACCCACTGCTGTTTCCTCTCCCCTCACTCCTCACTTACTGCTGTTTCCTCTCCCCTCACTCCTGGTTTCTCTCCCCTCATCCTCTTCTGGTCCATCTCCCCTCATTTTTGGTTCCTCCCCTCACTCACTTCTGGTCCTTCTTCTCTCACTTCTAGTTTCTTTCTCCTCACTCACTGCTAGTCGCCCTCGCCTCACTCACTTCTGGTTTCTCCTCTCACTTGCTGCTGGTTCCTCTCACCTCACTTCTGGTTCCTCTCACCTCACTTCTGGTCCCTCTTCCCTCACTCGCATCTGGTCCCTCTCCCCTCACTCACTTCTGGTCTTCTCTCTCCCCTCACTCGCATCTAGTCCCTCTCCCCTCACTCACTTCTGGTCTTCTCTCTCCCCTCACTCGCATCTAGTCCCTCTCCCCTCACTCACTCCTCTTGCTCCTTGCCCCACTCACTGCTAGTCACACTCCTTTCATTCACTTCTGGTTTCACTTCGCTTACTCCCTGCTGGTACCTCTTCTTCTCACTCGTGTCTGGTCCCCTTCTCCTCACTCACTTCTGGTCCCTCTTCCCTGTCTCACGTCAGACCTTCTCCCCTCACGCACCTCTTTTCTCTTTTCCCACACTCGCATCTGGTTCCTCTCCCCTCACTAACTCCTGGTCTGTCTTCCTTCACTCACTTCTGATTGCTTTCCTATGTCTCTTTCATGGTTCCTTCTTACCTCCCGTCACTGCTAGATGTTCATATGGACTAGACACGTCCAGGGTGAAGGCGTCGTACGGGAGTGATGAATATATCCGTCTCGTAAAACCGGGACAGAACTGAATAGCTAAACTTACTCCTAGTCACTTCTTGCTTTTCTCTTTTTTCCTGATCAGTTTCTGTGTCGCAGCATCCCACTCCCTTCCCATCCCTCCCCCACATTCCTGTCCTTTCCCCTCCAACCTCATGTCTTGTTTCCTTTTCATGGTCTGTTCACTCCTGTTCCCCTTTTTCTTTCCATGATCCTCCTTCCCTTATATGTGTTCACCTCCCTCCCCCCTTGCTGTAGTCCCCTTGTTGTTGCTTCTTCTCTTGTTACCCACTCCTGATCCCCTCTCTCCCCTCACACCTGTCCTCCCTTCTGGTCTCCTCACCCCGATCCTCCTCTCACTCCTGTCCCCACTGGTCTCCTTGATCCGACCGTCCCCTCTCCTGTTCTTCTGTTTCTTCTCTCTCTCTCCTATTCCCTGTCAGTCCGCCTTTTTATTTGGATCCCTTGTATCTCCTGCCCCTTTTCTTGTCCTCTCACCCCCTCCCTTTTTAATTTTCCTCTCTCCTCTTCTATTCCTCTTTCCTCTCCTTTTCCCTATTGCCTCTCCTTGTCCACCCCTCTTCTCATGTCCCCTCGCCCCCTCCTGTTCCTTCTCCACTCCCCTTGTCTCTCTACCCCGTTCTGTTCTGTTCCTTTCTCTCTTCTTTCCTCTTCTTGCTCCTCTTCTCCCACTTCTCTTTATCCCTCACCCCTCGCTTGTTTCCCGCCTCTCCTGCCTCCCTCCTCCTGAACTCCTCTAACTCCCCTCCTATTCTCGTTTCCCTCTCATCTTTGTCCCCTTCAGTACTCTCTCCCATCATCTTAGCGCCCCTTCTCTCCCTCTTATCCCCCTCCCCCGCACCCCAGCCCTCTCTGATCCTACCCCCCCAACCTCCCTTCTCTCCCTCCTGTCCTCCACCCTCTCAGTTTTAGCTCATTCCCCCCCTTTTTTTTTCTTTTTTCTTTTAATACCTCATTCATGCTCTTATGAAATTCCTCCCTCTCCTTACTTCACCCCTTCACCACGAGGGGTGCCTGTAAGCTGAGTAAAATCGTCTGGCAGGAATAAGGACGGAATAACCTATAGATCATTTTACTGACAGACGACCAAGTTAAGTACGTTAGCCTTCAGTCCACTGGGTTCACATTTCAGATGAATCAGGGGCTACTGCTATTACTACAGCCACTCTCTCTCTCTCTCTCTCTCTCTCTCTCTCTCTCTCTCGAGTTACATATGATTCGGTTTGTCAGGGAAGAAATTGCTACCAGAAACCATTGCTCGAAAGTGTAACAAAAATATTAATTGGCAACTGTAGCGGGAAAGGTTGCCAGCAGGTTGGATTTTTTTTTTTTTAACTTTTTCTCTTTTTGTGTCTTCTCCCCTTTATATATTCGTAATTCTCTCTCTCTCTCTCTCTCTCTCTCTCTCTCTGTGTGTGTGTGTGTGTGTGTGTGTGAGAGAGAGAGAGAGAGAGAGAGAGAGAGAGAGAAATAAATGTTGACAAGTGTGACAGTCTCTGCCTCACTCGAGACACGAGTCGGTGAGCAGGTGAGAGATTAGAGACAGAGGCGTGGATGAGAGAGAGAGAGAGAGAGAGAGAGAGCTTGTAAAAAAGCACCGGAATAGTATAATAAAATGGAGACAAAAAATATACGGTATTGGTTGAGTGACATGAAGGACGTTCTCTCTCTCTCTCCCTCTCTCTCTCTCTCTCTCTCTCTCTCTCTCTCTCTCTCTCTCTCGCACGTAATTGCTTGTAAATAAGTGATAAACAAAGAAACAAAATCAGTCTCCCTCCTCCCCCCCCCCTCTCTCTCTCTCTCTCTCTCTCTGTCACCATGGCACCTCCCCGTGTAAAAATACTGTGTTGCGAGGTGGCAGCATTATAGTGCTTTAACACAATACTGCCACTACACTACACCGCGTGGGCGGCGCGCGCGCACACACACACACACACACACACACACACACACACACACACACACACACACACACACACACACACACCAACCGCAGGGAAATATTGGTGATGATATAGGGCTGCTTTCTTGAAAATAATGAAGGACTGGATTGTTGAAAAATATGACAGAAGTGATTAGTGCCTTAAGTGATGATGTGATGGAACCATGATGATTTAATGGAGAGAGAATAGTTTAAAACCCAATACAAACTAACTTATGAAATGGTGGTTTTAGCAGAAGATAGTAATAGAATGACAGCAGCAATAAAAATAAATTAGAGGCTTCATCGGTATTGAACGTACATAATGATTCCACGAAGTACTTGCTATCTCACGTCACCTGCGAAAATTCTGTGGAAACTAATCTTCACCTTTGCCAGGGCTACTTCAGCACCTTTTCCTTTGTATTTTTTGAAAGCACGGTTATGTCTTTGTATTTTAACGCACCTTACTTAGTTTCTTTCGCATGTCTTTTTGTATTTGATAGCTACCCCGCACATATTTCCATCATAATCCTTCATGTAGCTTTGCCTTATTTATTTCTCTCCTCGGGTTCTTCCTTTAAAAGTTGTTACCTTTGTGTCTGCTCTGCAAAAGTGTGCACTTGAAGAAAAAATTTGACCAGTAATAATAATAATAATAATAGTATCGACTGCTTTGCCACTGCGATAATAGTGATCATAATAATAGCATTGTAATTATAGTTTTCGCTGTTGCCCTGTGTCACCATCACCAACATCAGTAAAATGAAGAAGCATTTACACATAGCCACAGTGCTCTTTCTGCCACCAGCACAGTACCACCGCCAGAACTTCACCAGAATCGTTACCTCACTCATCTTCACTACAGGTATAGATTCCACCACCAGTATCACGGCCACCAGAACCACAAACAGTCACAAACACTACCACCAAAGCCAACATCCTCACAAACACTACCACCACAACCATCATCCTAGCCACAACAACCACCACCACAACCATCATCCTAGCCACAACAACCACCACCACGCCCATCATCCTAGCTACACCTACCACCACCACACCCACTCATCATCAACCACCATTACCAGCCACCAAAACAGCCACAACCACCACCACAGTCATAGCGACGACAACAAAGATCACCACAGCCACAACCATCACCAAGTGAGCCACAGCCACCACTACAACCACATCTACAACCATCCCCTTTCGTACTACAACCACAGTCACAGCCATCACCCCTAGAGCCGCAACAAGACTACAGCCACAGCCATAACTATCACCACTCAAGCCACAACCACCACTCCAACCACAGCCACAATCATCACCAACCCCCCACAACCAGTCACCACAACAGTCACAACAGACAGAAGCAGCATCGTGTCATGAGCACCACCTGTTGCCATATTAGCCTAGCATTGTTGGGCGGAGCGTGATCCCCGGGGGAGAAATACTTTTAGCCAATGGTCTTTGGCCTGGCTGGACCTGTGCAATTCCTTTCATGCCGTCATACTGAGTGGCAGGGTCAGTGTCGGGCAGTGGGCTAGGAAGGGGAACAATACTAGAGCACTAGGGGAAACGCTTGAGAGAAGGTAAATGGTGTCTGGCAAAGAATAGCAAAGGGACAAAGTAGTGCAAGAGGGGAGGGAGGAGGGAAGGGGAGTGGTGAAACGAGGAAGACACTGACTGAGGCGTGGGTGGGGGTTGATGGGTCCACTCACGAACACAGGCTAACCCTCCCAGTACATATTTATATGTATATAAATAATATATACATATATATTGAGATAGAGAAATGAATCTACTGAACGTACAGTGAGGCTGCATGTGGAGGAACGGAAAATGAGTGCATTTAAGTACTTGGGTAGTGTGATGTGTAAGGATGGAAGTTTAGAGGATGAAGTGCTTGAAAGGTTACAACAAGGAAGAATTGTTGCTGGTACTTTGAAAGCAGTGATAAGGAACGGGGAAGTGAGCATGGGGGGTATAAAAGTCACTGCATGACAGTATTGTGATACCAAACCTAACGTATGGAAGTGAAGCTTGGACCTTACTAGAAGGACACAAGAGTGAGAGCAGTGGAAATGAGTTATATGAGAGGAGCATTTGGAGTTACGTGGAGAGACAGACTGACACGTGAAGTGAAGGAGCGTTGTGGTGTGGATGTGAATGTAATAGAAGGCGTTAGGAGAAAGACATTGAGGTGATTTGGCCATGTGGAGAGGATGGAGAGTGAGAGACTAACGAGGAGAGAGTATGCGAGTGAGGTGGAGGGGGGTGAAGGAAAGGGAGGCCGAGGATGAGATGGAGGGATGGAGTGGTGAGATATATGAGAGGGGGGTATGTGAGCTGGGCGTAGGGCAGTGAAATGGCGTTGGACAGGGCGACATGAAGGCGGTTTGTTTGTGGCCACCCATTACGAGATTGAGGCGTCTGGGAGTACACACACACACACACACACACACACACACACACACACACACACACACACACACACACACACACACACACACACACACACACACACACAGGGTATACTCTCCATAAGGCGAACTATGCAGCCAGTGTGTGTTGTCCTGAGAGTGTGCAGGTTTGCCAAAAGTTTAGCTCATCCTGCAGTGCTCCTCTAGGCCCGTCTCCGACCCCACTTTTTTTTTTTTTTTTTTGCTGCTATACTGGGTGCATGCTTGTGTCTTGTGCTCACTCCGCTAAATGGTGGAGGCTATGTTTGTGCAAGAGCTTTGTGCCCATGTTGCTTCATAAGTCACTGAGCTCTCTCCTGTTGTGTGTGTGTGTGTGTGTGAGAGAGAGAGAGAGAGAGAGAGAGAGAGAGAGAGAGAGGTGAAGGTATGTAGATGCAGAAGAAGCAAGTAAAACTGGCAATGGAGGAGAGAGAGGACAGGGAGAAATGTGTTAGTAGGAAGGTGAAGAGTACACAGCAACCCCATTTATATTAAGAAAGAATGAAGAGAATATTGTGAGTGGGAGGGAGGAAACTAATGAGAGAGAGAGAGGGGGGGGGATGTGGATCGTGTGTTAAAGCATTCAGAAGCGGGTCATGTCAGCGATGGAGGGTGGAGTTGAAGCATAATGGGAGGGATGAGGGAGGCATGATGTGGGATGGGAGACAGGTTGGAGCACAAAGTGAGGTGGGATGGGATTGGGGAAGGCACGATTTGGGATGGGATGGCGGAAGCACGATGTTGTATGGGAAATAGGATTGTGGAGGTGGGATGGGACATGGGGTGGAAAGGCACGACATGGGATGGGGGATGGGATGGTGGAGAAACAATGTGGAATCGGGGATGGGATGGGAAGGCATGATGTGGTGTGGGGGATGGGATGGAGTAGGCACGATGGGAATGGGAGATGGGATGAGACGGCACAATGTGGGATGGGGGATAGGGTGGAGGCGGCACAGTGTGGGATAGGGGATGAGATGGGAAGGCATGATGTGGTGTGGGGGATGGGATGGAGGCGGGATGATGTGGGATGGGATGGAGGAGGCACAGTGGGGGATGGGATGGTGGATGCACCATGTGGGAGGGAGGAGGATGGGGGATGGCATGGTGAGGCACGGTATGGGATGGGGGAGGCACGATGTGGGATGGGGAGGTGGGGCAGAGACATGGTGTGGGACAGGATGGAAGCACGATGTGGGATACAGGATGACGTGGGACAGAGTCACAGTGTGGGATGTGGGATGGGATAGGGTGGAGGTATGATATAATGGAGGGATGGGATGGAGTGGGGACATTATGTGGAATGGGATGCCATAGGGCGGAGGCACAGTGTGAGATGGGGAATGGGATGGGATGAGGCGGAGGCACAATATGGGATGGGGATGGGATGGGGCGGAGGCACGGGACGGGTTGGAGAAGATTGGGGGTGTATGACAGGTAAAGAAGGGTGACAGGTGCCTTCTACCCCCCCCCTCCATCTCTTTACTCTTTGCCTTGCGTCCCCACACTACTTTCTCCCCTGCCCCCCCACCTCTCTCTCTCCCTCTCCCTCTCTCTCTCTCTCTGACACACACACACACACACACACACACACACACACTTTTTTATATCTTTCTGCCAATACAATAGGTACAGCAATATATTCTGGCCAGTAAAATTTTCCTGTTGCTGGGTCTCACCAAACGGGCTTTCAAACTTCTTTTCTCACCGTAGTCTAGTACTCTTTTCTCTCTCGCTTTCCACTCTCTTATTTACCACACTGCTCCCTCCTTTGTACCCACATTGCTGTTTTTTTTTCCATATTGTTTTCTCTGTGCCTCCCCCCCCTTCCTTCTCTTTCTTCACCCATATGCCTAATTCATGTTTTCCTGTTTCCCCCTTTCACTTTTATATATCTCTCTTTCGACTCGTCTCTGTCTCTGCCCTCTGCACTAAATCACTCCACCCAGATGATGAGAGGAAGGCTTTGACGTTTTGCCAATCAACCGTATTATCTATTTTGACCAGAGGAGTGTAATATTGTCCAGGAATACAGTTTGGCCACAGTAGTGAATTACTTTATGGTCCAAGTATTAATTTTGTCTGAAGTGTTTTTCATTTTATTGTCAGGTTTGTATTGTGAGGTTTGTATCATGTTTCTGGATCCTACCCACCTCGTTGATAATAATTAGAAATGTATATCAATTAATCAAGTATAAATTCGGCGCGAGTGCTTGTTGTGATTATCATTTAGATGTGTGTATCAGCGTGGGACGTAACTTTGGTTCAAGTATGTATTTTAGCACTAGGATTTATTTTTTCTTTTCAATGGATGTACCTTGACATGCAGAGTGTATGTTAATCAGTACTTAATAATCAGGTATTCATTTTTACTTGTTGGTTATTTGTATTTCAGATAAATATATTGACTCGTTTTTTTTTTTTTTTTTTTTCATGCTTGGTACTTACACGGGGATTGTTAGGCATGTTTTAGGTGTAAATTGTGACCATGAACGTAACAAAATCCTGGTAAATATGCATCAGATAAACACTGTTGATACTGGGTGGTTGATTTTATTATTATTATTATTATTATTATTATTATTAGTTATTATTATTACTATTGTTAATGGGGGACAAGTTGACACCAGGATATGGTTCTTGTGATAAGGCCAGAATTGAATAGTTAAACCAGCCCTCATTCGAATAATTTGCTTTTCACTATTCCTTCGCATTCACTTTCTCCTTGATTTTTCGTATCTAATTACTAATAATCTCTCTCACTTTCTCTTATGCATCTGTTCCCCATCCCCCTCTTCCTTGTTCCTTCGTATGTTGGACTCTCTCTCTCTCTCTCTATCTATCTATCTATCTATCTATCTATCTATCTATCTCTCTCTCCTTCTCCTTCTTGTCTTTATTAGGTACCTTCGTATTGGCACAGGCAAGTGGCATTCTTCTTACTTTATCCTAGTGGCACCTTTTTCCTTACACCTCTTCTGAGTATGTTTTTAGTAGGTTAGGTGTGTGTGTGTGTGTGTGTGTGTGTGTGTGTGTGTGTGTGTGTGTGTGTTTCATTTCTCATCCCTTCCTGTTTTCCTGTCCTTGTATATTTCATTAAACAAATTTGTTAGTTGTAACTTCTTTTTTTTTTTTTGCTTTTCTTTACTCCTTTGTACTTCCCAGAATATTAAATTTCCCTCTGACCTTCCCTCCATCCTCTCACCCTCCTGCTTCCATCTCCTCTTGTTTTATCTGCCGTCGCGTCTTTTTTGAACTCCTTTCCCTCTTTCATTAGCATTCACGTCAGTCACCTTCCTTCTGCCTCTTCCTCCATTCATCATCCTTTTACTTGATATTCTCTCAAAATTTTGTCTCCCCATTCCTTCCTCCCATTCTTCCTCCTGTCTCTCCTTCCTTTCCTTCACTTTCTTCCTCTTCACATTCTCATTCCCATTGCATGTCTCTTTTCTTCGTCTCTCTTTCCTCACCACTCTCCTTCATTCCCCATGTTCCTCCCATCCATTTCATCAGTTTCTTCCTCTCTTCCTTCCACGTCCCTCCTCCTGCCCTCCATCCTTCCACCTTCCATTTCCATTCCTCCTTTTCCTCACCTCCTCGTCGTCCCTTATTCCTTCCGTCCCTCCACCCTTACTTCTTCCGTCATTGCCTCAACCCACTCTTCTTCCCTCCACCCTCCCTTCCTCCGTCCTTGCCTCCACCTCCCGGCGGAAATAGGTGGAGGAAGTTCACCTGGCTCGTTCCGTGTCAAGATTCCTCTCCTCTCACCTTTCCTCCACCCCTCTAACTCTCTCTCCCTCCCTCCTTCTCATCCCGCCTTTCCTCCCCACGCCCCTCCCTTCTGCCCTCCCCGCCTTCCTCCTCCCATACCTTCTCACTCTTTTCTCCCCTTCCAACGTATCCCCTCCCCATCCCATCTTCACCTTCCCCACTTCATTTCTATCCCCTCCCCCTTCCGAGTTTTTCGTCTCCCCCATCGGCCTCTCTTCCTCCCCCCCCCTCTCTCTCTCTCTCTCTCTCTCTCTCTCTCTCTCTCTCTCTCTCTCATACACACACACACACACACACACACACACACACACACAGAATTTATATATATATATATATATATATATATATATATATATATATATATATATATAATACCACCACCATCATCTCATTATCCCTATTTCTCCTTATCCATTTTTCTTCTTGTCAGTTTCCACGCCTTTCGTACAGTACCTTCAGTTTTCCTCCCCTTCTCTCCGCTCTGCTTCCAGTTTCCTCCACTTTCCTTGTTTTTCTCTCTCATTTCCTTTGCATGTACATACTTAAATATGTATGAATGTATATGGGTGTGTGGGTGGTCTGTGTGTGTGGGGGATGGGGGGTTGATGCAGTGACAAGTGGCATATCAAGGGATGGGTGGGTGGGTGGAGAGATGGGCGGATGTTTGTTGCACGCACCACCCACGCAGTTAACAAAAACAAAAACAACTGCTCTTACTAATTTATGAACAATAACAAGTGAAGCAGCTAGAATAATATGAGTGTTAGTTACATTTTCTTCCGCAGCCCCAATCTCTCTCTCTCTCTCTCTCTCACACACACACACACACACACACACACACACACACACACACACACACACACACACACACACACACACACACACACACACACACACCACCGCTCCTCCTCCATCATCACCCCCTCATCCTCCCTCCCTTTTCTCTCCTCTCCTCTCCTCCACCCGTCCTCCTCCTCCCCTCCACTTCTTGCGATGGAGGGAGGGAAAAATGTCTTAAAGTTTCCCGAGGTTGGCAACACGAAGGTGGCGCCAACCCCCCACCACCCCCCTACCCCCCTCTCTTTCCACCCCCATCCCAAGTCTCTGTCTGGTTCTGCTTCTGTGTGTCTGTCTGTCTGGTTCCGTCTCTCTCTCTCTCTGGTTTTGCTTGTCTGTCTGTGTATGATTTGGCCTGAAGTTGTCTGTCTGTGCATGTTCAGTTTGAAGTTTTGTCAGGATTGGGTTGTCTGTGTATTTTTGGCGAGTTCTGTTCAACTTTTTTGTTTGATTGTTTTTCAGTTTGGTTATGTATGATTCTGATTCTGATTCAGTGTCTGTATGTCGGGTTCAGAATCTGTAAGTGTGGTTCTGTCTGCTTCTCATTTTCTGTGTTAATTCTGTCTGTCTAGTTTTGCTCCTCTCAGTGTGTCAAGTTCTGTTTCTGTCTTTCAGTTGATGTTGCCTTGTGTTTCTGTTCCATCTGCTTTTCCTGTCTTTCTCCAGCTGTTTTAGGTCTTTGTCTGGTTCTGTTTTTGTCTGTCTGTCTGTCTTTGTGTAGCGCTTCTGTATGGGTCCATCTCTGGGTCTGTTTTGGGTCTTTTTTGTTTTTCCCGCCTTATTCGTCTTCTGTTTTCGTCTGTAAGCCTTCTTTGTTTTCGCCTACTTTCTGCCAATCTGCGCTTGTCTGTCCTCTTCCTGTATACTTTTGTCTGTTTCCTCGTGTCTGCCCTTGTCTGTTTTATTCCCGTCTGCTTTCATCTGTCTTCCACCCATCTGCATTCGTATATCTTCCCCATATCTGCTTTCGTGTGTCTTCCTCTTATTTACATCCGTCTTTCCTCCTGTGCTCTTTCGTTTGTCTTATCTGCTTTCGTCTGTCTTCTCTCCCCATGTCTGGCTTCGTATGTCTTCCTCGTGAATCCATGTCGTTCGTATATCCTCCTTCGGTCGCCCTGTGTGCTTTCCCGTGTCATCTGTCTTCTGATCTTATCGTTTCTCCATATTCTTTTGTTTAGCAGCGTCCAGTTTTTTTTTTTTTTTTTTTTCCAGGCTTCGCAAATCTATCATTTTGGTCTTTCTTCCCCCTGAATTTTTGTAATTTGTCTTCTTCCTGTCATCTTTCATCTGTTTGCCTTCGTGACTGTCAGCGTCTTGTCTTTCACCTGTTTTCTTCCTGTCTGTTGTGTCCTTTTCAAGTCTGCCACGTTTTTTTCAAGTACTTCTGGTTATGTCTGAATTTGGTTTCGTTTCGCCTTTTTTCTACATCTAATGCATTTGGTTCCATTTTTAGTCCGTCTGTTGTCTGTCTGCGGTTCAGTGTTGTGCCTAGTCTTTGCCTGCTGTGTGCCCTTTGCTCTGTATTAATGTATGTCTGTATGATCTCTGTGTCCTCTGATGGCGTGTTAATTTTCCCGTCAAATATGTCTCATTGAATATCTTCTGTCTCTGTGTATGTGTGGACTATACATTATTTTCTAATGGAGTGTTAAATTCTGCAGTCATATATCTGTCAACCTCCTGTCCCTTCGCGTCTGTCAGTGCTTGCTCCTGCTAAGACAGATGAAGTCACTTTGTCAGGGTGATGGTTGTAATATTGCAAGAACACACACATTTCACTTCAATGTATAGCGTGTGTAAAAGCAAGTTATGTGTCGTAACTTTTCCCCAGTCATCGGCCTCTTAGGTCTTTGGTATTTAACTCTAGCTACGGTTTTATTAGACTTAAATGTAACCATTGCCACTTGTAGGGTTAAAACTATCTCAGTACATTTCACCGACTGGGAAACATAGTGAATATATTCTTTCAGTGACACTTGCTAAAAGTGCCATCCCTGTTATACTGTATACATACTAGTGTATATATTCAGGTAAACATTAATCACTTTATATATATATATATATATATATATATATATATATATATATATATATATATATAATCGCAGAACACTGATAACAAACAGCGCTGATACATTATCATCCATTCGTTTCGTGGAACATTATTGCACATACAGGTATACGTACGTTTTTATAGTAAAACATATTTACAAACATACCTTCACTCGTGGAGCAGTAATATGCCCATATAACCAACCAACACACACACACACACACACACACACACACACACACACACACACACACACACGTCATAAGTACGCGGTTACCAGATACATAAAAAACAGGTGATAGGATCGTTAACCATTTCAAACCGAAGACGTTATTGATAGTTTATTTTTGCTGCTAATTAACAATTTTATTAAGTTAGAAAAGACCTGTCGCACAGAAGGAGTTAAGTATAGCATTCATTAGCCCCTTCGTCACTAGGATTCTGTTCAGTTGAATAAAATATTCAGGTAAGAGCAGCAGTATTAACTATTGGGTAAATGAACCTGGTTGGAGTGGATACATAGAGAGAGAGAGACCTTCACACATTTTAACGCATGTACTGTAAGTATCCTGTACACATTGAAATATGCGTAAAGAAAGGGGTGTTAGGTAAAACTGGAGATGGGAATTAATATTCATTTGTAAATAAGTATCCATTTTAATGAACCTTAATGGAATCCTACATTCATTTCGAGGAACATTAATGCCCACATTAATATACACATTCATCATTCGTTCGGTTTAAAACCTTTATGTAGTTATTACCAGAATACAGTCATATTTAAAGCAGATTCCACAGAATATATGTATTCATCCATTTCAAGGAACTGTTGAAGACAAATTCATTTCTGGGAGCATTATTAGGCACGTATTTGTATACACGTTTCATAAACATATACCGTACGTATACGATACATTTATTAATTTCCAGAAACTAATCCACACACACACGCACATGCCTGATCAACATAAATATATGCGTACATTCTTACACTTTCTCTTTAAGGAAAATTTATACACATACATTTAAACATACAGTACATTCATTCCAAAGAGCATTAAAACACACACACACACACACACACACACACACACACACACACACACACCATCACTCATTCATTTTAACGCCTGTAAGTACGCAGTTACCGAAATACACGTGAATAAAAAGGTGATAGGTGGGCGGAGGAGGCGGGCGGGACATAGTTCGGTGGGAGGCCGCCAGGGGGGTGAGTCAGGATTTATTAAGGAATATTTGGTCGCCATCCACCACCCCGCCACACACACACACACACACACACACACATACACACACCACTTTTTATCCCACCATTCCACATTTTACCCTCTTCACTTGCCTCTTTACGGCTCCCTCTCCTCCCCCCCATCTCTCTCATATATATATATATATATATATATATATATATATATATATATATATATATATATATATAATATAATATAATGTGAGTGTGTGTGTGTGTGTGTGTGTGTGTGTAATGAGAGAGGCAGGCCCGTCAAGAGGCAGGTGGAGTGTGCATGTGTGTGTACACGTTTCACTGAACTTCACATGCTTCAAGTTGCCGTTTACTTTCCATTCCACGTATCCTACCACAGCATTTTACATTCCCTTCCATCATCTGTCCATTTATGTCTGTGTCCAGCTTCATTTTACTCTATAAAGGTCATTTTATAGGGGCGTCCCTGTTACAAATCACTGCACATTCCATAGTCTCACCATATACCGTTTGATGTCATGCCTCTCGCGTCACATACAGTCCCGGACAAAAATTCGCCTAATGTTTCTCCTTTTCTGCTTCTAACATTCCTCTGGTGGTTAATAGCCATGTAGTTGAGATAGGCTTGGTGTTTCTTTGCCCATAGATGATGTCTGATAAGTTGCGTCAGGGGGGAAAATGACGGACATGCCTTTAGTGCGAAGCAGGCGAAGTGGAAAGCAGTTGCGTCCGTGACTACCCCTCTCCACCCGTCATTGATAACACTTCCTACCCTGGCTCTCGCTCCACGGACGGTACCTTGGATCAGCGACTTCATTTCCTCTCCACTCAACACTTTACATTTTCTCACTCTCCCCGTCTTCCTTTCGCTCACTGTACCACTCCTCACACCCTGCCTCACAGCACATACCTTCTTAAATCGTACACCCTGCATCACATTACATTTCTATCCTCATACTCTCCGTAATTCTGCTTCATACTGCACACCTCTGAACACCCTACCCATCACTCTGCGTCACATTCTACTCCTTCCAACATACTTCACACAGTACTGTACCTCACACACTTCACACTTTACCTCATACTCCTCACCCTGCCTCATACTCAGCACAGCCCTGCCTCATACTCAGCACAGCCCTGCCTTATATTGCGCACCTCCTCACATCATCCACCTTATCTTACACTTCACTCTGCGTCTATCTTGATATTACAAATACACGAAAGTGAACATACTAAATGGCTTTAATCAGATGAAAATAATATGGTAATAACAGATGGTATATTGGTTGAGTGAATACTGGATAATATGAAATTACAATGGTCAAAAGAATATTAAACACTTCTCCTCTCATGGTTAGTGATACACATGAAACACGGGTTGCCTTGTCCGCGGAGCTTTGTCTTGTAGGTCCTGTGTGGCAGAGGCTTGGTCAGTATCGTTTCTCCTGCTTCCTCTCTTGCAACACCAAATGATGTTTCTTGGTGGCAAGACAGGGATTCATCTTTCTAGTTGTGTCCGTTGTGTATTAAAAGCTACCGAGACACATCCAAACTCTGAATTAAGATAATTTGTATGTCCGATGGTTCGATTTATCCGCCATGTATTCACTAGATCTTTGAAAGAAACTTTGCTTTTTAAGTGTATCATTTCTGATTATTAAGTATACACTAGCTATTACCTTCACTGCCACGACTGAATGGTTTTATTACTGTCGTCGCACAGCCGATTATAATGGCCTATGATGGGTTGTTCGGTATCTTTGAGGGGCTTCCCGTTACGAAAGGTGTAGTGCAATTACATCTTTCTTGCATACCAATCGTCGATTTTATTAATCTTCGAAAAAGCTATAGAAGAATAACAGGTCCCTCCTCTAATTCAGAAATTGCAAAACTAGCTGACGGTGGAGATAGTTCATCAGGTATGTGACTGTGTCGTTCACGGTATAGGGCAAGCAGTGCGTGTTCATTACATGGTTTGACATATTATTCTCCTTTAATCCGCATATCTTCCTGGTTTAATTATGTCGTCAGTTGATTTATGAAGTATGTTGTTACTTGGCATCCCGACCGGGTCTTGAATATAGGTCCTAACTTTTGTAACCCTTTTTTGGCAGGAACAAATTTTGCAGCTGTTGAGCCTGTCGCATTCTTTGTGTACATCAAAGAGGAGCTTCACCCACCACTAACAAATTTATAGGTCGCCACCTTAACAAAGCGGAGATCTTCGTCCTTTTGCAATTCTCTTCCCGTAGCTGAGTGGCAATACTTTGGCTCTGTATATTTTTCACAGTATTTCGTAATGACCAGCGCCGTATGTTAGTGTTCATCTCATATTACAGCTCAGTATTAAGGGCAGGCTTCGGTCTAGTTAAAGTGGACAGAGTACAGTAGAGGTATAATATGTAGTGTGTTGTCACAGTGTGGTTTACGGAGGAAAGTTAGCTGGGGTGCAGGTACACCACTATGCATTTAACACGTTCAGTACCAGGACTGATCTGTATTTTAGGTACCACCGACGACTTTTTTTTCTTTTAATGAAGGACCTCCTGTTAAAGGGATAAATGATATATATCTCCAGTAACTTCTGCACCATGATGTCAGTTGATTTTTTTTTCTTAATATCGTCCGACGATATTTTCTCTTCTTAACAGAGGCGCCTTGCAGTGAAGAGGCTTACAGGAGGCTCTATGTTGTTGTTTATGTGAGGATATGAAGCAAGATGCTTATAGAATGGTTAAGGCGGATATGTGATGGTGGAGGGATGGGGAGAGACGCCTCGTAGTGAAGGGGTTAATAGCTAACCTCTTGTGTAAGCTTATGAGAGAATATGAGACGGTGCTTTAGAGTGGTGAAGACAGGTGTGTGATGTTGCGCTGGTGTGGGATGTGATGATGGGCAGGTGAGGAGTATGATGATGATGGGTGGTGGGGGCTGTGATGGTGTGGGTGGTGGGGGCTGTGATGGTGTGGGTGGTGAGGGCTGTGATGGTGTGGGTGGTGGGGGCTGTGTGGTGTGGGTGGTGGTGGATGATGAGGGTTGAGGTGGGTGTGGGTGGTGAGGGATGTGGAGGGTGTGGATGGATGTTACGCAGTGTCCCGTCACCTACCATGGTGCCGGCTTCTCCAAAACCACGCTACTGAATACACTGCTCCCTCCCTCCCTCATCCTCATTTATATACCTCCCCTCCCTCCCTCCACCACTCCTCCTTCCTTGTCTCTGTCTCCATCTCCCGACCTCTCACCCTCGCCTCCCCCTCCTCTCTCTCTCTCTCTCTCTCTCTCTCTCTCTCTCTCTCTCTCTCTCTCTCTCTCTCTCTCTCTCTCTCTCTCGTTTGCCACCTTTCACTTGTCACTTTTCCTCCCTCCCTGTTTCTGTCTCAGTCTGTCGACCTCTTAACCCACCTCCCTCCTCCTTCCCTTCCTTCGCCCAACTCCCTGTCTCTCTTCCCTCTCTCCCCTCTCTCTCTAACTTTCCCCCCTCCTTCCTTTCATCTCCATATTTCCCCTCTTTGTCCTCACCTCGCCCCCCCATCCTTCCTCTCCCCTCCGTCCCTCCTCCTCCCTCCTCTCTTCTACTTATTTTTTTTTTCTTTCCTCCCCCTCTCCATCTCCGTACCTCTCCTTCACACTTACCTAATCTCTCCGTACCTTTCCCTCCCCTCTTTTAAACCTCCCTCTTCCCGTACGCTCTCTCTCCTTATTTCATTTTCTCTCACCTCTCCTCCGTGTTTCTTCCCCCTCCTAATCCTCACTCGCCACCTCTCTCTATCATTCGAGTTCTTGTGCCATCTTCTCTCTCTCTCTCTCTCTCTCTCTCTCTCTCTCTCTCGCCTGCTGCTCTTCATCACTTCCTAATTTCCGTCCCCCTCCACCCATCTCTCCATTTCTCACTCCTCCATAGATATATCTTGTTTTCGTACTTTTCTTTTCTATATCTTTTAATCTACCTAATCATATTTTTTATCCTTTCCTTTCTCTTCTTTCATCATCTGCCTTGCTTGCTTCTCTCCTGCCCCTTTCTCTTCATTTCTTACTTCCATCCTCTCTCTCCTCCTCCCTTTCGAAGTTATTTACCATTTTCTTTCCCTCCTGTTTGTTCATATCCGCCAGCTTTATTTCGCTTTCTCCCTCACTTTCTCCTTTCCTCCCACTATTCCGCCTCGCTTTCTTTCTCTTCCCTTTCCTTTCTTATCTTCCAACTCCTTCCTCCCCCCCTTTGTTTTTCCCATCCATCCTCCCTTTCTCTCTGTGTTAGAGAGTTGTTTTAATTACAGGGCTATTTTCCACACACACAAACATATTTTTCTGATGTATTTTGGCATTTAGTTAAACTCTAAGCACTATGTGTGGAAGATTCCGTTGTTTTTCTTTTTCCTTTCCTTCCCTCGTTTTTTTTCCTTCCCTTCCCTTCCCTCTACCTATTTTTTTTTTCTTTTCATCTCCCACCATCCGTCACCTCCATCCCCTCTGTTTCTCTCAGCTTTCTCACATTAGCCTTGTCTTTTTCTCATTTCCTATCTCTTCCTCTCACCTCCTTTAAGTTTTTCACCTCCTCTCCCTTCCGTTCGGTTTCTTAATTTCTTTTTTTTCCATCGCCCTCTCTCACTCTTGTACTTCCTCTCTATTTACCCTCAATTTTGTTTCTATTCCTCCCTTTCCACCTCTCTCAGTTCCTCCCTGCCCGCGTGCTTTCTTACCCTCTCAGTTCACTCTTGACACTGGGTTCATTCATATCTCTTCCTCTCGTCCCCCCTCCCATACTCACCTTTCCTCCCACTTTCTCTCCCTTTTCCTCTCGCTTCCCCCATCTTTCCTCTCTCTTCAGTCGCTTGTCCCTTTCACTCCCCCTTTCCTCTGATCTCCCCTTTCCTTCCTCGCTCGCATTCTCTCTCACCCCGTCCAACTGCTTGCTTCCCTGAAACACCCAGTAGTAGCAACGTTTCGGGGCTTTCCTCCCTCCCCCGCTTTACTGTGGCTGACTCACCGCCCCGACCCAACTCAACCAAGAGAGTGACCTGGGGCCGTGATGGGGTCGGGGTGGGATGGAATACAGCGTGAGATGGGTTTGGGGGAAAAAAGTGATCGGAATAATGAATGGAGTGAAATGATGGCTGGCAGTGCATGGAGTAAGACCGGGAAGAATATTGAGGTGGGAGTAGCATGGGACTGGGCGATTTGGGCGAGTGAAAGGGTGGGATGGATGGGTGGTTGGATATTCTTTGGATGAAGCGGGACATAATAGTGACGAGGGATGGGTCATAATATTGGAATGAGACTGAATAGATGGGTTGGGATTGACTAGTGGGATGGGTTAGAAGATTGGTGTGGAGTAGCGCCGGAAGGGGTGGTGGGGACGAGAGAATGGGCGGAATGGAGTGAAGGACTGGAGGTATGTGACGGGGGTAAGAAACTCGGGCATTGCGATCGCTAGGTAGGCACAGGGAGGAATGGGACTGTCTAGATTGGGTGGGACTGGGCGGAATGGAATGAAGGACTGGAGGTATGTGACGGGGGTAAGAAACTCGGGCATTGCGATACCGTTTGGATGGGGTGAGAGAAGCCAGAGAACAGCGGTATAGGGCGGCACAGAGCAGCATGGCCGGCTAGGTGAGATAAAATGGGAGAGAATGGGACAAGGAAACGAAAGGATAAAACAATAGAAGGCCAAGATAGATAGTAATGAGTGTGGGGGTGGTTGGGGGATGGGAAGGGATGGGATGGGTGGGTCTAGGGGGAATGGGGGAGAGTATGGTGGGAGAATGGGAGGGAGGAGAGGTAAGGAATGGTGAGGCAGGACGATGGGAGGACATGACTGGTACTAAAGGGGTGGGGTGGTGGTTAACAGAGTGGGTAAGGGACGTATGGGCGGGCTGGTGGATAGATAGACACAGGTAGATAGAGCGCACACACACACACACACACACACACACACACACACACACACACACACACACACACACACACACACCGCTGAACATACACACAAAACCATACACCCAGCAAATACGCGCATAAAGTGACACCCAGACTAACCTCACTTGCTCACAAACGTATATACAAGTGATTGAGAGAGAGAGAGAGAGAGAGAGAGAGAGAGAGAGAGAGAAGGGGGGGGGCGTGGATGACTCGGTGTTTGGGAATGTAGTTGTGCTTGCTCGAGTGTATTTCTGTGAACACATGCCTTCTGAGTACGCCCCAAGTTGTTTTTTCATTAGTGTTTATTTATGTCCATTACTGAGAATTTCTTTGCTTTGTGCTCATTTATCAAGCTTTATTTTGTGTGATTTCTTTTGAACTTGTTTGTGTGTTTGCTTTCTTTACTATGTTTGTGCATGTTTTGTGTGTGTGTGTGTGTGTGTGTGTGTGTGTGTGTGTGTGTGTGTGTGTGTGTTTTTGTAGTCATAGTTCCGTTTTCGATTAATTTTATTTGAGAGAGAGAGAGAGAGAGAGAGAGAGAGAGAGAGAGAGAGAGAAATGACAGTGCCAGTAAAAAGTGAAGGACTGTGAAATGATGGGAAAAGACGGGGTATGGGAGGGAGAGCCGGAAATGAGGAAGTGACGAAGAGTAAACAGACGAGAGAGAGAGAGAGAAAGGGGGGAGGGGACTATTTTCCTCTTTGTAACTGAAATACAGCTGACACCCCTAATGGAATGAACTAATTGATATAATTGAGAAAGATAATTAATTCTGCTTTCTCAACGCCTTCAATCCGAGGACGCAGTTTTTATTGAATTTTTGCCGTGTTCAGACGATTTTAATCAGCTCTGGATAAAGCTTCATGCCTGGAGGGGTGTGGTTAAGCCTCCATCAACCCCTTTCCTACAACACATCCCTCCCGTGCTAAATTAAATGGAAGGATGATAGCGAAAACAATGAATGATTCACGTTCTGTGGCTGAAGGAGTTGGTAATAGCCTTTGTAGTACTAGTAGATATGTGCTGACCAGTAACCAAGCATGAGTGAGTGTGTGTGACTTTTTGGGGGTACAGTTTGAGCTTATAGTGTGTGTGTGTGTGTGTGTGTGTGTGTGTGTGTGTGTGTGTGTGTGTGTGTGTGTGTGTAATCTTGCTTCTGGCACTGCAGTTTTGGTAATTCATGGAATTCATTTAGCTTATAAGCCACCTTGTGCTTTACTGCCTCTCCAGTCACATCGCCAGTCATCATCAACACAACTTTATCTAGTCTAGCTTTACCAAATTGCCTCCAGGTTATAGCCATGAAATTACTAAAGATTAAAACTAGCAGCCACTTAGAATATATTTTTGAACACTTTAGGGGACTTATGGTGTATTTTTAGGCGTATGATGAGGGAAAGGTGCTGAAAAAGAAACCATTAACCACAGTGTTCTTACTGTATCCCGTTCTAACAACTTCAGTTTCATTATACATTTTTATTATAGTTTTACTGTCCTTAGACAATTTTATTCAGCTCATAGGGGACTTTCCGAACTGGAGGTTTTCATATAACCATTATTAACCCTTCACAGCAGGCATGTCTCTTGAGCAAATTGTGTTACGTCCGACGGTAAAAAAAAAAAAAAAAAAAAAAAAAAAAAAAAATCATCGGAGTAAAGTCTCAGTTGCAATAGCACCCCAGTATTGTTAGGAAGACAGACATGTAAGGAAGGTTGTATTTCAATGTTATGCATATATTCCTACTGTTTCTCATTCATATACTCATAACTAGAAACATAAGAGAAACAATAAATATGGAATATTGTACTAAAATTACGAAGGCTACATTTTACTCTAGTACAAATACTTCAGCTAATGCAATCGGTATGACCATACTCGTAGGGAATAAAAGTTATATAATATATGTCGACTGGCATAAGGAAGTCACCAGAATCGCTGATTGTATGAAACTGCAGATTGACCCAAAATACAAGTGACTTAACCGGTGTTGTGTTGAATTGTTATACTCAAGGATCAGTCTCCGATTTGAATTCGATTACAAAGGCCACATTGTTCTAACAAGTTCTTGAAATGAGTGGATCTTGGTATTTGACTGTCGTTTAAAATCTGAATCGCGTGGAAAGGACGATTTTTGCAAGCATACAGTATACTTACTTTAGCAACACTTTAGCTATTATGACAAACCTAATGCATAGCATCGAGCAAAATGTTCTAGAAATTCCATTACTCTAGTACCATAACATTTGGAAAATTTATTGTTGATGCGTAATTACGTGTATGGAGGTTATAGATGGAGTCATAGGCTAGTAAGCATGGCATTTGAAAACAGTGTCACAGGCTCCTGTAACTATCATTACTTGTTCAGAACACGGCACATCACTCACGTATAAGTTCCGCTGGCGGCAACTTATGGGTCGTAATATAATTTATTTATTTTTTTTGCTTTATTATTACATCATCTGTTAGTTCAGAATATTATGCAAGTGCAGACAACGTGGCCATGATGGTTTATAGTTTGTGGACCACAAGCAAAATCAGTACTTCAGCTGTCTGATTAGTGTGACAATGATAGTCATATATATATATATATATATATATATATATATATATATAGATATAGATATTATATATATATATATATTTATCTTTATATCTATCTATCTATCTATCTATCTGTATATATGTACAGTATATACATACACGTACAATACACTGCTGCAGCAGTAACAGTAGCTCCTGCATTAAATTGTCAGTGTATTTGACATTGATGTCTTCTGCGTTGTTGCTGCAATTAGAGAGAGAGATTGGGGGGGCCAGGGGGGGGGGTGCAGTAGCGGTGGAGCAAATCCTGGTCTTCCCCACAACCTCATCCTTGAATGTGTTTCTTGGCCCCCCGTATCTCCCTGGGGGGTAAGGGGGAAGGGGGGCTGACCTCTGTACCATGTACCACGAGAACACAGAGAGAGAGAGAGAGAAAGGGTTCACACACAAATCATTATCCCTTGCCCTGTGAAAAGAACGGGGGCCTTGCATGGGGTGGGGAAGGGGGCGAGAGAGAGGGAGGAAAGGGGTGGGACAGAGGTAAGGGTGAGGGGAGGAGGAGGAGACAAACACCATAATCTTGCAAAATGTATATAGTTTTTAGCTTAGAAATAATTTCCTATACACAAAAAAGGAAGACACGCACACACCTAAAATGCTGGGAGTATTTAAGGACGGCAACAGAAAATATTATACACAGACAACACCACAGAAACTAGGACATACAGCTACACTCTATCACCTTTTTTTTTTTCTCACTCTACCTTCTTCACTTAACGTCTTCTCCTTCTAGCCATCCTGTTAATAAAAAAAGGGGGGGGGAGAAGAGAAAAAGGAGAGAGGGAGGAAGAATATAAAAAGGAGACTGGAGGGAGAATTAAAAAATGTATGAGATAGGGAAGAGGGAGGGAGAAACAAGCAGGAAAAGAGGGAGAAAGAATGGAGAGGTGGGAGAGAGGGAAGGTAATGGAAGAAAAAGGGGAGAAAAGATAATAAGGGGGAGGAATAAGGGAGGCAGGGACAGTGGAGGAAAAGTGAAAAGAAGAGGGAAAGTGATGCGGTATAAGAATGAATAGTAACTGGGAAAGTTTGGGAAAGTACCGTAGATGGTGAGAGGGGGAAGAAACGGAGAAGCGAAGGAGAGAGAGAGAGAGAGAGAGAGAGAGAGAGAGAGAGAGAGAGAGGTAATAAAGTGTGTTAAGACCGATCATATTACACAGGTGGGGGAGGTAAAGGGTTGAAATGTTTAAAATAAAAGAGGGATGTGTCGGAGGGGAGGGAATGAGAGAAAGATGAAAGCAAGGTGTGTTAGAGGGAGCAGAGGGACAGACAGAGATGAAAGCAAAGGTATAGGGATAGACAAGACAGACGCAGAGAGAAATGAGACAAAGGGACAAATATAAATGTACAGATAAAAGCAAGCTGTTTATTAGAAGGACAGATATAGATAAACGAGTAAAGAATAGGGATTTTTTTTCTTAATGGAGAGAGGGAGAGAGAGAGAGAGAGAGAGCCTGGAGACTGGAGATAGATGGGGTAAGATAAAGGGACGGGGGAGGTGGGGAGAATGGGCAAACGAAGGAAGAGGAAAACGATAATGGGTGGGAGGGGGAAGAGAGGAAAGAAGGGGAAGAATGAAATTAGGTGACAAGATGCAAGGGTGAGAAAAAATAAGATGGGAGAAGAGGAGTATGGAGAAGGAAAGAGAGAGGGGGAACAAAGAAAGTGACGAAGTGCAAGGATTAGTAAAGAGGAGAAAGAGGGGGGAGGGAGAGTGAAGAAGAAGAGACAAAAAAAACAAAAAACAGGAGTGGTAAGAAAGAAGAGGGGAGTGGAAAGGGAGGGGGGTGAGGTTAGGAGATACAGAGGGGAGGGGGGGAATGAAAGAGAAAGAAGGAGGCGAAAGGAAAGCGTAGGGACGAAAAAAAATGGGGGGAGGGAAATGATGAGAAGTAAAGGGGATGGGAGGCAGAGTGAAAGCAGTGGGTATGAGAACGGAATAAAGATGGTGGAGGGTGAGTGCGTATGTCAGGTGTGCTATGGGCGTCTAAGCGAATAATGGCTGTCAAAACCCCGCACCCAGTGTCAGAGGTGCACCGGCGGAGAGATGGCGAGGAGACAGGTGAGGCAACCAAGGTGACAGAACAGGCTAATGGAGAGGCGGAATAGGACGTGAAGGGAAGACAAATGGATTTGAAGGAGGGCAACCAAAAAGAGGGAAACTGATTGACGCACACCAGGACACAACTAAAACCTTTCATGCACATCAGTATTCAGGATGGCCTGGGAGCAAAGTGCATAACTTTGGGAAATGATAGGTAAATGAATTCTAAACAAATGATGTTATATGAGCATGTGTCTAAATCTCAGCCATTACGGAGCTAGTTACGGATAACCTTATGGGCGAATTTTATATATATATATATATATATATATATATATATATATATATATATATATATATATACTGTATATATATATATATATATATATATATATATATATATATATATATATATATATATATATATATATATATATATATATATATATATATTATGCGGATGCTTCACCGTGAAGAAATGTAGGCAAGTTGACTACAGGAGAAATGAAAATAGACAGTTAATACTCGTACATTCGTATATTACGTCTTCAGACAGAAATACCTGTCTGAAGATGTAATATGCGAAAGTACTGTCTCTGTTTTCGCTGACGATCACACTGCATATAGAACTAAAAAAAAAGAAAAAAAAAACTAATCTGGACAAACAAGAAGAGAACCAGACGGGTATTAAACTGTACAGTACACTCAACTTATCAACTTCACTGCGTCACATTCGCCACTTCTTTACGGACTCGAATTCAAGGGGTCAGGAACGCAGTACACCCTAGACTTTTCTTTTACAGCAAGAGGATTCAGATACATTAGATGATAATAATAATAATAATATACGAATTACAGTAGTAGGTTTTTACAGTTTGCCATAATTAATAGGCAATATTCCTCAGTGATTCAGCATAAAACACAGACTCATGTTTAGTTGAAGGTTTGAAGGAACGTGTTGGTGTGTCACTAAACTGCCAAAATTATAAACCCTCAGACCTTCCAGCCCGACCCCGATAAGTTGTCTGGTTCATTTCTAATATTCGTCAGGTTTGTTAGAGCAGCATATGAAAGTCTACGACATTCACACACCAGGTTTACCAACTAATATTTCAAGCAGTATTAATATCTAAAAACTATTTTGACAATGACGGAGGATGTTATATGCTACTGTAATAAAGAGGAGCAATATATTATTTATTTTTATAGTAAGTAGTTTTAAATTATTTGGAAAAAGTGAGAATAACCTTACAGAGCCGGTGTGACGTCATGTTACCATGACAACGGCAATGCTGGTTCAACACAAACATCCGACAAGAGGCAATACGACAATGTTGTCTCATGTTTCTGTCTTTTGTGAGGAAGCAGTCAGTATGTAAGTGCGAAAACCACTGTAAATGTATTTATATACCTGGTATATACGTTCTCTTACTCTAGTGGCGCAGTATCAGGTAAAGTTAAGGCTAGCATCATAGAAAGTATACAAAACTGCCTGGAATGTGTCAGGTTTGATTACAACCCTTTCCTTGATGTAAACCTTTTCGTTATTTAATGTTAATATTTAATTTATTATTGCTGACAAAGTTTCTTTATGTAGGGATTTAAGTTTAGCAGATTTTTATATTTTTTTCTTAATTCAACATAATACCTGAAAGGGTCTTTAAAATTGTTCTCCCCTTCCACAGTGAAGAACAGACTAGTGTCAATGAAACAATAATGGCGAAAAGAATTCCAGGGCGCAGAAAAAAAAAAAAAATTTGTTTGAATAAGATATTGAAATACAGTAACTATCAGCATGTCGTGGATGTTGTGTAAAACTCCTGGTAAAATTGTATGGAAGTTTTATACCTCCTAAAGTAGAATACAATACTAATGATAGCAATGACGGAAGCAATCATTCATCATACTAATACTCTGCCACTTAACCTAACCGACCCTAACCTAACTAAATCAGCCAAGGGTACTAATCTAGACCACCGCTGGTGCTAACTTAACCAAATCAAATTTTGACCTGACAAACATAGATCGCCACTAAACCTAACCAACACACATTGCCACTTGACCTAACACACATTGCCACCAGATCTAACGAACACAAACTGGTACTAGACCAAACCAAATCAGAGTCTGACCAGACCTTACTTACTGTAGGTTTACTTGTGAACAAAACCTAGAGAAACCTACAGAGCCTGAAGTATAGTAAATGAATCTTAAATTAGCTACTGGGCAAACAGTGTATATACATCATTGTGACCCAGTGAACATACTACACTGTGACAAAATAAATTCAGATATAGTAGTTGATAATTGGTACTACAGTATCTGCTAGACTGATAATCATTATTGCTTAAGTCAGGGTTTTCTTTCAAAATTATATTGTACTGAATTTTAGTGTGCTGACTCTGTCACAGAACCAGACTTCAGTACTTATCATCGGATATATTCGCTGAACTAAGCTTTGCAAGTCAGAAAAAAAGATGGCCATAGAAAGAAATATTCTTTTTGCCAGCAGTGATAAATTATTACCATAAAATAACGAAAATTTATATATTAAGAAAGTGTTGACAGCCAGACCAGACACATTGCAGACACCCTAGTTTTGTAGACTTTCCTTGATGCTAGCCTTTACTTAATACTGCACCACTAGAGTAAGAGAAGATTGATAATATGAATACATCTGTAGTGGTGTTCGCACTTAAATACTGACTGCATTCCTCACAGAAGAAACAGAAGACGACATTGTGAAAGCCCTTTGTTGGATGTTTGTGTTGAACCAGCACGGCGGTTGTTGTGGTAACGTGACGTCATCACTTCGGTTTGATCTATTCTTCGTCCGTAGAAGGTTCGGATAATGATTGTCAACTATTATCTTAAAATTTTACATTCTTTCTCTGTGCGTAATTTTTAGAAATTGTGTAAATAATATGGTAATAATAGCTGAGCAACTTCATCATTGCTCATACAAAACCCTGTAAATCAATATATGAATAAGGACGAAGGCTGTTTAAGTATATAGGAAGTGTGGGCATAAGAAGTGAGTGTATGCGAAAACAGCTCCAGTATATATTTGAACTAAGTTTGAATGTATATAAAAGCAGTATGAATCAATAAACAGAGAGAGAGAGAGAGAGAGAGAGAGAGAGAGAGTTTTAGTGTATAAAAGAAGCAGTATGAACCAATCAGGAGAGGGGTGAGAGTATGCATGAAAATACTGACACATAAAAGAGAGAAAATGTGTGTGTGTGGATATTATTGTTGTGGCTCCTGGCTTATCTGGACTTATATGAAGTGAACTGCAAAAAACAAGTCATTATAGTCGCCCACTCTCAGATCTTTTGTTGACGATATGTTGAGGAATTGTGTGTATTGTGAGTGATGCGTGAGGCAAGTGTGTAGTCGTTTGAGAGGGATGTAAAGGCTAAAAAAGTGGATTATTCGTGAGTTGATTTTGTGTCGTTCTTGGAGCAGCGAAGGGTGGTGGCCGCATGGTAGTCTGTGTACATCACCTCATGCCTCTCTAGGAAGGGTGTCTGGTTGGGGTTCATGGAGGATGCTGTTTGGCTGTAGGTTGTAAAAGGCGGGGGGGCTATGTGCTTGTGTATATGTTTGCGAAGTGTAGTGATGGGTGGAGGAAGGATGTTGTTGAGGCAGGCTACGTTTTGTTGGCCGGTTGTTTTTGCTGTTTCTTTGTGACAGAGGATGGCGTAACATAAAGTGACTGGATGGGATGGGTCCTGTACTGAGACGATGAACTGTGTACCTCTCATGTTCATGTGGCCCTTGATTAATAGTACCTGTGTTTCTTGTGCAGGTGATTTATACTTATGGCCTTTTTACCTCCTGTTGTCATCTACTAGTATAAGGCTTTGTGTAAAGCGAGTCCCAGTTTAACCAGTTACAGGTGTAGTGGCCGGAGACTAAGGTACGCACATTCAAGGGTAGATAACCAGCTTTGCTTCCCTTGGTGGCATCACATAATCAGAAATGCCGCTGTCATCTCATGGGGATAAAACATTTTGGAAAACAGTAATTTCGACTGCAGCGTTGCAACCAGTAGACTGCCAGGCGTGTATGACCATGCCAATACTGTAGTTAAAATCCACGTTTAGTATATGTATGAAAGCGTTAGTATGTACATGAACCGATGCATAAGTGTTGAAGGAGGTATATAAGGTGTTGGAGATGAAGACAAGGACATTTTGGGGCCAATGTTGTACACGCAGTTTGATGCCGCACTGCACCCCCTTCACTCTTTACTGTCGTTTTGGGGATGGGACAGCCTCCTCCTCTACTCTATTCCTCTTTTTTCTTTTTCTTGTCGCCATTTTGTCTTTTTTCTCTCGTTTTTTCGTTGTTAATCATTTCTCTCTCTCTCTCTCTCTCTCTCTCTCTCTCTCTCTCTCTCTCTCTCTCTCTCTCTCTCTCTCTCTCTCTCTCTCTCTCTCTCTCTCGTGTGTGTGTGTGTGTGTGTGTGTGTGTGTGTGTGTGTGTGTGTGTTCCCTTTGCCCTCATTGTCCTCTTTCTCTTTCTCACACCCCTCTTTGCTTCTCTCCCTCACATTTTCTCTCGTCTTACGAAACAACCCGTTGGTCCTCATCTCTTCTGTCAAGTCTGCACCATTTTCCTTCTACTGGCTTACATTTTTTATTTCCTCAGTATTTCTTGTTTGTCCTCATCTTCGTCAACATTCATTCCTTCGTCCATCGTTATCTTCCTTCTAGTTTCTTTTTTTTTTTTTCTTCTCAGTCACACCATTCGTTAATTTAATTTTTTCATTGTACTGTTATCTATTGGTTTTCATTTTTTTTTTCTGGTTCGTATTTACTCTCTCCATTTGCCCCACAATCCATATATATATTTTTTTAACCGTCACTTCTTTCAAACATGTCCTTTTTTTTTTAGATGTTTTTCATACTACTTTCTTTTATTTTGTTTTATTCCTTCCGTCCCTCCTTCCCTCCATTCATTGTGTTACCTGTCCTCCAGTTCCTCATTCACTTCATATCTCTTTTCCCCTATTACCATTGTCCTCCCTCTTTTTTTCTTTCCCTCTGTTTCCTCGTTACATTCTTTCTCTTCCTTTCTTTTCTATTTTCTTAACCACAATCTTTGTTCTCTGTTTCTTCTCTGCATCCCTTTCTGTCCATTTATTTGTCCCTGTTTTCTTCTCACCTTTATTGTCCTTGCTTCGCTTCCTGCTTGTTCCTGTAGTCTCTCTCTCTCTCTCTCTCTCTCTCTCTCTCTCTCTCTGTCATCAGTTTATCTGTCTATCTGTCTCCCTCATCTCTTTTTCTCCTTCATTACTTCGTTGTCTCTGCTTAGCAACCTGATCCTGTTTCCGTCCCCCCATTCTCGTCTACCTTGTTTCTTTGTTTCCCTATTACCCATCTTCCCTCCCTCATTTCCCCTCTTCCTTTTTCTTTACCCTCCTTCCCTTCCTCTTTCTCTCCTTCCGTATCTGTTTTCTTTTTTTATTGTCTGTTTACTGTCGTCTTTCCTACTTTATCCCTCCACTGCTCTCGTTCCTCTCATTCTTCTTCGTTTCAACCTCCCTTTTTCCCTCCGTATCCCTTGTCTCTCCCTTCCTCTGTTCCTTCTCTTCCTCTGTTCCTTCTCTTCCTCTCATTCTCCTCGTCTCTCCCTCTCTCTCCCTGTCTCTTCCTCCCCTTTTCCTTTACCTCCCCTCCTCCCCCCCGCCTCCACCTCGTCTGCTCCGCACACCAACAGACCTCGAGGCCAGAGCTGAGAACAATATTGGGGAAAATTGAGTTGTTAGTTGCTCTCCCACTACGCCCCCCAACGCCCTGCCCCCCCGCCTGGCACCGCCCTCGCATCCACAGCTGTCTGGGTGGGCTGAGGGAGGGTCGGTGGGGAGGTGGCGCGTGGGTGGGGTTGCTAGTTCGAGTATGTGCTTATATATATATATATATATATATATATATATATATATATATATATATATATATACACACTGTAGATATATAGATAGATCCGGTACATTAAGATGGATATAGCGATATTGAAAGAGGGGGGAGGATGTGCACATGCAAGAGATGTGATGAATGTGCTAGCTTTCGATGGTGTGTGTGTGTGAGAGAGAGAGAGAGAGAGAGAGAGAGAGAGAGAGAGAGGGGGGAGAGGAGAGAATTCCGGGATGTGTTGGATATTTGGCGTGGTAAAGTAGGCGTGAGAGTGTGGGTGTGTTGGTGAGGTGCGTGGGTGTGTGGTTGAGGGGGTGGGTAGTGAGTGAGGACGGGATTGTAAGTGTGCAGGTGTAATGGTAAGGGTGACGGCTTGTGAGTGTTGAATGTTGATGACTTGGAGAATGTGTAGTGTGAAGGATGAAGATCCGAATGTGAAGGGTGTGTGGATGAGTGATGATAGTGTAGGTGCAAGTATGTGGTGGAGGTGGAAGTAGTTGTAGGTGGTGGGGTGACGACGTGAAGGGAAGGTTGAGTGTGTGTGTGGTTGTTGTGTACAGTACAGTATATGTGGCGTTGGAGTATTGACAGAGGGGTCTGGCCTCAACCCATCTTCCGCCTCGCTTTATTTGGTACGCCTCCCTCCATTTTATCAACACATTCCTTGCGCGATTTTCTCAGCATATTTAATCCATTTTTATAGCCCATTATTTTATGTAGCAGACTTTCTGTATTTGTTTTCCGAAGATATGTTTAATAAAGAATAAGTTGAAAAAGTAATTCTAAAGAACTTTTTTCGTTAATTTATAGATTTCTTTCGAAGTTAAGAGGTTTGGGAGTTAGGTGACTGAGTGTTTGGGGTTTACAGTTTCGGTGGAAGATGGAGTTTGGTGGCTGAGTTGTTTGGTGGTTGATGGTTGAAGTATGGAGGGTTGTGGTGTGGTGTGAGGGTAGCAGGATGAAGTGACTGTGTTCGGGATGGAGATGTTTTTAGCCTGGTTGGAGTGGTTTGTAGGAGAGGGGGAGGGAAGTTGAAGTGGTTTGTAGGAAAGGTTAGGGGGTGATGTTTGAATGTATAGTAGGGTACAAACGCAGCAGGTGCTATATTACACTATTGGCTAATAACTCTTCTGCTTGACCTTCATGTATCCTTCCTGCTTGGGTTTGAAAAAAGCAGATGAGCAGATTAAATGTGTTGATGTTCAGTAAGAGCAGAGAGGAAAGAGGAGAGGAGGATAGGGATGAAAGATGGTAGGGATGAAAGATGGATGATAAAAAAGGAGACGAAGAGGATGAAGATAGGGATAGAAGAGAGGAAAATAAAGACTAAATTGATGAAGGAGGAGAGGATGATGAAGTCAGGGGTGAAAGAAGAGAGAAAAACAAATGATGAACGATGAAAGGGAGGAAGAAAACTTAGTGAAGGCATTGATGAAAAAAGTGAGAGATGTGAGGACAAGGATGAAAGAACAACGGAAAATATAGACTGAGATGAAAAATAAATGTGGAAGAATGGAGGTTGAAGACAAAGATGACAGAATGGCGGAAAATTTAGACAGAAATAAAATAAAGAGTGGAAGACGAAAGAAGAATAGAAGATAAAGACTGATAAAAGAAGGGTGGATGATTAAAACAGATAAAATAGTAGAAGACGAAGACATGAAACAGGAAGGGAAGATGTAGACATGAAAAAAAGTGGAAGATGAAGACAGATGAAGAGTGAAAGACGAAGGCAGATGAAAGAAGAGTGGAAGAGAGAGACAGATGAAAGAAGAATGGAAGAGGAAGACAGATAGAAGAAGAGTGGAAGGTGAAGACAGATGAAAGATGACTGGAAGACAGATGAAAGAAGAGTAGTAATTGATGACGAATGGAAGAAAAGTGGAAGATGAAGCCAGGGATGAAAGAAAAGTGGAAGATAAAGACATGAAAGAAGAGTTGAAAATTAAGAGATAAAAGAGGTGTAGAAAATGAAAACAGGGATGAAAAAAAGAGTGGAACATGAACATAGAGATGAATGGAGAGTGGGAGACGAAAACAGACAGGGGAAAAAAGACTAGGAAATTAAGACAGAGGTGAATCAGTGGTTAAAGTTAAGAATGGAAGAGTGAAAGTGAGATTGCTGAGAAAAAAAGTTGTGGAAGATGTACTGTAATGAAAGAAGGCTGGAAGAACACATGGAAGAAGGGTGGAAGGTAAAAGTAAAATGCAAGATAAAAACATGAAAGAAAAATTGAGGAGGGAGGCAGAGGGATGAAAGAAGAGGAAAATCAAGACTGAGATGAAAGAAGCGCTAGATTAAGGAAAGATTGCGAGTTTAAAACAATATGTATGGTGAAGACACGAAGAAAAATTGGAAGGTGGAGATGAAAGAGGTAGAAGATGACGATAGAAATGAAAGAAAGAGGGGGAGACGAAGACAGAGATAAAAAAAAAAAGGTGGAGGTTGAAACGAGATTGAAATGTTAAGACAAGAGAGACGATATACTGAAGAACGGCAACTAAAGGGATAATAGAAAATTGAATGACGATGTCAGAGATTATAAACGAAGGATGGAATATTAAACAAAAACAAGGTTGCCAACATTCCCAAGAGAATGCAAGATGGTTTCCACACAGCTACTGTTCGGTAACATGCTTATGATGGAAAAATATACGGAAATATTGTATCTCAAAATTTACGTGTTATATGGTATGACGTTTGATCCCATGAATTCACATAAAAGGCAAAAAGAAAATTAAAATGCCTCCTGGAAGTCTTGGCCCAAGGAACAATTACTGTATTGTGCCAAGTTTGAAGTAAATAGGTGAAGAAATAAAAGAATGGCGCCAAAGTGAACACGCGTTTGGAGGAAAGACAAAACGGATGAAATGCGAATACCCCTCCACGCTTTGGTATGGAGCCCTAGTGAAAGATTAAGACAAGAATGAAGCCTGGAGGATGAAAAGAAAGAACAAAACAAAGATTAAAAAAATAAAATAAAAAAGCGAGGGATCAAAGCAAGAGACGGGATAGCGTTGTGACAGACTTCCTGTATTTCTTGTTCTGAAAATCTCTTGTTGAGTACATTTGATGTCATGCCATAAAATTATGTCCATCAGCTATAAAATCAGCAGTTTGTAAACTTGCCCTGGTGTTTATAGCGTCGTTACGGGCCATTAGAGTCAGCATAATGGGGTGAGGAAGACCTAGAAAATGAGGCTGTAGTTACTAAGCTTCTTGAGTGCAATCCCATCATTACGATGTCATATGTTTGCCATTTACTATTGCTATTTCTTGGCGATTTTAATCAACCAGATAAAGATCTCTGGTTTTGAAGGGGTTAATGAAGGTTATATCTAACAGGTCAGTCCGTAAATTCTCTCTTAAACTCAAGTATAACCTCTGGAGATAGAATAAAATATAGCAATACGTCATTGGACTGAAGGGGTTGTACTATATGGAACTACTTTTACCTGCCGCGATAGCGAAGCTGGTATTGTTTTCAATTTTCCTGTTTGTGTGTGTGTTCGTGCACGATAACTTCGCAGCAGCTCAAGATATCATCACAAAATTTTATAGATGTGTAGTACGGAAAAAATAGGTTACGAGTTAGAAATTGGTGAAAGTAGGTCAAGGTCTGTGTGTCTGTTACCACGATAACTTCGCAACCGCTCGGGATATCATCACAAAATTTTACAGGTGTGTGGTAGGGATGAAAATCTCCTACGAGTTCGAAATTGATGAAAGTAGGGAAAGGTCAAGGTCATATTCCGAGCTGCGCTATATCTGTATCTGCTCGCGGCTGGTATGATTCCTCCCTTTGGGGGCCTCTAGTTTATGCTTCTGTTTTCACTCATACAACCAAACTGGAATGAACATCAGAGTGAAAAAATTGACGAAAATAAAATCATAGACAATTAACAGCAAAGGGAATTTGTTAATTGTAAATATTAGTTAAGAGTCGTGGTAAATAAGTCCCCCTCTTCGTCTTTCCTCAGCCCCCCACCCCCCACCCCCTATTTTACTCACGCTACCCGTTTTTCTTATTCTGCCTCTTTACTGTCTCAAACTTCCGTCTCCAATTTTATTTCTGTCTAGTTGTGTAATCTTATTTATCCGATGGGTGGTTGGCGTTTGTTGCTTACAGAGTGACGCTCAGGGGAAAGCGACCTGTTGTTTTCACCTGATAGGGCAGTAAGAGACTGCATGATGATGATAGTGATGGCTGACTGTTGAATTCCGTCCTCTTTCTCCTTCTCTGTGCTTTTTACTCCGTCTTTACTGTATCAAGGTTTCTTCCCCTCATTTAGTGATATATAATTACACCTATTTATTACCTGTCCTCTTCTCCTCTTCATTTCTTGCGTTCTCATAACTCCTCGTGTTTACTGTTTTCAGGCTGTTTTGTTTTTTTCCTCTTTTAGTACCATCTAGTTTTGTACACATATTGTTTACACCCTTCTCCAGTTCCCAGCCTACGAATATCATAGGCCATCATTTTACTGCCTTGCTCTACTTTTACCTCATGCTGGCGCCTAGTTGTGTGTGTGTGTGTGTGTGTGTGTGTGTGTGTGTGTGTGTGTGTGTGTGTGTGTGTTCCTTACTGTCCATCCTCTCATCTGCCTGCTCTGTCGCCTACTGTCCTGCACTGTTATTATCGCAAACTTTCCTCTCTTTCAGTGTTTTTTGATTTGCCTTTGTTTCCCCCACGTTCACCTCTTCCACCTGTTTCTCTTGCTTTTTCCTCTTCCACTTGTTTGCTGCTTTACCTCATTTTCCTCAGGGCAGTCTAATTTTGTACTCTTGTTTTATACTGTCCTCTTCCTCTTCCTTTCTAGCTTTGTTTTTCTTTACTCCGCCGCTTCACTGTTAGGCTGCCTCTCCTCTTATAGTAGTAGCTAATTCTGTGTTCACGTTGTTCAGTCTCTCCTGTACTTGCTGTCTTCTCTTGCTCTCTCTATTTACTTTGTTGCATTCTCGTCTTCTTTTATTGCTTCCTAATAATGTATATTTCCTTCATCGAATCTTCCTTTCGTCTTCCTGATAATCGATTTTTTTTTTCCTCTTCTCTCCTACTTTAGGGAGCGCGGTAGCTCGGTGGTAGGGTGTCGGGCTCGTAATCGTGAGGTTGCGAGTTCGCGCCCCGCCCGGTGGCTGCCGTGCTGGGAGGGGTAGCGCTCTCCTGTAACCCTAGCAGGGCTATATGAACTAATGAGGTCTGGCTTGGGGATTAATCCCTTTTCTCTCCCACTTTACTGTTTTTACTCCTTTTCCTTTTTGTGTATGTGATAATATATTCTTTATTTTCATCACCTCTTTTCATCCTTTCTCTTATTCCTTTTTCCTCTCTCTTTGCTGTTTTCAAGTTTCCTTGTCATCTATTAGTTTTTCATTTTGTCGTCATCTGGCCGCCGCCTCTTCTTGCATACTTTTATCCATTTTACCTCCTCCTCCTCCTCCTCCTCCTCCTCTCCTCGCCGTTTCGGGTTTGCTGTTCTTTTTGTGGTGTTTTACTTCTCTTCATCTGTGTCAAGTTTACTGGTCTTTTAGTGGCGTTCCATTTTCATTTTATCTGACCTCCTTCCCCATCTTCTGTTTTTCGCACTTCCTTTTTCTTCTCTTATCAAGTCTCGTTTTCTTTTTTAACCTCCTCAGTGCTGTGAAACTTTATTATGTTCTTGCCATTTACAGACGGTTTTATTCAGCTGAGGAGATTTTTTCGAACTGGAAGGGTTGACCAGGTAATTCTCGAAAACTGAAAGGCTGAGTGAAATCGCCCGAAGATAGCAAGAATGGAGTATAAGAGTCTTTGTCGGATTTTCTTTTCTCACATTCCTTCACTCTTTTTTTTTTCCCTTTGCTGCGTTCTTTTCTCCTTAACATTCTCTCTCTCTCTCTCTCTCTCTCTCTCTCTCTCTCTCTCTCTCTCTCTCTCACACACACACACACACACACACACACACACACACACACACAATGATAGATTCTCAGTGTAGTAAAAACAGTTCAAAAAATTTTAGTATTAACAGAATATTAGATTTTTTCAATAATTTTTTCTTTATTGCTGCTGTTATATTGATTTTCTATATTTAACGGAAACGAGTCTATTTATCTTTTAATTATTATTTTTTAGAGCATATTGAAAAATGTAAGAGAAACAAAAGCGAGTCTGATGGAAGATGGAAAAATGAGGGAGAAGGGAGAAGGTAAAGCGAAGTGAGAGATTAAAGAAAAGCAACGGTGAGAGATTTATGGGGCGTGAGAGAGAGACTTTATAGCTGTGTTGGGCATTCTCAAGGTTCTCTCTCTCTCTCTCTCTCTCTCTCTCTCTCTCTCTCTCTCTCTCTCTCTCTCTCTCTCTCTCTCTCGTGTACATGTATAGTCGTAGTTTAATGTATGTGCGTATATGTTTACCTATTACATATATCATAATTATTATAAAAGGGTGACGAACTGAATTTCATGCTGTGTACCTGTATGAAAATATATGAAGTACATTTATGGCCTAACTTTATTGTACCTTTAAGAATGTTCAGTTTTTCCTTTTTAATAATAATATCTGCAGGTGCTGTGATATTTCCTCCACATTTCATTCCAGCACGATTTTTTCTACGATGTGGTGGGTGGAGGAGAGACAGTTTTATATCACAGTATATATTTTTTTTCTTTCCTCTAGCTATTGTTATTGTTAGTGTTAAGTCCAGCCGCACCGCCTCGTTAGGATCGTATGGTGTATGTACCCATGTAACTGTTTTATTCGGCCGTGTTTTAGATGCTCTGGGTGTTCGTTCCCAGGGTGTGCTTACTGGCTTGCATATACAGTCATTAGTTGTTATTGTTGCTGTTGTTATTATTATCGTCATCATCATCACTGTCCATCTTTTGGCTTTGACTTCATAACCCGTACCCTGAGGCCCAATAGTCCTCCTGCATGCCACATCCCTTCACATGTCGCCACTTCGGTGCTGTGACCCACCGTCTGTACTGAACACATGTTTGGGTTGTCTCATTCTGGATTAGTTTGAAGGGCGATAGTTTGATACATTAAGGGCCAGGTGCTGCGCTGAAATCTGTTTCCGTGGTTCACCAAATTAAAATTATCTGTGTTCGTAAACAGTACCCCTTTGTTTTCGTCCTAACCCCATTTCCCACATAAATTTAGGTGAGGCGAGGATCTCTAAAATCAGGCTATGGGTCGTGTTAACACTCTTAAGTTCGGGACAGCTCTTTGATTCTTTTCCTGCCAGCCCCAAATGACTATTCAGGTGGGTTAGTCATGAGGAGCCTTCTGAAGTTTGGGAAACTCTTGTATTTTCCTGTCAGTGACAAATGACTTTCCTGCCAGTGACAAATGGGTGAGTCATAGGAACCTGAGTGTCACTGCTTGTAACCATTGTCTCTGTCACTGTCGGGACAACTCGAATATTCTTTTCCTGCAAACCCAAGTGATTTTATTCAACTGAGAGTGAGTTACATGAGCCCGAGAGAATGAGTATTATGAATAGATGGAAAAGTGGACGTCTTGCATTCACTTTCCCCCTGTTCCCTCTTGTGTTGTATCAGTTGTGAGGCTGTTATTAAACCTCTTGAATCGGTGACTCATTTTCTGTTGTATTCGTGATGTTTCCTTTTTGTAATATTCAACGAGAGTTTTTAATTGCAGCTGAAGAGATTAGCTATAGCCTTCATGTACCCTTTCAGTATGAGGGATCTTTCTTGTAGTTACGTAAAATCGTCTGGGAACAACAAAAATCATCTGAAAAGTACGTCACAGGACTGAAGTGGTTAGCCTCGTGAATACGGTGAGGCCTGTATATATTTTCTGGCTCTAAGATGTCCTGATTCCTGGGAGTGGAGGAAACCCCTCACTCAGGTGACGCACTCTAGTATTTATTATTTTACTCTTGTTAATAAACAGGCGATTTTATTCACCGCAGTAGAGCATCCTGGTAGTGAAGAGGTTTGTGAAAGCAAGATATAATTCTGTTTTTTAGAGTCTATCCCCCCCCCCCCTGTTTCCTTGCTCGTTGTTGTCGTGGGGAGGGGCTTTGGAGACGTTGATTGGGACTTGATTTGGAGGGGAGCCATAGCAGGGTACCTTAATGAACTCCACGGTGTGTGGAAGTTTGGTTCCTAGGTGGATGCCGCACCTGCATCTCCATTCTGCTCTGCTCTGTCCCTTTTCCTTGGGTCCCTGTCCCTGCCTCAACTAATTTTGCAAGGCTCTTTTTTTCTACTGTTGCTTCTTCCTTCCTTTTCTCCTATCCTCAGTACTGTATCTTTGTCTCTAAATAGAGTGGAATTTTCCACATACATCAAAATTCTCATCAATGACCTTTAGGAAGTTGCAACAGGAATGATTAGGGTGTGCCCGTGGGCTATTGGTCTGGCCAATTGTAGGGATCATGGTGGTTCGATACCACCCCGGTGTGTGGACCTCTGCGGAGGTAGTCTCGGCAGGATCGGAACTGGGGCTTACTTGTAGCTTTCGGATCCAGGGGTGCTGTTGCTGGGTAGGGTAGGGAGTGCGTGCTTGAAGCTTTATCCCTACATGGGTCATTGCCGGGCCCTTGGACTGCGGGTTCCGGCCAAATAATCCATTCTTTTCAACATTCATGGTGAACCTTTTCCTTCCCAAAGGAAATGATGGAAATTGTTTCTGGTTCCCCCTCCCCCGGTTCTGCCGATTTTTTTTACCCTGATGGCAACCCCGGCTTTACTTCCTGGTATTTCTCTATCTTGTTCCACTGTTTCTCTGGCTGTTTCAACCTGCCTAACTACACCATCACCTGCCTCACACCCCCGTCCATGTACAACGCTACCTGTTTTATCTTCTTTTGTAACATTTGAAACTTACCTGCCTCCTCCCCCTCCTCCATCTACCCGTTCTGTTTCTTCGGCTTCCTCGTCCCGTCCTCATACTGCTTCCAGACTCACTAACCCTGCCTTGATCACCTTTCCTTTTGGACCCCAGACCAGGTCTCTGTATTTTAACATCAATTCCCAGACAGATGACCTTTCGCTGCATTATTCCCTGTTACAACAGGTAGGCTCCGACATTACAAGTTTGTTTGGACCGTGATGGAACCAATAGGTTCACAAAAAAATTCGTACTGTTAAACCCTCTGTTCTACCCTGGCACACATCAACCCACCCCAATCGTCGGTGGAGTACTATCCATGCTCGTCTTCGCTTGGGTCATACCCTCGTAACTCATGGTCAGTTGATGAGGCATGACCCTCAGCCCGTCTGGTCACACTGTAACTGCCCTCTGAATAGGCCTACCTGTCACCTTTTCTTGATTTCCCCTCTATATTCCAACAACACCTCGCAGCTTGTCCCTTCCTTTTCACACTACGTCGGCCCCCACAACTTATGGCTTTCGAAGGTAACTTTCCCATTGTATCTGTTTCCTATATTATTATTTTTCTTACGCGTTTCATGTCATACATTTGGTATAATTATTTACCCCGCTTCCTTCTACCTTAGTGCCATATTGCCATAATATGATTTGGTGCTGGTTCTTGATTATTCCTTCCTTTCCGTAAAGAGTATCCTGAGCTGAACGAAATCGTCTCAGTGTAGCAAGTAAAATAAATACGTCATCGGATTGAAAGGGTTAAAGAAGGTGTATTTCTGATGTTCAGAAAAATATCTTACTTTGAATAAAGTCGCCACGAGAGAGCAAGAATATAATAATAATAATAATAATAATAATAATAATAATAATAAAGACCTTACCCTCCTGGTGCGCTTAACTGCTGCACTACGATGACGTATTGTTTAATTCGTGCTCCCTCTCCACGATTCTTTTCAGATTAGAGGAGATTTCGAACTGAGTGGGTGAGATACAGCCTTCATCAACCCGTTCAGTACGAGATCTCTTTCCTGAGCTAAACTCGTCAGGAGAGAGAGAGAGAGAGAGAGAGAGAGAGAGAGAGAGAGATTCGGGCAGAGGTGGTTAAGTGAAGATTTGGGTTACAAGATTGCTGTGTGAGTGAAGTTGTGGAAAGTACATGGTTGTTACACATTAGGTGAGGAAGTAAACGTGGGGTGGTTGAGTATACAGTGCAGGAAAGCCCCATACATGGATGTTGTTGAGAGAAAGCTGTATAGTAAAGACATACGGTACATGGGGCTGGTGGAATATACAACATAGATACATGAGGGTGGTGGAGTGTATTGTTGAAACGTTTACATCACACTACAGAAGCATACATGAGTGAGTGGAGTATTATACATTACAGTAGACAGGCATACATGGGGTAGTGGAGAATGAGCTATTTATACTGCATGAGAGCAAAGGGGCATGTGTGATGGGTAGGCAGGATGGAGAGGGGAATACACAAAGACGAATCTCATGTACGTAGTTAGGAGGCCATAGGCTACATGAGTTTAAATCAGTATATGGCGTGGAAAGTCATACATGAAGGTGGAGCAGACATGTGGATGAGAGGAGAAAATGAACATGATACTAGATATACATGGAAGATTGATATACCTGTACTTGGAGCTGGAGGAGTATACACATAGACTTACATGAGGGTGGAGGGTCATACATGAGATGGAGGGAGGGGCATACATATATACATGAGGATGGAGGGTCATACATGAGATGGAGGGAGGGGCATACATACATACATACTTGAGGGTGGAGGGATCCTTGGCATCTCACCAACCCTGTGTGGTGGTGGTAATAAGGTCATGGGGGCACAGGTGATTCTCTCTCTCCCTCTCTCTCTCTCTCCTCTCTCTCTCTCTCTCTCTCTCTCTCACACACACACACACACACACACACACACACACACACACACACACACACACACACACACACACACACACACACACACACACACACACACACACACACACACACACACACACACACACACACACACACACACACACACACACAGCTATTTTCATAATTAGTTGGCTACTTTCTTCTTAATCACTTTTCAGCTTATTGTATGTCTGACTCTTCGTTTGTTTTTTTTCATTTACTCTATCCTTAATTTATAATCTCTCTCTCTCTCTCTCTCTCTCTCTCTCTCTCTCTATTTGTCATGTTTTTCATCCAGTTTTTTCCTTTCTTTTCTTGTTTTCCTTCTCATTATCTTCAGCTTCCATTATTATTCCTTCTGTTTTCACCTCTTTCTACATCATTTCCTTAAGTTTTCTTTCCTGTAGTACTTCTTTTCCCTCTTTCCTTAAGTTTTCTTTCCTGTAGTACTTCTTTTCCCTCTTTATTCCTCTTGAGAGTCTTATTATTACTCCCTGCCTCGTCCCCATTAGTACGTGAGGGAGTGAACTGTGCCGACCAGCTGATAATGTAAACAAGGATCAGCTGATAGTGTAAACAAAGCCACGTGTCTGGTCACCACTATATCACCCCCTTTCATTACATGCAGATATCCTCCCCTAAGTTTGTTGTACTCTCTCTCTCTCTCTCTCTCTCTGTGGGGGGGGGAAGGGGTTGTTGTGGGTGTGGGTAGTAATACTAGTTGCTCCCTATTGGCAGTCTGGCCGAACAGCCCCGAGTCCCTAAGGAAGGCCATGACCGAGACTGGGCTTTCCCACAGAGCTCTCGAGTGCATGTTGTGTTGTTGGCGCAGGTGATCGTGTGCAATACAGTCTTCCATAATGTGCTTAATAGTATGGGGTGCTGTGTTGCATTCTGGACAGGCATCAGCTGGTGAGTCATCCAACCTCTTGTGATAACTCAAGAGGGTTGGATGATGCCCACATCTCAGCCTGGCCAGGTGGACCCTGTCCTCACGAGGGAGGTAGGATTCAGAAGGGTGGATATCAGGAGGTCGTGCATGCAGCTGTGTGTTGTCTTTGGGTGACTGAATAGAACGGCGAGTGATTTGGGTATGGATATGCTTTTGGAAGCTGGTTTGAGGCGGGCGAGCGGGGAGGGATGACAGTATTTGTGTATGATATCGTGTGCTGGGTGTTGTTTTGATGTTGCTTGGTGTGTATGGATGTGCTGCCATGTTGTATGGTGAATGATGTAGGTTTGTGGAGGTTGCGGCAAGAATTTGTGTGCCTCTCGTCTAGATGATCCTTGAGTTTGAGGACTTTAGTTTCTTGGTGTAGGTGGTGTGTGTGTGTAGTAGCTGTGCAGTATGTGATTATTTTTAGGACCTTGTTCTGTATGTAGTGTGTTTTAGTGAGGTTAGAAGCCCAAGCATGGCTTGCACAATTCATCACTGAACGTATATATTGTATACTGTGGTGGTGGTGATTTCTTTGGTGTGTCCGAATGTTGTATGGACAAGTGACTTTAGGGCGATGTCTTTGTGTTATTTTGAATGTTTGTGATGTGTTGGTTCAATGACATTGATGTATTGTATGTTACGTTAAGGAGTGTGTGTGTGTGTGTGTGTGTGTGTGTGTGTGTGTGTGTGTGTGTGTGTGTGTGTGTGTGGTAGGGGGTGGTGTTTATGATGAGGTGTGGAATGTGACTATGTTCTGCTGTCCAGTTTGTGAGAAGGGTCACTGAAGGTTTGGCTGGGGCTATATTGAGTCTGTTTGTTGTGAACTATTCGTGCAGTTTGTTGAGGTAAGGTTGGAGGATGTATGCGGCTGTTTGCGTTTTGGTGTGTACATGCGTTACGTCGTCTTCACAAGAAGCAATGTGTATCTGTGGGGTGTGGGTATGTCGTGCATGTTTAGGTTAAAAAGTGTAGGGAACAAAACAGATCCTTGTGTGAGTGTGGGTTTTGGTGGGTGGGTCTGGGTCTGGGTGTGGGTGTGGGTGTGGAAGGGTGTTCGTCTGTCTGTATGTCTTTTATATATATATATATATATATATATATATATATATATATATATATATATATATATATATATATATATATATATATATATATATATATATGACATTCAACATACGGTTGATAAATACATGAAATTATTTAAGGTTGATTTAAAAATCATTTTGGAAAGAAAAAAATAAAAGTAATGAACTGGATTAGGGAAGAGAAGAGGAACATGGTAAATGAAGAAGGCGGGGTGAATGATAGTGGGAGATAAGGAAGAAGGCAGAATGGAGGAAGAGAAGAGAAAGCAAGAAGGAAGGCATAATAGGGATGAAAGCAAGGAAAAGTGCAGTCTAAAGAGAGTGGGGAAGGGAGACAGAAGGGAGGAGGATAGAACAGAGGGAAGAGATTTTTTTTTTTTTTTATGCAGGGAAGGAAGAGTCAAAGGCCAGGAGCCCTCATATTGTTTCCCCGAAGAAAAAACAGAAACAAGATAACAGAGCCAAATTCAAGATCCGTTCATTTCGAGATGCCTGGACACACTTCGTTTGAAAGACCAGAGGTCATAGGCAGTAGGAAATAGACAGAGGAAGACAATTCCAGAGTTGGCCTGCTGCATACATGAAGGACTGGGAGTAACGGTTAACTTTTGCATTAGAGATTCGGATAGAAAAGGGATGAGAGTTTGTAGCTAGACGGGTGATACACGCCCACCGTAGTGGTGGAGGGATGCAAGCAGACAGTCCAGAGGAGCAGTGACCGTTGAAATATCGATGGAAAAGAGGTAAAGATGCAGAAGTTGAAGGGAGCCAGTAAGAGGACAGCTAATGAGACGAAAAAGCCTTTATCTCCACTTTGTTGTGAAAAGTCCCCTACTCGTGAGAGTTGTACTATACACAGAGGCGAGTAAAACGCGTCTATAAAGTCAGCAACTGTACAGGGGTAGAGAAGACAGAGTCGGCTTAGCATACCTAGTCTCTTGGAAGCAGATTTTACATGAGAGGTAATATGATCTTTCCAAGATAAATCCCAAGAGAATGAAACCTGAAGTATGTTTAAAGATGATGTAGGACTGAGTTGGATATTGTTAAAAAATGGAGGGTACTCCTACGGAAGATTTTTTGGGGTTGATAGATGTAGGAACTGAGTTTTTGATGCATTGAAAACAAGATTACTTTCACCCCAATGAGAGATGAGCCAAGTCAGACATTAGGTGTGACGTAGCTTCATCCCTTGTTTGCTGAAGTAACTGCTGAGATGGAAGCTGCAGGAAGCGAATAGAAAGGTGAAGGCTGGAGTCATCGGCGTATGAGTGGTTAGGGTTAGATGTACAGCTTAGAAAGTCATTGATGAATAAAAGGAAGAGAGTGTGTGATAGGACAGAGCCCTGAGGAACACCACCATTGGTAGATCTAGAAGAACTATGGCCGTCTACAACAGCAGCTATAGAATGACCAGAAAGGAAGCTAGAGCTGAATGCACAGATAGAAGGATAGAAACTGTAAGAAGGTAGTTTGGAAATTAAAGATTTATACCAGACTCGATCGAAAGCCTTTGAGATGTCAAGAGCAATGGCAAAGCTTTCGCCAAAGTTCCGAAAGGAGGATGGCCAAGAGACTGAAAGGTAGGTGAGAAGATCGCTGGTGGAGCGTCCCTGGCGGAACCCATACTATCAATCAGAAGGAAGGTTGTGAAAGGATGTTAAGAATAGACTCGAATACTTTTGAAACACTGAATGTTAAAGCAAGTGGGAGATAGTTTGAGGGATGGGAATGGTCTTTCTTCTTTGGAACAGGCTGAATGAGAGCAAACTTCCAGCAAGAAGGAAAAGTACAAGTTAATAAACAGCTGAAAGAGTTTACCTAGGCAGGGTGTAAGCACAGAAACACAGTTCTTGAGGGCAGCAGGAAGGACCCCATCAAGTCCATATACCTTGTTAGTATTGAGGCCAGTGATGGCAGAAAATACATCAGCTGAAGAAATTTTAATGTCAGCCATGAGGAAGTCAGAAGGGGGAAGTGATGGAGGAACAGCACCGAATCGTCTATAAGGCGGAACTGGAGGTGAAAGTCTGAGCGAAGAGTTCTGCTTTATCAGTAGAAGAAATAGCTACAGAGCCATCCGAGTGGAAAAGAGGAGGGAAGGATGATTAGGTAAAGTTGTTAGAAAGGTATTTTGGCAAGGTGCCAGATGGAGCGGGAAGAATTTGAGTTGTTAGAAAGGTATTTTGGCAAGGTGCCAGAAGGAGCGGGAAGAATTTGAGTTTGAGAATTCAGAACATGTAGTACGAATGACATTATTTTTAGCAAAGAACAGACTTAGCACGATTCCGGGCTGAAACAGAGAGATGAGATTCAGGGGTGGGTTAACTCCGGTACCTTTTGTAGGCCTTCTCTTTGTGGACGGCATAAAAACAAGCGTGATTAAACCATATATATATATTTTTTCCATTAGTCACAGGATATGAGAAAGGAATGTATACATCCATGCCCTAGAAAATAACCTCTGTAATGCGCAGAACGAAGAGAGGAAGCAGGAGAGAGCAAACAGTAAAGGGGAGTGTACGGAAGAGATGGCTAAAAGGAGGAGGACAAAGGGCACATAGAGCTGAGGGCTCGACATTCACTGTATTTCCCCCCACTGCCTAATGGAGGGGGGAGGTGGAGAGTTCGAGGGGAAGGGGGAGTTGGGGGAGAGATGAAGAGGGAGAGGGAAGAGATGGAGGGAGATAGGGATGAAGAGATTGAAATGGGGTTGAGGAAAGGGGAGCGAAGAGATGGAAGAATGGAGAGAAAGAAGGGATAGATGGACGGAGGAGGGAGAAAAGGGTGAGTTTAAGAGAATGGAGATGAAATAGAGGACGAAGTGTTGAAGATGAAGGAAGAGAGAAAAGACGGGGAAGGGAAAGGAAAGGTAGAGATATGGAAGAATAATGGGAAATATTAAGGAAGGAAAGACGAGTAGAGAAGGGATAAATGGAGAAGAGTTAAGTCCATATAAAAGGAGGAAGGCGAAAAACGTAAAACGGGAAGGGAGAGAGAGAAGATGGGGGACGGAGGTGGAGAACTGAAGAGGAGAAGGGATGAGAGGAAGCATGGGGAAGGGTTGGGGAGGGAAGGAGGAAGAGGGGTAGGAGAGCTAAGATTAGATTAAGGAAGTAGAGATGAAGGAAGGACCGTGGCCAGGGTGTTATTGCTAAAGGTGGACATCCCGCCCCCCTCCACAAAGACCCCCGTCCCCTCCCCTCTCTGCATTACACTGTCCCTCCCACTCCCCTTCCGCTATCCCCTCACTCCCTCCACCTCACACACATACCCTCCCCTCACTCCCCTTCCCATCCCCTCAAACACATACCTTTTTGCATTACATTACCCATTCCCCTTTCACTTTCGCTTCACCCTCCCATTCTCTCTCTCTCTCTCCACCCGTGTAATTTGTTTGGCGTAATAGGTGAGAAAAATTTTATCATCCTTCATTTTTCTCCCATCTCTCTGTCTGTCTGTCTGTCTGTCTCTCTGTCTCTCTCTCTCTCTCTCTCTCTCTCTCTCTCTCTCTCTCTCTCTCTCCACTCAGCGTGTGATTCATTTGGTGTAATAGGTGAGAAAATGCAAATTTGTGCAAGTCATTTGATTTTGCAGTTGCCGAATTATATAATGCCTTGTTTATTTTTCAGTATAATAACACTAAAGTAGCAGAAGTGTTTTCTTTATCTTCTAACTTACTGTAATACATTTGCTGACCTAAAGTGTTGCATAGTAATAGTGTGAACTTTCACAATCCAAAAAAAAAACTTGTCTTCATTGAGTTCATTTTACTATGTGTGCACTGTAAAATTCACAACCAAAAGATTGTTTTTCAGCAGTGCACCACATTATTAACTAGTACTGTAAATGTGGTTAACACCTTCAGCCCAAGGACATACCCGTAATTCTCCTTTTCTTCTCACTTACATCAGATAAGTTTACTTAGTCACAGAGAGTCATTTTCAACTGGAGGGATCTGGTTTACTTTTCATTAACCCCCATCATTGTATGAAATACTTTCCCAGGTTAAATAAAATCATTAGATGGTAGTTTTAAGTTAAACAATATATACATCATGTCAGGGAAGAAGTTAAAATACGGTATGTTTCTTATGACCTGCTACTAATCAGGCATTTAGGAAATGAACATGTTGGAGTGTAATTGAAACATTACTGTACACGTCATATATTTACAAACCAGTCCTCTGCTTCATCTTCTCACCCACCACCTATGCTGCTGTCGGATTAGTAGTACAGTACTTTATTGTAATTCTATGTAACTTTATGGTTAGTAACAATTCTGCATTGTACTCTGCTCCTGTAATAATAATAAAGTGTTATGGATACTACACTTATCCTGTGAATGTTTGTTCATTTTTTACCTGTTTGTGCTTCAGAGCTGCTCAATGGAGGTGACTGCAGAGGTGGTGTCAGTGATGGCAGCGACACTGGCCAATGGTGGCATCTGTCCCATCACCGGGGAGCAGGTGCTGCAGCCCAATGCTGTCAGAGATGTGCTGTCTCTCATGCACTCCTGTGGCATGTATGACTACTCAGGACAGTTTGCTTTCAAGGTACAGAGATTGGGGGGGGGGGAGTGTTGCTGCTACATTATTTTGTAGAAATACCACATTGGGCGTGGATCCACACACACTTATGATCATCTTACTTTTGGAACTCAGATATGTATATGCAAAAAGAACAACAGACCCAGAAATTTCTCAGTCATTCCATGTCATTCCTGTAGTGATAAAAATAGCTGATGACAGTTGTCCATTTTTAAATGTGCTAGAAAGGGGACACCTTCAAATGGTGGCTTGCAGTACTTGTACATTGGACTGACATCTAGATTATGCTGGAGTCACAGTAGCACATAAAATTTATTTCAACAGACAGAACAACAGGCATGGAAAGATTTTTTACTTTTTTTTTTTAATCCATCCTGCCAAAACAAAGCACAGTTATGACGGAAGTTTTTTTTTTTAAATCCATCCTGCTAAAACAAAGCACAGTTATGACAGGGAAGTTTTTTTTTTTTTAATCCATCCTGCCAAAACAAAGCACAGTTATGACAGGGAAGTGATCATCTAAGTTTGTTTTTGAATCCAGACCTAGTAGTGTACCATTACTTTATATATATATATATATATATATATATATATATATATATATATATATATATATATATATATATATATATATATATATATATGTGTGTGTGTGTGTGTGTGTGTGTGTGTACAGTCGGCCTAAGAAGTGACGGCGGAGTATCCAGAAATTTTCGGTCAGCGACAGTGCACATACTCTTCCTTATATCTCTACGAGGTGAAACCTAATACGTAAAATTGTAACAAAAAACAATAAATCAATGCCAAAGTACCTGTATACTTCAAAATTGTAGGAAGCAGTTCGTTAGTTACGATAATAGGAAATCCTAAACGGAACTAATTGAAATCTCACAACTATCGCTCAGGGACAGTCAGGAATAATTTGCGGAGTTCAAATCTAGTATGGTAACACGCAATAATCTTTTAGTAGTGTAAGCCTGAACAAAAAGGAGCTTCAATAAATAATATAAAATAGCAATTATTATTTATAAAATAATTTCCGTTACAATACCAGGGAATAATTTAAAGTCGTTTATTTCCGTTTCCAATGTCTTCATGGACAACGACAGAAAGCGGGAAGGCGGCGTAAGCCAGTAAGCTTTTTAAAATGTTTCGATCAACACGCACGAAAGGAGATAACATTTACTCAAAGACATGCAGTTATTATACTGCCTTTGGCCAGTTTCCCATTAAGAAAAATTTCTGGATTATTTAATATAAGCCAGAGGGCTGTCGGTGAAAGAAGTATAAAAATAGAACCTCGATGTTTGCCTATAATCGGAGCTCCTTGGTGAATGCTAACTTCTGTCAGTGTTTGATATTATCCTCAGTGCATAATCGATTAGCAAGAGTTAATAAAATCATTGAATTCAAAACTTGCAGATCAGCATTTTCTGTTCAGCAGGACATTACAGTTTATTTAAAAAGACAGATATTATGATTAAAAGATGGAGTAAAGAGTGCGTGGTTTTGTATTGCAAGAGTTTATGAACTCATGTTTTGGTCCTGTTTATTGCTTAGTGTAAGAGAAAAAGGCAGAATCTGTCATACCTCCTTACAATTAAGAATAACTTTGCATCAATTGGGAATAAAGTTGCTAGTTATAATTATTATTGTAAAGAGGAAGATGGAATAACAGGTAGTATGGTCTTGCTGCTACCGCAGGTAGGGCATCATTACGAAGAATAATTTCATTGTTATGGCATCCTTATTGTTGCTGTATCATCACCATAGCATTTGAAAATAAGGCAGTGTATTGCAGTCACTATAATTTTCCTTAACTGGTCGTCAAAACGAGAGCATCTGTATTTGAAATCCTGGGAAACGATTAAATCAGGAACAGAGTTATAGGCCTACTGCCCACCGAGCACGGAGTAATACATTTCACATTCATTCAAATCGGGAAAGGTAACTAAGTGTTAACTTCTATTATATCACTGCCTCCTGTTATTACATTCTTAGGGCAATATAATACATAATTTATTTGATATGACCTGATGAAGGCATTGAATGTTTACCTTATATTCACTGTTTTCATTGAACTTACGGCAATGCAGAGTGACCGAAGCAATCTGAAACTCTGCCATCACTTCTTGGGGCGACTGTATATATATCTATCTATCTATCTATATCTATATATATATATATATATATATATATATATATATATATATATATATATATATATATAATGATGGGTGACAGAGCGACTTGGAGGCGTTTTGTCTGCAGCCACCGTTTGTGGGATTGGGACGTCGAGCTATAGATAGATACTGTAGATAGATATTTTAAATCCACTTGTGTACTCTAATTTTGATTGATATATTCATTGCGGTGACATATTCTTTTGCTCACTGTACTACCAGATGATTTTATTCAGCTCAATAGGGACTCTAGCCTTCATTAACTCCATTATTACAAGATTCCCCAGAACCGCACCGGGGGGCGCGGTAGCACAGTGGTAGCGCGCTGGACTTGTGATCGGGGGATTGCAAGTTCGAGCCTCGCCCGGGCTGGCGTGCCGGGAGGGGTAGCTCCCTCCTGTAACCCTAGCGGGGCTATATAGTCCAATACAGGGCTTAGCTCGGGGGAACTCCATTTCTCCCATTTCTCCCAGAACCGCACCAAATCACCTGTTACGTAGCGACAGTGAAAGAAAAAGGGCATTGTTGTACCAAAGAGCTTCCCTGCTCAGTGTTATCCTTTACTGTATAACAGTGTCATGGACAATCAAGGAACACAAATTGAATTTCAGATAATTCAAAAATTATTTTTGTTTGGTATACTGTAATTATATGGAATGAAGAGTTAAAAATTACAAAGGTGATTGATAATGCCGTGTAATTTGGTGTATACAACTGAGCATTTTTTTTTTTTTCTTGGTTTATGTTTAGGTGGGGGCATTCACCATCCACTCACTCGATGTAGCGCTTCTCTCAGGTGACTGCTCTTTCTTCTCTCTCTACTTTCTTCCCCTCCTTCCTTCCTGTTCTGTCTCTTTCTTCTTCATTCTTTCCTCTTCCTTCTATGTACGAGTGACTTTACACTGAGTGACAAGCCAAATGGTTTCCTGTACACTAGGAAGCCATTTACCACGCTGGGTGGTAACCATATAACCAAATTATGGTGCCTGGTGGTTCAGTGGGTAATTAAAGTGTTCCAGTTGGATTAAGCCCTTGCAGGTTTATATCCAAGTGGTGGTTCGGGTTTATTCCTAACATAATGCGACTCGGGGATGACTGAGGCTGGCCACTCTCATCTTGAATGTCAGAACCAACTTGCCCAGCTCCAGGCTCCTATGCCTCTCATGGGGCAGCACAGGATCAGATGATGGATGGATGGATGCGCTATGTTCCAGTCTGTGACATGTGAGATTTTATTGTAGACATTGTACCATATTACAGACATCAGAAGCCTTCGCATAATGTACTTACAGTGTTTAAACTCTAGTATTAACAGGGCAAAATCTGAGTCTCAGAGACTTATGGGTTAACCCAAATAGTGTTGAAAGGAAGAATATGGTATTTAAGGTGCCAGATCAGATGAAGAAGGAAAACATCAGAGGTAAGCAGTGTGTGAAGAATGGTGAAGGAAAGGTAGTGTTGGACAGTGAGGATATTAAAGATGCCTGGAGAGGGCATTTTATCTGGTTGCGGAATGAGGAGCTTGACAGGAACACAGAAAGTTTGGAGTCCGTTGATCCAGTGTTTGGCCCCTGGCCTTTAACTGATGCTGCTACTGAGTAGAGCAATAGGCAGGAAGCAGGTGGGAAAGGCAGCAGGTGTGTCTGGGTTGACTGTTGAGATACTGAAGGCCTCAGGAGATATAGGAGTGGGTTTAGTTACTGATTTGATAAATACGACTGTCTGTGAATGTCAGTTGACACTATTGAATATGTTTATGTGAAGCTGCAGAATGTGGTAAATGTTCCAGCGTATCAGATAGAGCTAGGATACCGGGGGCTTCAGTGAAGAGTGAATGGAAGCGTGGCCCATTGGATTGGACAAACTTGGGCTGTCTGGACATTGCTACTCCTCACTTGGTCCTAGGGTGGGAAAGGAGGCCCAGATGATGATGATGATGATGATTTATGTGTTGTTCCGAATGACTGGCTGAAGAGTGTGATTGTAACTGTGCACAAGCAGAAGAGTGATGCCCTGGAAAGAGGAAATTATAGGGGCGTAAAAGTTTGAATCGGATAATGTAGGTAATGGAGAGAGTCCTAGAAGGTATGATTCAGGAAAAAGTGAATATTAATGAGATGCAGTTCGGGTTTATGCTAGGCAAATGGACCACTGACTCCACAGTCATTGTTTCACAGCTTCAGGAAAAATATATCAAAAAGAATAGGGAGCTGTACTTTGTTTTTGTTGATTTGGAGAAGACCTTTGATGGGGGGGGGGGGGGAGTGGCCAATGTGAAAGCTTGGGATTAAGGAATGGCTGTTTAGAGTGGTTTTGGCAGTGTATGTGGGTGCTCGCACCAAGGTGGAAGTGAATGGAGATTTGAGTGATGAGTTTTCTTTGAATGTTGGCATGCATCAGGGGTCAGTCTTGAGCCCCTTATTGTTTATCATGGTGCTTGAAGCTTTCTCACGTGACTTCAAAAATGAACTCCCATGGGAGATGTATACTAATTACTTGTTGACTGCAGAGAATGAAGGGGGAAGTGCAGGAAAGATTAAAGAAGTAGAGAGTTGAAGTGGGGCACGAGGGTTTGCGAGTAAGTGCGTATAAATCAAAAGTGATTGTATCTAGGGGTGGTGGTGGTACTGTCAAAGCATGAGGGAGAGTGGCCACATGTTTTTTTTTTTATGTGTCCGACTCTGGGCATAGGCTTCACAGCCTGCTATCAAGGCCCAGCAGTCCTCCTACATACCATACACCTCTACATGTCACCACTTCGGCGCTAACACCCACCGTCCATATTGAATACATGCTAGGGCTGTCTCATACAGGACTGGTGTATTGGTATTAGCAGGGGTATTTTTACGACATGTCGGCGGGTCTTCTGGTTGCCACAAGGGTGTGGAAAGTAATTCCATCGTGTTCAGTATTTGTGATAAGTAGGTGCATAAGAAATGTAGTGGCATTAGAGGATGACTGCAAGATAATGTTGATTTTGTGTATGCAGTGTTTAGAGAAGAGCATGTAGAGATTGTTAGGTATGAAGGAATTGAATTAGGTATGAAAGAATTGGTGAATTTCTTGAGTGTGTACAAGAGTAATGTTTTTTTGGGGGGATGTTATGTGCAAGAGGTGGAACTGGAGTTAGCTCTGTGACTAAGATAAGGAGTGGTTGCAGGAAGTTCAGGGAGCTGTTGTCCCTCCTGACAAAAAGAGGGCTCTCCCTCCATGCTAAGGGGTCTTGTATGTGGCATGTGTTAAGAGTGTAATACTGTATGGTAAAGAGACCTGAGCAGTAAAGGAAGAGGATATTCATAGGCTTAAACATAAAAAAATTGATTAGATGAATGTGTAGTGTGTCCTTGAAAACATGGCTGGGTGGGGCTAGGTTCACAGTTAAAGAGTTAAGAGGATGGATGGGACTGGAGTGTATTGGTGTTGTGATGGGGAGGGGTAGATTAAGATGGTTTGGGCATGTGGAGAGGATGGAGGTGACAGTTGCGTCCGGAAAGTGAGAAGTGTGAACAACTGGGGTAGGGTTGTGAGAGGCAGACCTAAAAAGGCCTGGGACAAAGTCTGAGAGTGTGACCTCAGAGATAAGGGACTGAATAGGGAGGTTGCCAGAGATCGAGCAGCATTGAGAGCCGCAGGTGACCAGGCTGTTGCACACAAGTATACGAATGGTACAATTAACTGTATTAAATATATGTTATTAGTGTTATAATAAAAGTGTTACCTACAAGAAAGATTCCCCCTAAGTATTCACAGTAATACATAGAAATACTGTGCCTGCATAGTAGAAATAACTACACAATTGAGCTTGAGTGAAAAATAATATAAAGTCTCAGAGTAGAAGGGGCTGTTACACTATTGTGTAATGTAAGTTTACCACTTGATTGCATACATTTATATCTGAATGTCTCCATCAGGTTGGGCTGCCTGCCAAGTCGGGTGTGTGTGGTTCCATCATGCTGGTGATTCCAAATGTTATGGGCATCTGTACCTGGTCCCCTCCCCTTGATCCTTTAGGCAACTCAGTCAGGGGACTCAAATTCTGTGAGGTAAGTTCGTTATAAGCTTTGTTAAATATAGGGATTACCAGTGCTGTTCAAAGAAACTGTTGTTGATGTTTTTGTTGTTGTTAGCAGTAGTAGTAGTAATAGCAGTGGTAGGAGTTGTACTAGTAGTGTAATTATTATTATTAATTATCAGCTGTGGTTCATTGGGTTAGAGCACTCTGACTGAAGGGTCAGAAGTTCAAGTCCACCCAAGGGTCATAGTTAGACATTAGGAAAGGCATCCGGTCATAAAATGTTTCACGCTTCAAAACCAAAGTCCTCTACCCAGGGGCAATGCCTTAGCCCTGGTCAAAAAAGGAGACACGGTGCAAAAAATGTACATATACTGTATACTGTATATTATGCTCACCATCCACTCACTCAATCTAGTGCCACTCTTGGGTGTCTGTCCTGTCCTCTCCTCCCTTCTTTCCTTCCTTCCTTTCTCTTTTGTCTTTCTTTACATCATTCTTTCCTTGTCCTTCTGCTTACAGGTGACTTTACACTCTCTCTTATGTCTTTCATTCCTTCATTCTTTCCTCTTCCTTCTGTCTGTGGGTGACTCTACACTGAGTGACAAACCAAACGGTTTCCTGTACACCAGGAAACCATTTACTATGCTGGGTGGTAACCATATAACCAAATTATGGCGCCTGGTGGTTTAGTGGGTAATTAAGGCGCTCCAGTCGGATTGAGCCAGTGTAGGGTTATATCCAGAGGGTGGTTGGGGTTGATTGCTCGTGTTATGCCACTCAGAGATGAGTGAGGTTGGTCACTCTCATCTTAAATGTCAGGACCTACTTGCCAAGCCCCAGGCTCTTACGCTTTTCATGGGGCAACATAGGATTGGATGAGTGGATGGATTATTATTACTTGAATAAAGACACCTACAGTGGCCTAGATTTGTTTGGTCTATCACCCTTTAATATTTAGAACTTTGAAATAAACCAACTACTATATGTATGAATAAACTACTATGTGGTCATGATCCATTGCAGGGAACAAACTATTGATAAGTAACTATTATAATTTTGTTAATAAAACATTTTTCAGAACTATGAAACCAAAAAAAGTTTTTGCAAAATCTGGGCCCATAGGGAGTGTTCCTGCAAAGTTTAAACAAAATCAGTTCATGCATCTAAGAGGAGTAGCTGGATTAACCTTGATACTGAACTGACAGAGAGTGGTCCAGTGTTATATAGATTATACGCAGAGCTTTGTAAAGCCGGAAGAGGACAAAGCACAATACTGTAAATCACCCATAAACAGTCCTGACTCTCACACAACCCTATTATTATTATTATTCTTACAATATTTTTATTATACAAAACAAGGGTCTGAGCCTACCTCTCATTTTAGCTGTTGCTGTGCTTGGTCCTTCATGTGGAATTTTGGTGGTGAGGACTCCTGACATTGTGTGTGTGTGTGTGTGTTTTTAGAGGTGGAAGGTATTGTATGGCACCATCAATGGACAGCATTATTGGATGATATTCAGCAGAGGGTGTTGTGTAGATGAGGTTAGGAGGGTTTAGGGCATTGTGGAGTCAGGTGGTTCTTACCATTGATGGATGGTGGTGGATCACGTGAGGTTATTCCAAAGGGATATGGTGGTAGGCATGTGAACCTGAGTCCTTTAGCCTGTGGTAGGTTGGCTTAGAATTATAGCCACTGGCCGTTACTCTTGCAGAGTAAGAGAGGACTATAATTGGTTTTTAACTGCTTAATTTCTGAGTTATCATAGAGCATTCCTCGAGTCATTTGACTCCAGTTCCTTGTCCCCAGAAACTCAGAGAATTAACTATCACTTATAATAATTCATTCCTATTCATTTTTTATTATAAGGAAAGAAGGAAGTATAACCCAAGGCAGATGGGCTCATTACTCAGTCAAATTATCCATTATAGGATTTTTTTTCAATGAAAGAGTTTGAATCACTGGGAATTGCAGAGCATGTCAGAAGTCATAGATGTTGGGTCACTTTTTATACGATTCTTGAGATTGTGAATGAGCTTGTTGATTGTCCAGAGCCATATAGAAATTCTCACTGGAGATGTAATATGTCTTAATAGGTTCAAACATTACTTTCATTCTCTGTGTTCAGAAGTTCCTTAAAATGTTCTCTCCATCTGCTCACTTCTCCGTTCTCCACTAGTAATCTACCGTTTTTATCTTTCACTTCCCGACTAAATTCTTTAACAACCTGCCTACTGACACTAGCTCTTTCCTGAACATTTTCTTACATTCCCTCCAATTTACACTCAGATTACTTCCAAATTCCTCATCCACTCTCTCCTTACTCTCTCTTACTAATCTTTTCACCTCTTTCTTCCTCTCTACATAAAACTCTCCCTTCTGTCTCTCAGCGTCCTCCATACCCCTGTTTCTCATCCACTCACTATATGCATTCTTCTTTTGTGTCACAACCTGTCTCATCTCCATTCCACTATGCTGTTCCTTGCACCCCTTTTGCCTTCTCTTCACCCCACGAACGACCTCACATACTGCACAGATTTCTTCTGTGAATATCTTGCACACACCTTCCACATCCCCCATCTGCTCCAAATCATATTTACCCAGTCTCTCCTCCACTTCTCTCTTATATTCAGCCTTTTTTCCATCCTCTTGCAACCTTTCCACCCTCCTTGTAAGAACTACTTCCTCCTGTCCTTCCCTTCTTCTATACCTCCACTTCATTTCAGCCTTGACTTTCACCACCACCAAGTGGTGGTCAGAAAGTCCACTCCCCCAACCTCTGTATGCTTTTGCTTCCATTACACACCTCATCCTATCATCCACACACACACAATCAATCATTAGCCTCCGTTCATTCAGTTCACCGCCCACCCTTCTCATCATGTACCACCTATACCGGTAGATCATTTTTTGTCTGAAGAGGGTATTGGCTATCACCAACTCCCTCCTGGCACAGATGTCCATAAGAGCACTACCATTCTTATCCACTTCTGCAAGCACACACCACTCACCAACTACTCCATCCACCTTCACATCCCCTACTTTTTTATTCATATCTCCAGTCAAAAACACTTTCTCATTCCTTTCAAACTTTTCTGTGCACACTTCAACATTTGTCCAGAGCTCTTCTCTCACTATGCTTGCACGATCTTGTGTTGGCGCATACACACACAGTCACCCACATTTGCAGTCCAACTTTCAATCTTACCCACACAATCCTTGAGCAAACTGATCCAACTCTCTTATATTCTCCTTCCATCTCTTGCACACAACAATACACACTCCTTCTTGTGCCCTCTCATTCTCACCCACTCCTGTGCATATACCCCATCCATACTCCCCCATTCCCTCACACTCTCACCTCTGTACTCATATTTAGTTTCAGTTAATCCACACACATCTACTTTTGCACCCTCAGGCACCTGGACAATCCCTCTTTCACCTCATCATTTGCACCCTATACATTGCAAACTCTAATCCCTTTTCTGTCCAACTCTCTAATGCAAGAGTTAACAGTTACTCCCAGTCCTTCATTTATGCAACAGGTCAGCTCTGGAACTGTCTCCTTCTGTCTGTATTTCCTGCTTCCTATGATCTCCAGTCTTTCAAACGCAGTGTGTCCAGGCATATAGAAATGAACGGATCTTGAAATTGGCTCTCTTTGTTTTTTGTTTTTTTTCCTTGGAAGGAATGGAAAAAGGGAAAAAGAAATGTGTGGTAATCATAGGGGCATTTGTCTACTTAGTGTAGTAGGAAAAGTGTATGGTAGGAAACTCATTGACTGAGTTAGGGAAATGACAGAGAAATTAGTTGAAGAACAGGGAGGTTTAAGGAAGGGAAGAGGTTGTGTAGATCAGATATTCATTCTTAGATCTTTAGTGGAAAAGTTTCTAGAGAAGGGAAGGAAGTTGTATGCAGCATTCATGGATTTGGAGAAAGCATATGAGAGGGTGGATAGACAAGCATTGTGGAAAATATTAAGAATATATGGAGTAAAAGGGAAGTTTTTCAATGCTGTGAAGAGAATGTATGAGGGTGCTAAGGCTGCAGTGCATGTGGACAGTGAACTGTGTGAATTTTTTTATTTGAAGCTTGGGTTGAAGCAGGGATGTGTCATGTCTCCATTGTTGTTCAATCTGTACATGGATGGGGTTATAAAAGAGATACTGTACAAGGTAGGGCAGTGGATGTTGGAGTGGCCCTAATGAGAGAGGGCAGTGTTTGGAAACTCCCTGTATTGATGTTTGCAGATGATACTGTGTTGTAAAGTGAAGACAAAGGGGAACTGCAAGGCTTGGTGGATGTGTTTGGGAGAGCATGTAAGAAACAGAATTTAAAGGTGAATGTAGGGAAGAGTAAAGTTAATTATGTTTGGCAAGGGTTCTCCCTGTAGTGGAAAACGTGGTGCTACTGAGAGCACTGAGGGCAAGCCCAAAAGGGTAAGGCTTTTTTGATATTTTAGTTTAAGTGGCCATTGACTCCTAACATATCCCCACTGAATCCATGTTCTATTGACCTCAGTATATGATAAATCATTACATGATGAGTTCTTACTTGACATAACCCCATTGCTTACTGAAGCATGACTGTATAGTGTACTAATCAATCCACCTATGCATTACACAGGAGCTGGTCCAAGTCTTCAACTTCCATCGGTATGATAACCTACGCCATGCAGCCAACAAAAAGGACCCAAGGAAGCAGCGCTTTGAGTCCCGAGGCCAGAAGGTGGTCTCTCTCCTCTTCTCTGCCTGCTCTGGGGATGTTACTGCTATGAGGAGGTGGGTAATAACAATTCCAGGAAAGAAGTACTGTAACCAGAAATGCATAATTTATCCAACTATAGATTGTCACTCTTTTTCTACTTTATTGCATTGCAAGAGTAAACCTGTGTTCACTGCCCTTCGTGTGTACAGCTGGTCAGCCGTGGAATTATATACAGTATCTCAGTCTTCCCTCCTACCCATAAACGTGAATCTTTTCTTAACTGCCATGTGTCCTGGCATCTCAAAGTGAACAGGTCTTGATTCTACCTTTCTTTGGCTCAACTTCAATTGAAAGGGACAGTATTGCAGGTTAAAATTTTAGCCTGCCATTTTCTTTTGTGTGTATAGTAATTTATAGGAAAATTATTATCATAGGTCATTTGCACAGTAGAAAAGAACCAGGGGAAGTGGAGGGGAATTTTTGAATGATCAGATTGTCCAGTACATCTGAGATGATGTGTGGTGAAATTTATTTACAGGGTTGCTGAATGTACAGAATGTATAGTAGATAAGGAACAGGCTGGGTTTTTGAATGTATATATATATATTTGATGGAGTAATAGAAGAAGGGAAGGACGGGAAGAAGGAGTAGTTGCAAGGAGAGTGGAAAGGTTATAAGAGGATGAGAAAAAGGCAGAATATAAGAGAGAAGTGGAGGAACGATTGGGCAAATATGAATTAGAGCAGATGGGAGACATGGAAGGTGTGTGCAGGATATTCACAGAAGAAATATGTGCAGCATGTGATGTGGTGTGTGGGATGAAGAGAAGACAGAGGGGGGTGCAAGGAAAGCTTGGTGGAATGAAGGGTGAAGCAGGCTGTGGCACAGAAGAAGAAAGCATACAATGAATGGATGAGAAATAGGGGCGTGGAAGAAGTTGAGAGGCGGAAAAGAGAGTTATATGTAGAAAGAAAGAGAGAGGTGAAAAGATTAGTAAAAAGAGTAAGAAGAGAGTGGATGAGGAATTTGGAAGGAATTTGAGTGTAAAGTGGAGGGACTGTAAGAAAATGTTCTGGAAAGAGGTGAAGAGAGTAAGACTGGGTGGAAGTGAAGTTAGCAGGGGAGTGAAAGATAAAAATGGTAGATTACTAGTGGAGAAGGGAGAAAAAGTGAGCAGATGGAGAGAACACTTTAAGGAATTGTTGAACATAAAGGATGGAAGTGATGCAAGTATAAGTGGCTGGGGAATGGCTGGGAGGAGGAGGGAGGTGAGAAGACAGGACGAAATCAGTAGGATAGAAGTTGTGGAAGCAGTGAAGAAAGTTAAATCGGGGAAAGCCCCAGGAATTGATGAAGTGTGTGGTGAAATGCTGAAGCATGGGGGAGAGATAGTAGTAGAATGGATGTGGAAGATGTACAGATTGGCCTGGGAGGAAGGTAGAGTTCCGGAGGATTGGAAGTCAGGTATAATTATTCCCATGTACAAAGGAAAAGGGGAAAAAGAAGTGTGTGGTAATCATAAGGGCATTTGTCTTCTTAGTATAATAGGAAAAGTGTATGGTAGGATACTTATTGACAGAGTTAGGGAAATAACAGAGAAATTAGTTGGAGAAGAACAGGGAGGCTTTAGGAAGGGAAGAGGTTGTGTAGGTCAGATATTCATTCTTAGATCTTTAGTGGAAAAGTTTCTAGAGAAGGGAAAGAAGTTGTATGTGGCTTTCATGGATTTGGAGAAAGCATATGACAGGGTGGATAGACAAGGATTGTGGAAAGTGTTAAGAATATATGGAGTAGATGGGAAGTTGTTGAATGCTGTGAAGAGTATGTACGATGGTGCGAAGGCTGCAGTGCGTGTGGATGGTGAACTAAGTGAATTTTTCTCTTTGAAGGTTGGGTTGAAACAGGGATGTATCATGTCTCCATGGTTGTTCAATCTGTACATGGATGGGGTAATAAAAGAGGTACAAGGTATGGTAGTGGATGTTGGAGTGGCCCTGGTGAGAGAGGATAGTGTTTGGAAACTCCCTGTACTGTTGTTTGCAGATGATACTGTGTTGTAAAGTGAAGATGAAGGGGAGCTGCAAGGCTTGGTGGATGAGTTTGGGAGAGTGTGTAAGAAACGGAATCTAAAGGTGAATGTAGGGAAGAGTAAAGTGATGGTCTTTGAGAGAGGTGAAGTCAGTGAATGTACAGCGAGGTTAGATGATGAGGAATTGGAAAATGTGAGTACGTTTAAGTACTTGAGTAGTGTGATAAGTAAGGATGGAGGTTTGGAGGGTGAAGTGCTTGAAAGGGTACAGCAGGGAAGAAAGGTTGCTGGTTCCTTGAAAGCAGTGATAAGGAACAGGGAAGTGAGCATGGAAGTGAAAAGGTTACTACATGACAGTATTGTGATACCAACTCTAACTTATGGAAGTGAAGCTTGGACATTGTTGGAAGGGCACAAGTCAAGAGTGAGAGCAGTGGAAATGAGTTATTTAAGAGGAGCCTGTGGAGTCACATGGAGAGACAGGCTGACAAATGAGCATATAAAGGAGCGTTGTGGTGTGGATGTGGATGTGATAGGAAGTGTTAGGAGGAATACACTGAGGTGGTTTGGCCATGTGGAGAGGATGGAGGGTGAAAGACTGACGAAGAGAGTGTATGTGAATGAGGTGGAGGGTGGGAGAGGGAGGGGGAGGCTGAGGATGAGATGGAGAGATGGGGTGGAGAGGTATATGAGAGAGAGGTGTGTGAGTTGGGAGCAGGGCAGTGAAATGGCGGTGGCAGGGCGACGTGGAAGTGTTTTGTTTGTGGCAACCCCGAATGGGATTGAGGCATCTGGCAATAGGTAGATAGATAGATAGATATAATATATATGTGGGGCCTTTGTGGTAAAGTGTGTTTTTGTACACTGAAGAACTAGGGTTCATTCCCCGCCAGGGTAATAATCTTTGGGAGCATTCTTCTGGCCACGTACTGCTTGGCAGACATCAGGGGTGCTGTGGTTGAACCAGTGTTGCATACTTTAAAGTACGCTTGCACCTAGTTGGCTTGCGCAGGCCGATTACACTTGGTTCACAGACTACACACACATCCAAAGCCACTGCAGTACAACACTACCCTTACACTTACAAGCACTTCTCACCCTACATACAATCTCTACCAGACAGCCTAAGCCACTTGGTAGAGATACATTGGCTGTATCGTCCTCACTTCAGTAGGGATAGGCCGGTCTTGCAGTGGACACTCAAATGGCTGATGAGATGAGACATACTGTATATATGTACAATAATTTACCGATATACAATACCCCTAGATGCGATACCCAGGCTTAACTGTGGAGGTAGAAATTCCACCATGTCTCACCTAACGATGGTCAAACCCTGGTTGAACGATGGATTTTGATTTTTTTTACCGATTTTGATGACATTTTAGACAAAGTGTGTGTTTAGGTTGATTTATAAGTAGTTTTTAAACTTAGAGTAATGTGTTTTAGCCATAGGTGGTGTGAACATTGCCATTTTGGGGTACAATTTAATAAGTTTAATTTTTTCCAGACTTATATTTGATGATTTTCAGATTTTATTTGTTGATTTTAGTGAGTTATTTACAGGTGTTAGGCTTAGGTTAGCTTCTTTTACAGCTGTTAGGCCATTTAGATTGGCTTTAAACTTATTTTGGGGCTCAGTTCGGTGATTTTGGACTCTGTTGGGGGGAAACCCGAGGCTGAAAAACGCATCCCATTATTGTACGTGTTAAAACTACCCCGATATATGATACCACGCCTAATGATGGGTTTTTACCTAACCAACTGCATTGTTAAGCCGGGGTATACCTGAATATTATATATATATATATATATATATATATATATATATATATGAGTATAATACTGTATGGTAGTGAGACCTGGGCAGTAAAGGAAGAGGATATTCGCAGGCTCAAACCTAGAGAAATGACAATGATTAGGTGGATGTGCAGTGCGTCCCTGCATGCAAAGCGTAGGGGGGCTGGTTTTATGATGAAAGAGTTCAGAGGTAGGATGGGACTGGAGTGTATTGGTGTTGTGATGAGGAGAGGTAGATTGAGATGGTTTGGGCATGTGGAGAGGATGAAGGATGATAATTTGGTGCAGAAGTTGAGAAGCGTTAATATTTGGGGTGGAGTTGTGAGGGTTAGACCGAGAAAGACATGGGACGAGGTCATTAAATGTGGCCTCAGGGTTAAGGGACTGAATGTGGAGGGTGCCATATATCGAGCAACAAGGAGAGCCGCCATTAGGTAACAAAGGCCGATGTGTGCGAGCATGTTGGAGCCTTCAAAAATGAAATAATACGATTATATATATATATATATATATATAGTATATATATAAAATTTGTTGTGACTTCCAAGAGTGAAGTAGGTAAATTAACAAGTATCAAAATGTGGCTTGACTTTACAGATATGCACTGGCAGGTCTAAACATGGCTGAAAGTGACTACGATGGTCGTACAGCACTCCACCTGGCTGCTTCAGAGGGACATATGGATGTTGTCTCCTTCCTTTTGGAGAAATGCAGTGTTCCTCCTGCACCTAAAGACAGGTTAGACATAACTCATATGGCATATTCTTTTCATTTTAACTTTGCCTAAATTGCCATTAATCTATCTTGATTGGTGATTATAAGAATTGTTTAACAGTAGAATATGATACTAGTCTGATGATAACACAACCTGCCTAGTATATCACCATTTTTATCATCATCATCATCATCGACTGGACCTCATCCACCCCAGGGCACATTGAGGTGAGGAGCAGCACATCCAGACAGCCTAAGTTTGCCCAGTCCAATGGGCCACGCTTCCATTCAACTCATCATTCAAGCCCCCAGAATCCTGGCTACATCTGATATGCCAAAAACATTCACCACATTCTGTAGCTTCACATAAACATATCCAAAATCAGTCCGGATGCTGTCACATTGAAAAGGGGTGCCAAATCTCTGATCATGTATGTCTTTTCACAACATTCATCTAGCCAGCTCGATCTCTCGTCAGTCCCTTAGCCTCAACGGTTTCCATCACTTTTGTTTTATCTAATATTTACTCTCAAATCCTTGTACCACATTCCATCTCTCCACTTCGTAGGTCTTTCTTCTGCTACCTTCTCATTCTCTGCAGTCAACACCTTCTCATCAGCAAACAACACCCTCTATGGGAGTCCAGATCTGAAGTTACATGAAAGAGCATCAAGAACTGTGACAATAAGAGGCTTAAAACTGACCCTGTGTTGTCCTTCGGGAATATAATATTTGCCCTCCAGATTGCAGGCATAAGTGTAAAAGTCACCCAATTAACTACCTAGGAATAAGCTAAGGAACTTTCAAGGCTGTAGGTGAGAGAACATGAGAAAGGCTTGCCACAGGCTTCACAAAAAGGACAAAAATAGCAGAGTAAAAAAGCTGTAGAACCATGTAAATACCACTACTGATGTACACTGTCTTGATCACCCTCATCCTGAGATAACATTACTTGATGGGAACCACCTGGACACTAAGAAGCTCAAAGTACAGACGTTTTATTAAAATCTTGGGAGAGGTTTCTTTGTCTTTTAAGTATTTAGTGGAGCCATATATACTCTTCACCTTTTTAGGTCTGAAATGAGTCTCCCTGACTCCACCACAAAAGGTTGGTAGTGGTTGCAGAGAAGGGGTTAATTTCTTTCATAAGGGTGTCTATACTGAACAGAAGCAGAGAAAAATGTATGCATTAAGCAACATAATCATATTTTCCAACGTACAGTATGTTGCTGTGGTATCATATCATTTATTTCCTCCTGATTTTTCCAGTATTCATGATTCTCAGTCCTGACTCTTTTAATGTCCTTCATTGATTTAGCAGTCCTTTGACTGTCCCCAAACTATTATTTTTGCTCAGATTTCTTTCTCTTTCACCTTTTTGCCAACATTCTTGATGTTCTTAGTCTCCTCATGACCTCAGTTTTATATAATGTGCTGTACCTCTCTCCAGGTGGGGCCATACTCCAAGTGAAGAAGCAGAAAATTTTGGATATCCAGAAATTGCAGAATTCATCAGACAGCATGAGAAGAAAGCAGAGGAAGCAAAGAAGCAGGATGTGATACCAGAGACAGAGGAGGAGGAAGATGCAGCACAGGCAGAGCAGTGAGCTGCATGTTAAAAAAAATAATAAATATATAAAAAAAGAAGAAAAACAGTGACAGATATTGAAAAGGAGATGCAAATGACCAGGAAGATGGGGTGTGTAGACAAGATATAATGTCAGATAGTAAGAGGACTTGTCAGTACAAATGAATGTATAGTGAAGATCCTCTTAATTAAGTACCATGGGAGTTTGGCTGGTTTATATACTGTATACAGTAAAGTACAGTATATTCAAAATGGGACACAGCCCGTGAGAGAATTTATTCACTAAGTGTACAGTAGGTCATATAGTGTAATTTATTCACAGTTGCACAGATTTGTAAAAAGTTTATATATATATAATTTTTTATTTATTTTTTCTTTTTTAAGAAGGGAATGGTTTACCTGCTTTCAAAAATTAGAAATAACTGAATGCAACTTCATTTATCATTTTATTCACAATATCACAGATTTGTTGAAAGCTGATTTTTTTTTTTTTTTTTTTTTTTTTTTTTTTTTAAATAACCAACAGGGCAGATTTATTGTAAGGTAGTTTACCTCCCCTGAATCTTTGTTTTATACCCAATCAGAATTGTCCCTTGTGTGAGGCTTACAGCTTGGCCCATGCAGGCCTTCATTATGCCTCATAATTATGAGGTCTTGAGCTTGGCAAGGGTTAAGAGGGGGAATGGTTTATTAACCCATAAAAAAAAAAAGGCATAACTGAATGCAAGCTTGAATTATCATAATCATCCCAACCTGTTTCTGCAGTACATTTTCTGCAAAGGGCTTGGTAAAATCCAGAACATGAAAAAGAATACACAAAAGATCGATAGATGTATAAGGGTTATGTTGATACAGCATTGGGAATAAACACCATTGTTGTTCTTTGTTAAACAGCATTGCAGTTTTTAGGGAGAATTCATGTGTGAAGACCATTTTTGTTGTTTCAGCTGAAAAATTATCAGGAGAATGCAGAGGCAAGAGTAGAACATGAAGGAGAACTTGTGAGGTGAGTGATAGTAAAAATGTATCTTTAAATCAGACAATGGTGAAAGCAAGATATTGTATTAGGAGTTGTAAGTAATAGTGGTATTATGTGGAAAGTATTGGGAAATATTGTTTCTTAAATGTGAGTGATATAGACTTGATACTGGTGAAGTACTATAGTTGCCAGATACAGCATTGGTGAAGTTATTTCCTTTTCTCATCTGTTTAGAAACTTAGTAGGATATGGTGAGAAGTGTGGCTGATAGATTATACTGTTTGCCAACTAATGCATAGTACTGTGCAATGATTGCTCTTCTACCACAGGTTCTTCTTTCATTGTGCACAAGTTTTCCTTTAGTACCTGCAAGTGAGCTCTTAATTTTATCCACAAATGTTCATGTATATCTATACCCCTTCGTCATCCATGAAGAGAGATTGTGATTACACCTGTGGAATATGCAGCTCTGCCACCACGAACAGCCACACTTGAGCATAGTTGGTATTGAAGAGACCATCTTGATCAACTTGATACAGTCAGTTTGAAGAGAAAGGTGCTGAAAGTCTGCTGTGCATGAAAGTAAGGAGGAACTGCTCTTAAAACCCACAAGACAGTTTTGCCTGCTAGGTAGTGCTGAAGCTGATGTCTACAATTTAAAAAGCTTAATGTATATATCTTGTCATGTGCCGAGAAACTATTCTGCTATTCTGTTTTCTTGACATACTCAGACCCAACAATGGGTGGTGTGAGGTTGGAGTGCAGTTTGCATATCCCTCATATATGGAGCATGGCTATGTGTCTTTCCAAATTTTCAGTAGGAAAAGGTCAACCTTAGGCTATGGTAAGAACATCAGGAAATTCTTCCAAAACAGGAGGGAGGAGCAACCCTTTGTTGGGCTCCTTGTGTTAGTTTCTAGAGTTTAGTGATCAGGCAGTGACTTGCCTCAGAGTGGCATTCCATGTACAGTAAATCCCAAATCAAAGTGAAATCCTTATGACCACATCTGACTAGAATGCTTTTAACTCAGTAGACTACCTAATGTCCATTCCTTGGGTATGTGTATTGCCCAGCATAGTAAGCGGTTTCCCACAAGATACCATTCTTACTCCATTACCGGTACATTACAGCTAATTATAACATAAAGACTTAAAAAAGGACTCTGAATTGTCAGCTGGCTATTTGGCATTTTTGTGCTGACACATATGTTCTATCTTGTTTATTTCATTTAATGATTTTCATCACAGTTTAACATCAACTAGTACACAGGCATGAAGGTAAAAGAAAATTAAACTAATTGGATTATATACCATAGGTTAGAATACATATGACTTATATGGGCTGGCCTCAGCTAAGGCAATCATTGAGACTAGAGTGATTTAAAAAGAATGTACTGGGTATTGATTAGCACACTTCTTGAACTTCATCTACCTTTCGGGAGTGGAATTAGGATTGGGTCAAAAGACATATAGTGTTCATTGTATGGTGAAAGTGCATAAGATTCCAATGAGGTCCTGTGGTGCAAATTTACCTTGAATTCTAACTTCCCCAATCCCAGTTTGCCAAGAGGTTACTGTAAATTAAGCATGTCATCTTTGTGTGCGGAAGAACTCTGGTACTGTATCATTATAAGGTATTTATGTCTTCCTTTCCTTCAATATTTCCTCTTCCTTCTGTCTGTGGGTGAATCTACACTGAGTGACATGCCAAATGGTTTCCTGTACACCAGGAAACCATTTACTATGCTGGGTGGTAACCATATAACCAAATTATGGCACCTGTTGGTTTAGTGGGTAATTGAGGCATTCCACTCAGACTGAGCCTATGTAGGTTTATATCCAAGGGGTGGCTGGGGTTTATTGCTCACATAATGCCACGCAGGGATGAGTGAGGCTGGTCACTTTCATCTTAAATGTCAGGACCAACTTGCCTAGCTTCAGGCTCCCACGCTTCTCATGGGGTGGCATAGGATTGGATGATGGATGAATGGATTTATGTCCTTCCATAAGCCTACATCCACATTACATTTGAATAATGTGGCAATAGAACAAGTATGTTTGTATACTTTTGTTATAGGAACAGGCCATGGTGTCTGGATCTGCTGTTTTCCAGAGCTTTCTCCCTGTGGTTTTGAGAAATGCAAGGGACTGAGGGTTTGGGAAAAAGATATTCAGGCCCAGAGGCTGCTGTAAAGTCCAGGCTTGTAGGTAAAGGCTATGACTGAAGAGAGGGTGTCTGGAACTGTTTTAGTGGTCCACACTGGGAAACAGCATAGTGCCACCCTTCTTTCCTCAAATACCATGGTGTGAGAAGTTCTGAATTACATTTGATTGCAGCGAATTCTGAAATCCTCATGCTAATAGCAATGGCCATGTGCAAGAATAGTTTTTGGTAGCCATGAATCACAGCATGAAGAATACTGGTTCAGTGGGGGATCTGCTGTATAAATCCCTGCACTGCTTGGCAGAGATTCTTGAGATGATGTATATATCAAATCCATATTTTAAAGGATGGGCTAAGGCACTCATGCTTGACTTGGCTACCATCCAGTTCTTGAGCAGAGGTATAATGTACTAGGAAAGGCAGGATCACCCCTTCCATGAGGTCTGTGAGTTTAATGGTGATTAAGTTAGCTTGGAAGTATGACCACATCAGCTGATACAATACTTAATTCAAAAGCCTGCCAAAGCAAAATTTACATCTTTGATGGCCTTGGTCTTGTATCCATTTGTAACCCATTTTCATTTGTTGATTGCAGTTATCTGTGACTTTGGGTGCCATTTAGCTTTTACTCCACTATTGTAAAAAGTAGTTTTTTTTTCTCCCAAGTACCCTCACCCCCCCCACTCTTGCATAGGGCATTGGGTTTGAATTTGGAGTTTCCCTTCAGGACCAGCTGCCATCCAAGACTAGGTTGTAGCAATGAAGGGATATGTATGTGTTGTAGTCTCAGCCTGAACTTTGACTGTAAATATGAGAATGTTCCTTGCCTGGCAGTATTATACAAGGCTAGCTACTGAGCTTCTGATCCTACATCATTCCCATGGCAATGGCTCCCAAGGATGATGGTAACCATCTACCTCTTACCATTTTTTCAGAGCACAGCTTAGGCAGCATGACCCACTCCACAGTTGGGGCAAATGCCATGGCAATGATAACGTCACTCTCCTTCCAACTCCACTCACAGGGGTACCCCCTGTGCAAGCATTCAGACGGTGACTATTCCTAATTCCCCTCCCCCATCAGCAGTAATGAGCTTGCTTCAGCCATCTTGTGGCCTTCCCTTAGTCATCTTCACTGTGGGTTATCTCTTTCAGACTCTACTCTCTGTGTTCAGAATTTCAGTAGAATGAGCATAATGAAGAAGCTGAAACATAAAGAAAATTAGACAAAATAATGGTTAAGATACAAATGGAAAGAAAAACCTTAAGAGCCTGTTTTGCAACTCCCATGAGGTGCAGCCCTGTGTACATCACAGACCAGTGAGCATGATGATTACCTGCAACACCCATATTCAAGTCCCTAAGAGGCAAATGGGTAATCTTGAATCATGCAAGGCTGCTAAGGACTTAGGTTGATCATCTACTGTTAAATATTTGTAACCTACAGATGTGTAATCCCAACATGAACACATAACAACAATGAGTGTCCTTCATTTTGTAGTACCAAGATGGTTCTTTCACAAAGCTCAGTAATCAGATGGACAGTTAGTGGTGGCAGAAATGAATTTTGGATTATCACAGTGGTAACAAGCTAGCTAAAAGAAGTGAAAAGCTAATATAAATGAATTACTGAATGTTGATGGTACAGGAATCAGTAAAACATATCCCAAGAGACATACTGTACTGTGCATTAATTGTCATGTATATTACTTTTAAGAATTATCAAGGATTGGAAACTAACAAAAGCATGATGGATACAGTACTGTACTGTTTTTAAAGGATGTATTATTCTCATACAGATGGAAATCCGTTCTTGATTCCTATGTACAGTTATTCAGAAGTATGCTGTCAACCCCCAGTATTTACCTGAGATTTATAATTTTTTTCACAAAAGATGCATAATACATGTTCTCATGAAAGGTAGTTCATTACTATTTTGATTATGATGAGACATAGTATTTCTAATTTTAGTACTGTATTGCATTTTTCCCCCCTCAAAAAGATGCTAGTATCTTATGTATATATGTAACTGTCTTGTTCTCTTTTGCTAGACACAAATGGCCAGTACTGCACTTGCAAGGAGATATCAGAAAGTGTACATTATTGTCATTTCTGTGTTAATGATGCAAACTTCCTGTGTTAATGATGCTACCTGAATACACAGTGTCCCATGCTACAATTTCAAACTAACATATATATATATATATATATATATATATATATATATATATATATATATATGTGTGTGTGTGTGTGTGTGTATATGTATATGTATAGTAGTAACAGCACATTTAGTGTATTTTTTTCCTCTACCGGTGAAGTTTATTACCTGTTAATACCAAGTGCGTTACACTCATCACTGGTTGTAAAAATTCTGCCAATTCACTCGCTATCCGCACCCACACCCAGCTATTAATTTATCAACCAACTTACTTAATACAGTATTGATAATTTGCTGGTGGCCAATATTGCAGAAATTTGGAAAATATGAATTTCCTTAAGAAATACCAGGAAGAAATAGTTTTCAATTCCAATTCATCGTTTATATTTTGAATCACACACACATCCTTATAAATGTATTTGGAAAGAAATAGCTATAATATTTGCCAGAGAATTAAAAGTATTGTACTGTAATGAAATTACATTAGGTGGAAATTGGTAATTTATGTTAGCAAAACATTTCAGTAACATAATTTATGCATCAGGGTAATGATGCAAAGTTTGTGGCATCCACATTTATATATCTAAGTAGTGGTGAGGTAACCAGCTGGTTCTCAAATTTATATGTACACGGTACTTGTACTGTATTTTGTAACTGAAAATGAATTGCTTGTAGTTTTAAGTTATGAATTGGTATTGTAGCACTGGGCACATAATACTTTTAAGGACTTACTCAGCTGATTCAGAATTACAGGGACTAGATACATTTTTTGTTTCTCAAGAAACTTGGCAATTAATACCATACTAATATTGGCATATTGGCAATACAGTTGCATTATGTTGAAACTCATTATCTAACTTAAGTGCAGTGTCTCTCCTATAATGTGGTTAACTGGAACTGAACAGTGCCTCCTCAAAGAATCCTCCCAAACTAACTCCTCTGACCCTTGTGCTGCCTTTTAGTCCAGCATGTCTAAATTAATATCATACGAAGATTGGCTAGGCTGTACACAATCATTCACTTTGTATTCTTTACTGATGATACAGGTAAATCAGTTAATCATAGCACATAAACCTGAGTTCGGCCACACAGGTGACAATTTGGTTCATTAATTCCTAGGAACTTGGCTTTACAGAGTGTCATTTCATCAATGGTAAAGCATTATGATCAGCAGAGTTTTCTGATAAATTTTCAAATATCATTTCAGCTGCTATTCCTTCCTGTCAGAAAACAGTATCCACTGTATATTGTAGTGTTTACTTGAATAAGTTAAAACAAAATTTAATAAGGGTTCTTGCATGAAAAATCAGCATACGAGGTCTGACTTCACACACACAACCCAGCATTCAAAGTTGGCTTTCGGTATCTCCTGCAGGTGCTCCATCACGTTCATCATGATCTCTTTTCTTGTCTCAAATCGGGAACCCTTCAGCAGAGTTTTAAGCTTGGGGAATAATCAAAAGTCGCACAGAGCCATGTCTGGTGAGTAGGGAGCCTGCCGGACCTAGGGGATGTTGTGCATGGCCAAAATTTCCAGAATCAGTTCAGAAGAATGGGCAGGCATTTTGTCATGGTGCAGCTTCCAACTTGCCACTTTCTTAAGGTTTGGTCTTTTTCACCAAACTGTGTCACGAAGATGACAGATAACGTCGGGTTAGTAATGTTTGTTGACAGTCTGACCTTTGGGGTGTATTTGTGATGCACAGCACTGCGGTGGTTGAAAAAAACTGTCAACATGCATTTCACCTTGCTGTGGACCTGTCGTGCTTGTTTTGGCCGAGGCGACTGCATGCTTCCACTGGGATGACTGTGTTTTGTTTTCTGGGTCATACTTGTGCACCCATGTCTCATCTCCAGTGATAACAGTCTTCAGCAAGTTTGGATTGCGATTTGCACACTCTAACATGTCTTCAGCAGTTTTCATCCACAGTGCATGTTGTTCCCGTGAAAGGAGCTTTGGAATGAACTTGGTGGTTACTCTTCGCATGCCCAAATCATCTGTTGAAATTTCGTGTGCTCGTCCATTGCTGATTCCAGTTTCATTAACAGTTTCTCTAACAGTCAGCCAACGATTTCCCATGACCAAATCGCACACTTTCTTCACATTCTAAGCACCCCTTCTTGTTGATGGCCTCCCAGGACATGGATTGCTCGTGACTGACATAGCCATTTTTTAAGCATTTGTACCACTCCTTTATTTGTGTTACCCTTCATGGATTTGTTTGCAAAAACTTGCTGGCAAAATTTGATGCAGTAACATTGTTCAACTTTTTTGGTCATAGTGACAAGCGCAGGAACGCAACGAACAAAAGGTGCGTGACCATGAACACAAGCTGAGTGACAGCCATTGAATCACTCATGGTGGCTGGCATTAATTACACATGTGCATGAAGGTACTGCACTCCACCACACAAAACCCCCCTATCCTCCAACTGGGTGGTGAGAAAAAAAAAAATGAGGTTGGATACTTTCTGAACAATCCTCTAATATATATATATATACTGTACTGTAATAAGTTGTTTATAATGGTGACATGAATAAGATTGTCTGGGTTACCCTATTACCACAGATGAATCCTGTATAGTGATGAGGAGGGGCAGACTGAGATGGTTTGGGCATGTTGAGAGGGATGGAGGACAACAGTTGGGTGCAGGAGGTGAGAAATTCGAATGTCGTGGCCAGGGTTGCAAGAGGCAGACCAAAAAATATCTGGGACGAAGTCATACAGTGTGACCTCAGAGATAAGAGACTGAATAGGGAGGCTGCCAGAAATCGAGCAGTGGGGAGAACCACCATAAGGTGACCAAGGCCAACACATTGAAATTATGTTAGAGCCTCTATAAACTACCGGTATATGGTTCGATGACATGTCACTCCTCCCCCAAATTCCCTTATTGCTGGCCTAGATGTCTTTGACAACATTTGGAGTTACCCAGGTATAATTTTATTTTTTATTTATTTATTTATTTTTTCCAAATTCTATATTTACAATAGATTTCCCATATTCAAAAAATGCAGAATAGTAAAGGTAACCATTGAAGGAAGCATACTGTACAGGTATTACCATACTTTGGATTATAATCTGCAAAACATGCTAGAATAACATGGAGTATCTGACCATAATTTTCTTCCTCTGCCTTATACATATGATACAGTTTTCAGAAACTTTAGTTCTGCCAGCAACTCCAATTGTTTTTAGATTTTTACAGTAATATTTCAACCTTTCTACAAGAATGTATTAATAGGAGACCATTGATTACACAGATTAAATACTGAATAGATTGACCTTTTTAATGGGTAGCAGGTTGCAGTGTCACAGGGAGTAACAGGTCATGGCAAAAAAGTAGATAAATCAAATTATAAAAATTGGGAATGGACAGAGAAGCATCAAAGCAGCATGTTGCACTCATTGGGAAAATAATAGTGATGTAAACAGATAACTGAATGATGATAATACAGAGAACTTTTGTTAATTCCGGTTAATTGATTCTGCAACACAGCATGAGACTCACAAAACTTGAACAGCTAAACCAATGGGAAAAAGCTAACTGGTCCTAATGTCTGTGACAAGCAATGGTACTCTTATGACTTTTGATCCCCCTCCCCCACCAAACTACCAACTGAGTTCTGATACTTTTGTGCATTTAGAAGATAGTATTATACATGATTAAGAATGTAATACAGTATGTACTACAGTTCAGATACTGTTGAGTGCTGGGCACAGAGTTGTTACAAGGTTGAGTACCTGTTATACATGATTAAGAATGTAACACAGTATGTACTACAGTTCAGGTACTGTTGAGTGCTGGGCACAGAGTTGTTACAAGGTTGAGTGCCTTTGTTAGGTTTATTGGAGCCTGAATGATGAAATGATGGACACAATGCTGACCCGTTTCCAGCAGCACCTATATATTTGATATTTATCCCTTTTTTGCTGATGTTTAATTACTCACTGCTGGACCATGTTAATTATGATTGATAAGTGTATTGCATAGATCATATTGAGAATAGTATGTCATCCTTCGGTCCGGCAATGGGAAAATGACACCCTTTCCCTGCATAGTCACAGGTCACCCTTGGACAAGGTGTAGCACCTGTTAGCCTGCCAGAAAGGTAGTTGGTGGATGGTTACCATTGTTCCAGGAGACACTACAGGGGAAATGACAATGGGGCCAAGATCCAGAAAATGGTTTGCACAACACATCCCATATGGGGAACTCAACCACATTTACCACATACGGTACACCTTCACTTTGCATGGGCCCGATTTGCACTAAACACATTTAGCATGGAAAAATAAACTCTGACCCAGCCCAGTAAACGCAGGGGGGAAAAAAAAAAAAAAAAAATTGTGCGAGACAATTCCAAAATTCATTCCCTGTCTGCAGCCATCACTCCAAAGTTTCAAACTGAGACCAGGTAGATGAATGCTCACCTCATCTAGAATAAGCAAAACATTGTCTTTTTGCAGGATTTTCCTAAAACAAATGGTCATATTTCAACACAGCTAAAATTATGGAAGTGAAATGGTCTGTTTACACTCGATCAGCTCCCCCCCCTCCCCCCCCCCCCACACACCACCTGCCTTTAACCTGTATCACCTCATTGCCTCCACCATGTACTTTTTCTTTCAGGTAACCTTTCAATACTTTATGCTTTGAAAAAATAGTTTTTCACCTACCTCTAGGTTGATAAGTCATTATGTGAAGGTATCCCCCTTCTCCAACACCCAAACATTGCACTGCTTGTCACACATGCAGTATTACTCAGTTTTGTGTAGAGCTAAAAAATGTTAATAACAGTATTGTTCATACATGTAATGCACAGATCATACTCAACTATATCACCATTTGAGGGTGGTAGGTTGTGGCAACCATCATCCACTCACTTGATGTAGTGCTGCCTACTTCTTCATTTACCATTATCATTCTTTTCCTGTGTTTGCCCTCCTCTCTTCCTATTTCTCTCATCTTTCCTGTCACTTTTTATCACTCTTCCTTCCTTTTCAGATGGCTTTACATTGAGTGACAAGACTGATGGTTTCCTGTAAACCAGGAAACAGTTTACAACACTGGGTGGTAACCATAGAACCAATCCATATGTGTTCTTGTTGGCAGAGGGTTGGTGCCTCTCCCTCTAAAACAACTAAAAGACAAAGTGCCACCCCTTAGAGGTTAATGGCATCTGGCTATAGATACATAGTTAGATTTGATAATGTAATGTTTTACTTTGTGCATATTCCATTCCTGCCTCATAGGTCAGCTGTTTGATTGATCATGTAAATCAAACATCACTTACAGTAATTTTTGTCACTTTAGAGCTAAAAAAAGAAAGAAAAAAAATTGGAGTTGTAATGCACAGATCATATTGACTAATATGGTGTAGGAGACTTTATATATGGTCCTAAAGATCAGTGCAAAAATGACCATAGTCATGTTTACCTAACCAAACAACTGTACAATTTTTATTAATTTATGGCGAGTTCATTCATTCATTCATTGCCAGACGCCATGTATCCGAGAAACGGGGTGGCCAAGTACTTCTATGAAAATTTTCAAAGTGGAAAGGTCAATTTTTGGCATGGAAGTTGGTATCACAGTTTCTGTGCATGTTAAACAAGAGATACTAGTATTCTGTACATTCTAACCAAAACAAAAATGGTAAACCTAATGCAGACCAAGTTTAGCAGCTCAGCTCCTTGTATTTTCTGCAGGTTTCTCAAATTGTTCATTGCTGTCCTGCCACGCAACTGTTGTGAAAATTTCATACATGAGGCATGCCAGGATATTTTGAGGTCCTCACAGATGCAGCAAATTACAAGATGCAAGCATGAAGATAAAGCAGCCCCTCTATATATAATCTGTTCAATCTTTCATTGTCCCATTAGGACCTTCAGGGCTTAGGGTTACACTATTTAATCCAAACATTTAAGGCACGGGTGCAAGGGTCACAAGTTATATATAAGCAATAAACTCAATACTAACCTTTGAATTTGTACTCTAATAGGCCACATCTAACTAGAATGTGTTAACCCATTTGACTACAAATACAAGAAGTACATAAACTGTGAATATACTGTAATTGCCTTGTGTGTGTGTGGAAGGGGGTGGGGGAGTCAACTGCATGATGTAATGCATATCTGTGCCACTCAGGCTAAGGATTATGGAATGCTGTAACTCAAGAGCCATGAAATCATGGAAGTGCACCATATAATAATACTTTATCTTCACTTAATCTTGCAATGTTGGAATTTTACCATGTCCTAGAATAATTTGCTGTGCTCATGTTAAGGAGATCCATTACCTTGGATCATATTCCTGGAAGAGGAGGCCACTGGGCTTTAATTTCTGTTTCCACATTGCCTTAGCCTCAAAGTTCAGTAATTCCACAATACCTTTACAGTATGTGATGTAAAAATCTTCCAGAGTGAACAGGTGTGCCTTGAACAGTAGTCCAGAAGCACAGTCCTGCACAGCTCTTCTCTGCACTTGTTGCACCTTTATAGTTCTGTGCTGTAGCAGCTGTGACCCTTGTTTAGCAGACCCGATATTGTTGAGGGAAAGTTACACGTTTCTGTCATGTAGCATAGGATTCGTCCATTTCTAAACTGTTGAAAGTCTTCCAAAGAGAATTATGAACACAGTACTGTACCAGCACAGTGAGCAGTCTGGTACTGAAACTATTCAGAGTAGTATTTATTGTGTGTTGTATATTGTTGTCTGTGACTTAAATGTGTATTTTATATTTAATTTTTTCAGCTGACTGAAGAATGACTAATTCTGGAAAGTTCATATCAGACAGATGAGGGTCAAATGCTAAGAAAATACCATACTACCCTTGGATATGCAGCACTGTCTCAGCACCCAGACACATTTATCCGTTATTTGTTTACCTGAACTAACAATAATGCTGCTGCTTGAGTTTAAAATTATAAATCGGGTCTGTCAGAATCTTTAGTCAAAATGAGAAATTCAATTGTGAATGGCTTTGCTCTCATGCAGGGACTGAAAAATTGTATTCACTAAGTTGACTGGGACAATGTAACGGAAAATGCATGCCATAGTGTAGAATGCTTTTAGTGAATGTTTTGAGATAAAAAACAAAGAGACCAGTACACTGGTGAACATGCAAATGTCATGCCCTAGCTACAAAATTGTTTGTATATACCTGTACTTCACTAGTTGGTAACATGTTACCGGTAACTGGTAAGATTAAAATCAAAGATAATACTGCAACCTAGAACAATCAAGCAGCAATAATGTAACTTAATTCATGCTAGCTTCATCATCAAATTGCACAAGTAATTTGCTTAACCAAACTTGATGTACCGCACACTTATACAAATACTATCTGCACTAAGTTCTGTAACAAAAAATATGTTAGGCTTGTTCAGCTGGATTTAGCTGATAATGTCACTGTTCTCTCCAAGTCACTATACTGTCAGCTGTTGGTAATGCAATACTGTACTGAATATTTTAAATTTCATTTTCATATTTCCAAAACCTGTTTCTGCATAATTTTCCACAACAGTATAATATATTCTAGAGAAGTTGCTTTGGGAGTAAGTCTGCAGTAATATAGTTCAGTATTACATTTGGTAAAGGAACATACCAGTATACATACAGTAGGCTATATTTATTTATATTGTCCTGTAATGTGTTCTCTGTAGTCAGTGTATTGTTGTATCCCCTAATGATTAGTGTTTTATGAATGTCCAGCTTGTTCCAGCTTGTATGTTAGTCATGTCATGAGATTCCAGGCCATAATTTTAATGTAGATATTAGGTAACAGTGCACAGTGCACTTCAGTATACAAGTTGTAACAGCACTGTAATAAAAAGTAATAAGAAATGTTATAATTTTGTTTTCTTGGTTTCAAAATTATCCTGTACAATGAAGAAGAAGAACAATAGGAACCTAGTGCCAAAATCCAACACAAAGCCGGATCATCGGCTACAAGTTGTGTACGTTAGGTGGGCTGGAAGAAATGGGTCAATGGAAGGAGTATATCATATCACAGATGGGGCTATTGAAATAAGGAACGGAATTAGATGTCGGAAAGAAGACCAACAGAGGTAAGGAAGGACATGATATTATGGAGGGAAAAATACGATGACTCTCGGAGAAAGTCTGCAAGAAGGGGGGGATGTTGGAGGTGAGACAAAAATGGAAATGCAACACGTCGCTGTAGTATGTAGAGTGGACAATCGAGGAAAATATGGCGTACAGAGAGAATGGTATTGCAACGAGCACAAAAGGGAGGGCGACCACCAGACATCAAATAAGAGTGGGTAAGTCGAGTATGACCAATTCTAAGGCGAGCTAAAGCCATCTCCCACCACCTATTACGGTGGCAAGGGGTCGACCATGGAGAAATAAACGGTTTAACAACACGTGGTTTGTTATTAGTGACAGAGTCCCAACAAGACTGCCACCAGTGCTGAAGGAAGGATGACAGAGCAGGAAGAAGGTCAGAGACTGGAATGAGGAAGGAAGGAGAGACATCCCTGGTAACTGCCATACGAGCCAACTGATCAGCACATTCATTGCCCGCGGCGCCCACGTCCCGGGACCCAACAGAACTGGACTCCTCTACGACAAGAGGAGATACGGAACAACCATTCCAAGATACGAAGAACTAGAGAGTGAGAAGCAAAAGGTGAGTGAAGAAGGGTTAGAGCACTATATGAATCAGAGAATATCACAAATGAGGAGGAGGAGGCACGACAAATATACCGTAACGCAAACAAGAGGGCATATAACTCTGCTGTTAGAACACCTGCATAGGTAGGAAGGCTAAAATGATAAAAAGTGTCAGGAAACCGTATCGCGAATCCAACGCCAGCAGGAGTTTTTGAACCATCAGTGTATATAGGGACTGCAGAGGAATGTTAGGAGAGATGGTCTGAAAACCGAGAACGGAGAATGAATGGAGGAGAATTGGACTTGGAATAAGGGAAAATGGAAGAACAAATGTGGGGTCGCGGAAGTAGCCACGGAGGAAAAAGACATGTGCGGAAAGGAAAAACATTACTAACAGCAAGACAGGAGCACGAGAGAAGTGTACGGGCTCGAACTGCAAATGGTGGCTTGGTCCTAGGAGTGGAAAATATGCCTGAGTCAGGACTGGGAGGAAGTAGAGAAGGGGTATGAGGAAAACAATGCAACTTAGCATAGGTACGAAGAGAAAGAAGAGCACGATGACGGAAGAGTGATGGAACTCCTAATTCAAGATACAGACTCTTTGGATGACTTAAAAGCACCAAGAGCCAGACGCAAACCATGATGATGTACAGAATCAAGTTGTTGGAGGACAGTGTCTGAAGCAGAAGAATAAACTTGGCAACCATAATCAAGTTTGGAGAGAACGAGAACAATATGGAGGTGAAGGAGAGTAGTTCGATCAGCACCCCACGACACATGAGACAAAGTTTGTAAGAGATGGAGGCGTTGCAAGGCTGAGGTTTTCAAGGAGGCAATATGATCTTTCCAAGTAAGACGGGAGTCGAAAAGAAGGCCAAGAAAGGAAGCGGAGGTTTTGTATGGGAGAGGAGAGCCACAAAGAAAAAGAGGTGGTTGAGGAATATGATGAGAACGAGCAAAGGTAATAGCATGAGACTTAAGAGGAGAGAACCGAAAGCCATGAGAAGTGGCCCATTCTGAGGCAGCAGAAACCGCATGCTGAATAAGAGCACCAAGGGCAGAGATGTCAGAATTTGAGGCATATACTGCAAAATCATCAACATACAAAGAAGAGCAGATGCCAACTGGGAGACAAGAAACAATCCCATTAATTGCCAATAAAAATAAAGTAGTGCTAAGAACGCTGCCTTGGAGAACACCTTCGTATTGTGGAAATGAGTCTGAATAAGTATGCTGGACACAGACTCTAAAGAAACGAGCTGATAGAAAATTCTTTAAGAAGACACCAAGGTTACCATCAATACCACAAGAACGAACTGTGCGTAAAATATGGTAGCGCCAGGCTGTGTCATAAGCCTTCTCAAGGTCGAAGAATACTGCGATAACAGATTGTCGAGTGGCAAAGGCAGAACGGATATAAGTCTCTAGATTTAGGAGGGCAGTTAAGGTGCCGCGAGCTTTTCGAAAACCAAACTGATGATGACAAAAGTTGCTTGGATTATAGGAGTCACATAAGATGATGATTTATCATACGCTCGAATAATTTGCAAAGACAGCTGGTAAGAGCAATGGGGCGATAATCTTGAGGGGCATGGCCTTGCTTTCCTGGTTTAAGAAATGGAAGGATGGTGGCACTAAGAAAAGAGGGAGGAAAAACACCCTCTGTCCAGATACGATTATAAATAGTTAATAATAAGGCCATGGCCTGGGGGGAAAGGTGACGGAGCATATTATGATGTATGCCATCAGGGCCCTCGCAAGTGTTCTTACAAAGGCGAAGGGCAGACGACAATTCATGGAGCGTGAATGGCGCGTTATATGACTGACTAGACAACAGCTTGAAGACAACTGGGGTACATTCAGTAGCAGCTTTAAGGGTATGGAATTCAGGTGAGAGATGAGAGCCGCTACTAACATTACTAAAATGAAGACCTAAGCAACGTTGGGTCTGGTTAGTACTTGGATGGGTGACCGCCTGGGAACACCAGATGCTGTTGGCATCCCTACGTCAAGTGGGGTTGGTGGAGGATTAGTGCCCCTCCCTGTAAAACAATTAACTCTAAGCCCTTGGCCACCCCGTCTGGGATACATGGCGTCTGGCAATGAATGAATGAATGAAGACCTAAGCCATTAGCAACTAGATGAGCATCTGCAACTGACTCCCCATCCAAATGTAGGACAGGGTAAGGGCATGGGAAGATGTTTACCTGCTATTTTGCATATACGTTTCCAGACGGATGCAATGGGTGTATTGGCAGTAATGGTGGAAACGTATAATCTCCAGCTACGATGTTTAGCCCGTTTAACAGTATTACGAAGAACCGCTCGGGCCTTTTTAAACAGAAGAAATGCACTCTGTTCATCCGGAGTGTTGCGTTTGCGTAGAAAACTCTTCCAACGTGCACGTTTAACACGGAGTGCTACAGTACAGTCCAAATCCCACCAAGGTATGCACTTCAAAGTAAAAGGACGGGACGACCTAGAAATCGCTGTCAAAGCTGCACTTAGAACTAACACATTAAAATAGGTGAGTATATCTAAAACAGTGGGTAAGGAAGAAGAGTGCATAGAAGGCACGGTTAAAGAAGTAAATAACGGCCAGTCAGCTTTCCGAAAACTCCATCGAGGGGGCCTGAGTATGGGGCAATATGTAGTAAGAGTAAGCCTTATAGGAAAGTGATCCCTATATACAGTGTCCAAAAGAACGGACCAATGGAAATGTAAAGAAATAGAAGAGGAGCACAAGGAGAGATCCAGACAGGAAAAAGTATGAGTTTTGTCGTCAATATGTGTTGAAGTTCCTGTATTTAGAAGGGATAAATCATTATTAAAAATAAAAGTCTCAAGTTGGCGGCCACGCGAATTGGTAACGGTGTCGCCCCACAAGGCATGACGACAGTTAAAATCTCCCAACAATAAAATTGGGGTGGGTAATTGTGTTAATAAAAGAGATAAGGCAGGGAAATCGATAGGCTGGGAGGGAGTAAAATATATGGACACCACCGTAATCCATTGTTCGAGGAAGACACGAACAAAATGACACGGAACCGTAGTGTGAATGGATAGACGTTCTAGCGGAACTGTGTGATGAACTAAAATGACGGAAACAGAAAGAGAAGCAGGAGAAAATAAGAAACTATAGTCAGGTATGGGTACTGGGGGGGCAGACAAACGGGGTTCTTGTATGCAGACTAATGTAGGACAACGAACTGCGAGAAGATAACGAAGGTCATTACGATGGGCCGTAAAACTTCTAAGATTCCATTGTAAAATAGACATGTTAAAATTTAAAAAACTAAAAAAGTAAAACCAAGGGAAATAAAAGCTTAAGAAAAAAAAAATTTACAATGGATAAAATACAATAAAAACGAATTTATAGCGGACTGGTATTATATATCACCGGGTTGGTTCGATAGTTGGAATAGGGGCAGAACGTGGAGGAGGTGGATGAGTGGGATGGTCAGTATAGCCTGGTGGAATCGGAAGGGATAGAGGAGAGGGATTAGAATAAGAAGGAAGGGGGGCAGAAGGGGAAGGAGCTGTGGGAGTGGGAGGGAGATCAGAAGGGACAGAATGGACTTCGGCTGTATGGACTATTTTTTGTGGACTCATGGGTTCCTGCAATGGAGTCGCCAGAAACTCCATGATGTCTGTGAGGGTTTCACTCTCGACACTTGCTGGGAGTGTCGTCTGTGGTGTCGGCAATGGATTTGATACAGGTTGTGGAGTAGTTTGTGGGGTTGGGATAGGGTTGGGACTAGTTCGTGGAGTCGAGACAGGGATCTTTGATGGAGTAGTTGTCGTGGAGGGCAAGGGGCGGGAGGTACGCATTTTACGGGTTGGGGGGGAATGTGTGGGTTTTGTGAAACCCTTGGCATCCAAAGTGGTGGGAGGAAGTCCACGTTTGCCAGAGGAAGGCGGGCGGCGGGCATCACGCTGTGGCAGAGGGAGTAATTGTTGGTGGAGAGACGAAGAGGAGCGAGGGGTAGTAGCAGAACAAGAAGGGTGTTGAGGAGAAGTTATAGGAGTAGATAATAGAGGCAACAGGGAGGAAATTGGAGTGGAAGAGTCTAGAACAGAGAAAGAGTTGGAAAGAGTAACCAGAGGGGTTTGAGAGTGTGAAGTGGAACAAGAAGAGAGAGAAGGGGAGGTGGAAGAGGGTAGAACAGAGACAGGGGGGGAGGAGACAACACTGACAGTCAGAGAAGAAGATGATGAGGAGGTATGAGTACAGACTGGAAAAGAGGTTGGGACAGCAGGGGAGCAGGAGACTGGTGATACCAAGGGAGTAAGTGTGTTAGATTGGGAGGTGACGGCAGAAAAGGAGGTAGAGGTTGTAATGGTGGTAGAGTGGTGGGACTGGGAAATGGGGGAGGTAGTGGGGACAGGACGGGCCACTCGAGCATATGTAGTCTTGGTAGAGAATCCTAGTTCACGGGCACGTTGACGAGCTGCACGGAGGGAAGGACCTTCTTTCCAGCGAATCCTGGAGACTTCGGATTCGAAGGTATACACCGGGCAGTTCCGGGACGAGGCAGCATGAGAGCCTTGGCAGTTCGGGCAGACCTGGGTCTTTGCTGTGCAGGCTGAGAAGGTGTGGCCAGGTTGGGCGCAGGTAGGGCATACTGATTCTGATCTACAGTATTTGGCAGGATGTCCATAGCGCCAACATGAAGAGCACTGTCGCGGACGAGGTATGTATTCTTTGACACTGAGTCGTCTGCCACCAATAATGACAGAAGTGGGAAGATCGCGGCCCTTAAAACTGATCTTAGCAATGTTGGAGGAGTATTTCCGGCGCCCCTGAGGTGGAAGCGTGTAACACTGAACGGACAGTACTGCTAGGTGTTGGGCTGACAAGATGGCTTGTATATCTGTAGAGCATTCTGAGAAACTGCGATCTCCTATAGATATATATGAAGGGATTAGAACAGTTCCCGTGCTGGAGTTTAGGTGGGGATCTGGTACTGCTGCAATGGGATGACCAGAATGATCAGTAAGTGACATCACCTTCTCAGCCTGTGCAGCAGTCTGGACAGTCAAAAGGCGGTCTCCATTTGGTCGTGATGTAAATGTTATGTCAGGACCTATCTGTCGAAGGAGAGAGAGAGATGGAGAGTGAGGTCGTTTGTTGTCGGCTGGATGTTGAAGAACTTGGGCCATGTCTGGCGACCAATAATTGATGTTACTGATGGTGGGTTTGGAAAGAGGGGGGGAGGAAGGAGAGGGGGGGGAGAAGAAGAAACAGAAGGATAGGAAGAGGAGGAAAGAGGCAGAAAAATAGGGGGTGGGGGATCCGCCTGTCCGGGAGAAGGTTTTGGAGGAGCATCTCCCGTTGCTCCTTGAGAATTTATTAATGTATCATTATTGGCCATGGTGAGCCTAATTGTAAATATCAGGAAATAAACTGGTCCACTCCTGAGAGCCCGGTCAGGAGTAAGGGCGAAAAATACAAGGGCTACCGTACCCATGGTTCCCCGAGGCCGTTAGCGACTGACACAGAAGAGACAGCCTTGCATCCCATCAGCACGGCTCTCACACCTTAGGAAGGTGAGAAGAAAGAAAATAAAAGAAAAGAAGAGAAGAAAAAGGACCAAGCAAAATTAGTAGGGCCAAGGACTGGGACCCAAGGGCGGGGAAGCAGGGTATAAGGACGCCACCCCCATCATCAGGTCCCAGCCCCAGACCCCAAAGCCCCCTCACAACTACAACGGGCTTGGTTTTGGGGGGGCCCTGTACAATGAGTAAATGCCTCCTGGTTTTGAAAAGGATAATTCGTCCATCACCCAGTTCATAACTGCCCATCTGGAGCAAGGCCACGTAATCCAGACAGTAAAGGAAAGAGTGACCAGCTGCTCTCCATGAGCAGCACTGCATGAGCCAGAAATTCCTGCTGCCCCACAGAAGTAACCAGTACACAGCATGAAGGCTCAGCCTTGATCTCCCTGTGTGCATCAGAGAACTGTCCTAAAGGGGAAAGTACCAAAAGGAACAACAGTTGATTACTATGTACACTTAGGTTTTCAGTCCACAAGCTTCCCTCACTAAGGTATTTCTGCTGATGATGAAAAACAGATGGTGCCTCCTCCCCCCCTCACCACACACAAGTTGAAAGATCAAATTTTAATTGAGATAGGAAGCAGTGACTGAGGTCTAACAGTGAAACCAATTATTGCATAGAGAGACATTCATGTGAGAAGATGAAAAATGCTTCAGCAGCATTTCATGTGGAACAAACTGTTTTGAGAAAATGTCGTATGTGGTACAGCAAATGACTGGCAAGGGGATGTGGAGACAAACAGCATGTAGCAAGGAAAGTAATGGGAGGGAAAAGAAACACAGAAAAAAGTGCAGTAGAGAAAAAGTAATGTGAGAAGGAAGGTAGGGAGATGTGCAGAATAAATCAAAATCTATCTATCTATCTATCTATAGCCCGACGCCCTAATCCCGCAAAGGGTGGCCGCAGACAAAACGCCTCCAAGTCACTCTGTCACCCACCATTTGACTCCCCTCCCCCCAACTCACCCCCCCCTCCCTCATATACCTCTCCACTCCATCCCTCCACTTCATCCTCGGTCTACCCCTCCCTCTCCCTCCCTCCACCTCACCCACATACACCCTCTTAGTCAGTCTTTCACTCTCCATCCTCTCCACATGTCCAAACCACCTCAGTGTATTTCTCCTAATCTTTTCAACCACATCCACATCTACCCCACAACGTTCCTTCACTTCTTCATTCGTCAACCTGTCCCTCCATGTCACTCCACATGCTCCTCTCAAGTCAAATCAAAATCAAATCAAAATCAAATGGAGGAATTACACAAATACAATGAAAAGGCTTCTACCAATGACAGTGTAGGGAAGGTAATACTGTGGGGAGGATGCAGCTGCATCTGATTCTTTATGTCTGAGGAAAAGGGGGAAGGGAGGTTACAATGCTGACATATAGTAAAATCAGATGGATGTGATGAAAAAGAGAGAAAAGGATGTAATGAGAGGATAGACGAGTCAGGGTCAACAATATGCAGTGTCAAGTGAAAAGAGGGTGAGGAAGATGTGGTAAAGGGAGGGTGGCAACAGGCTTCAATGCCATCTATTGTCTGCTATTGGTGCCAGTGCCTTCAGCACCCAGCAATCTCTCTCAAAAAGAGAGCTCACAAACATTAGATTTCATGATATACACTGCAGTACAATACTGTGCTGGTAATATATACACTCCTAACAGATTCAAAGGCCATCATATGGCACTAAGCTAAGACAAGAAGAATCATAAAACAAAGGTAATGCAGAAATTGTAATAAAATAGGTTAGAACTTCAAAACCTCAGAATGAGAAAGGAGCAGCAGTGGAGGTTAAATGGAGAAAAAAAGTTAAGAAAATGTCACTCAAATGCAGGGGTCGGTGAAGGCATAACAAGAAAGAGAATGCAAATCATCAATATGAGGTATAAAGCAGGCATTATGGTACATGCAAGATATGGTGGACGGTCAATGAGGAACTACAACTGGAACAGAGTGGAGGAAGGAACTGGTCAACAAGTAACCATAGATAAGTTTGGTATGGCTTATGCTCAGACAAACCAATGTAGTCTCCTACCTGCATTGCAGTGACAACAGGTGGACCAGGGTAAAAATAAGACATAACTGTATGAAGCTTGGAAGGTGCAGCGGAAGACCAACAAGACTGCCAAAGTTGGATGAAATAATCTCAAGATGTCAAGGAAGATATCTAAGTTGGAACAGTTTGACACGACAGGCAGCCAAAATCTACCTTAACTGGACCCCAGTGCAGTCTCCTACCTGCAGTGCAATGATAATAGCTGGACCAGGGTAAAAACAAGACATAACTGGGTGGAGCTTGGATGGAGTGATGGAAAACCAACAGGACTGCCAAAGTTGGATGGAATAATGTCAAGATATCAAGGAACATATCCAAACTGAAACAGTCCAACAAGAATGGCAGCCAAAATCCACCTTGACTGGATCCCAGTGCATCCACTACATTTCACGCCCTGGGATATACCACCACCATGACAAGGCACTCAGCAAAACTGAAGTGACTTATTAGTCAATAAATGAAAATGTTATTACTGAATCTGTAAAACAATGGGAAGCTATCTTAATGCTGTCTGCAAAATAGTTGAAGGGTACTGAGGGAGTCTGAATACTAATGATGGGGCAGGACTGTCAACGAATGCATTTCATTGCATGGTACAGGACATTAAGTTCAGCTGGAAAAATATCAGGAATCAGGACTACAATATTTATACTGTACCCTCAAATGACCTTGAATAGTCCATGTGATTCAGGACTGCAAGGGTATGACAAACATACACTGCATGTTTGTATGATGATCAACACCTCCTAATTGTTGCCTCCAACTATCTCCAGTAAGTTTCTTCCTGTTGATAAAATGGTGATCTCTGTCAAACAGACTGTTCATTTTTATTTATAATATCCCACTAACCTTCCATGAGTCTTGGACAGTGGTTGACGGGGTGCAGTTCAGCAAACATGCTGCCTGGGAAGGAATACCAATGAAGCAGAGGATTTGGAAAGCAGGAATATGGGTTGTGGCAGAAGCCACTGAGGAAACACAACCAGTTGGAATAAAAGAATGTTTGCTCAAAGAGGCTAAGAAGCAAGTATGGACTGTAAACGAACTAGATAAGGAGATCCTAGGTAAGGCCAAGTGGCAAATTATTTACAACAGAATCTGGCATATGGAAAGCCAATCAAAAGGGAAGGCAACCAACTGAGTCTGGCAAAACATAATAAAAGTGCAAAATGACGATAAGATGTTATTCTTCTATCTATCTATCTATTGCCAGACACCTCAATCCCGTTTGGGGTGGCCACAAACAAATCGCCTCCAAGTCGCCCTGTCCCCCGCCATTTCACTGCCCTGCTCCCAACTCACACCCCCCTCTCTCATATACCTCTCCACCCCATCCTTCCATCTCATCCTCGGCCTCCCCCTCCCTCATCCCCCCTCCACCTCACTCACATACACTCTCTTCATCAGTCTTTCACCCTCCATCCTCTCCACATGGCCAAACCACCTCAGTGTGTTCCTCATAACGCTTCCTATCACATCCACATCAACACCACAACGTTCCTTTATATCCTCATTTGTCAGCCTCTCTCTCCACGTGACTCCACAGGCTCCTCTTAAATAACTATTTCCACTGCTCTCACTCTTGACTTGTGTCCTTCCAACAATGTCCAAGCTTCACTTCCGTACGTTAGAGTTGGTATCACAATACAGTACTGTCATGTAGTAACTTTTTCACTTCCATGCTCACTTCCCTGTTTCTTATCACTGCTTTTAAAGAACCAGCAACCTTTCTTCCCTGCTGTACCCTTTCAAGCACTTCACCCTCCAAACCTCCATCCTTACTCATCACACTACCCAAGTACTTAAACGTACTCACATTTTCCAATTCCTCACCATCCAACCTCGCTGTACATTCACTAACTTCACCTCTCTCAAAGACCATCACTTTACTCTTCCCTACATTCACCTTTAGATTCCGTTTCTTACACACTCTCAAACTCATCCACCAAGCCTTGCAGCTCCCCTTCGTCTTCACTCAACAACACAGTATCATCTGCAAACAACAGTACAGGGAGTTTCCAAACACTATCCTCTCTCACCAGGGCCACTCCAACATCCACTACCCTACCTTGTACCTCTTTTATTACCCCATCCATGTACAGATTGAACAACCATGGAGACATGACACATCCCTGTTTCAAACCAACTTTCAAAGAGAAAAATTCACTTAGTTCACCATCCACACGCACTGCAGCCTTCGCACCATCGTACATACTCTTCACAGCATTCAACAACGTCCCATCTACTCCATATATTCTTAACACTTTCCACAATCCTTGTCTATCCACCCTGTCATATGCTTTCTCCAAATCCATGAAAGCCGCATACAACTTCTTTCCCTTCTCTAGAAACTTTTCCACTAAAGATCTAAGAATGAATATCTGACCTACACAACCTCTTCCCTTCCTAAAGCCTCCCTGTTCTTCTCCAACTTAATTCCTCTGTTCTTTCTCTAACTCTGTCAATAAGTATCCTACCATACACTTTTCCTATTATACTAAGAAGACAAATGCCCCTATGATTACCACACACTTCTTGAATTAGAATATTGTTGAGACAATTCAACAGGATAAAACTTAAAAGTTCCACGTGGCAAGTGAAAATCAAAATGACATACTGATTCAGGTTTGTGTGGAGTACTGTGCTAGGAGAGACCAAGGAATATACTTGGGCAACTGTAATCTCCTTTCAGTGGTACAGTACAAGAACAGTATGACGCTCAAGAAAGGTTTTGTGGTCTACACTACTCATCATGTATGACAGGGTTTGGAGACAAAAGCAGTGTAATGCAAAACCTCAAGGACAACATATGCACATCTTAAGTCAAGCTACTATTAAAGATGAGACCCAGAATAGTGTGGTGCTCTGGTATGAAAGAGGTGTATTTTAAGGAGTAAGGGTAAGGCACAGAATAAAAAAATTTCTGGGTAAAGGCAACAGTGCAGGATTTAGATGTGGAAAACCAAAAGTCATGGTATGGTTTGAGGCCGAAGCTGAAGCAGCAAGTAACTGTTGACATAATCCACAGGCTGACATGTATCATGTGGAAATCCAAAAGACATGGTGTGGTTAGAGGCCCAAGCTGATGCAGCAAGTAACTGTGGACATAATCCACAGGCTGTGACATATATCTCTTAAGAGCTGCCACCAAACGGCTGTGGTATACCTCTCATGAGCAAGATTTTCAACCTCATACTACAAACTTTCTGGAAGGAGCAGCATCACACAAATTTTATAGAATATTATCACTCACCTCCACCCCTAAGGCTGAACCAAGAAACATGAAAACAGTACTTATTAAGAATGAAATTCATGCACTTCTTGACCCATTTACCATTTGGTTAGCACTCATGGAAGGCTCATACCTGTTTAGATAAGGCCGGTTCTTGATGCAAAAATCAAATGTAAGGTCGACAGTTGTTAAGGGAAGAGAAGAGGTAGAATAAATTGTCAAATGCAGCACATCACACACCAATTATAATGTGTTGGGCTGAATGACAGCTCGCTGAGACTAACAGTACAGTCATGTCTCACTACGGTATATGACTGTTTGCTGTGTGATAAATCACAACAATGATAATTTGAAAGTCATACCTTCTTTTCCGCGTAATGTTTGAAGATTGATTGCAAATTCACTACAGCAATAATTGTGACAGCTGCCTCCAAGAATATCATGTGGATGCAGTGATGCATGCAAACCAACAATCAGCTGTGATCCAACGTGACCGGCGGTGTTTACATGTGCAGAACCCCATCTCGGGTCTGTGCAGGTGGTGGCCTTCGCATTTTTTTTTTTTTTTTTTTTTGAGGAAGAAGGAACCAAAGCCTGAGCCCACAAACAGTTCCTTCCAACAAAAAAAAAAAAAAAAAAAAAAGAGAGCCAAATTCGATCCGTTCATTTTGAAATGCCTGGACACTGCGTTGGAAAGACTGGAGATCACAGGAAGTAGGAAATACAGACGGAGGGAGACAATTCCAGAGTTTACCTGTTGCATAAATGAAGGACTGGGAGTAATGTTGCATTAGAGAGTTGAACAGAAAAGGGATGAGAGCTTGTTGCTAAACTCCCGTTGTTGTGGTGGAAGGACGCAAGCAGACAGTTCAGAGAAGTTGTGACCATTGAAGTAGATAGAAAAGAGATAGAGGCAACGGTGAGACGAACAGAGGTTGAAGGGAGCCAATAAGCTAAGAAAAAGGTAGCATGGCAGACACCATCACCTCTTTCTTCTCCCCTGCCAGCAACACCAACGAAGAGCCAAGGCCATCAACGAGTGGTGTGCATATGCACCTGCCTCCATCATGTCTGCCTCATCTTCATTGCTGCCTGGTGCACCCATACACCACACTGCCACGTTCTCCCTCACCTTCAGCTCTACTTTTCACTGGCCACACCACATCTCCTTCCATCAGCATTACCATATTTCTCTCCATTGGCCTCAGTGCACCACTCTTCCTTGACTTCACCACATCATACTCCCCCACCTCTCTTCACCTCTTCCTAAGGATCTGGAATGATCATCCAGGCCCTCCAGCTGTCCCTCAACTTCTGGGAGGACCCTTGGTGATTATTTGGACCAGCCCAGGACAAACTTTCAGTGGGTGGCAGAGTTTTGTGGCAGAGAGAAACCTCCCTAACCCCAATGAACCATGTTACATTGATCTCACTATACCATAAATCATTATGCAATACGTCTTCACTTAATGCAACTCTATCATAGAGTAAGACCTGGCTGTACTCAGTTCCATTCAGGTAGTTGCTAGTTTCTTGCCAATTCGGAAATTTCCAACCACAGTAATTCCATATTTATGGTGCGCTAAGCATAAATATTTCTTGAGAAAGTGTGGCATGTCATTTCCAAGATGATGATGTACACCTGACGACATTTTGTGAGGGTCACTGACTTTGCCAAATAGCCACACCACCAGAAATTTTGCAACCACTCCGTCACAGCACATGAGTTAAGGAGAACATACAAAGTAGTGACACGTGCCAGCTGCATAAACTGCAAAATCATCAACCTACACGGGAGAACAGACATCCACAAGAAGAGGAAACTATGCCATTAACGGCAATAAAAGAGTTAATGGTAGAAAGATATGTATGCGCTTCACAATACCATCAGCTAGTCAGTCCGAGAACTTCAAGTGTGAGTAATGAATGCATGTGTGGCCCATTTAACTGAGCTGAATTTTGGACAAGTGGAGAGAATGGAGAATGAAAGACTGACTAAGAGGGTGTATGTAGGTGAGGTGGAGGGAGGGAGAGGGAGGGGTAGACCGAGGATGACGTGGAGGGATGGAGTTGAGAGGTATATGAGGGAGGGGGGGGGGTGAGTTGGGGGGAGGGGAGTCAAATGGTGGGTAACAGAGTGACTTGGAGGCGTTTTGTCTGCGGCCACCCTTTGCGGGATTAGGGCGTCGGGCTATAGATAGATAGATAGAATTTTGAGAGTTCTCTCTCTATTAAATTTTTCTTGCTCTTTGGACTCTTACCCTGTCCTATGCTGGGAAAAGAGGTCTGGGTAATGATGACAACTAAATACATACGAGTAATGTGGCATGCACTCAAATTATGGAAAAAGTCATGGAGTTGCTAACAAGAATATGAAAGGGCCTATCTGAAGAATAACACCCACATTACCACAAATACCAAAATGCTTTAGTGTACAAAGAATATGATATCCTAGTAGCATTGTATGCTTTCTCTACCCTGAAAAAAAAAATGCAATAACCATCTTTCTGATTGCAAGTGCAGACAAGATATGTTTCCAACCTGATAGATCTAGTGTACTACATGCCATTCAAAAGCTACACAGAAAAGATGTGTTGACTTCACAATCCACACAACTCTCACTGACCTTGCATTCAAGCACCTTACTCATGATAATGGTGGCCCTGTGTACCTGGGTGGGGCAAACTAGCTGTGACATCCACTTGGGGGCCAAACCTCCTCAAATTTCCCTCCACCTCACCATGGGAAAGACCCTAGTCCAAATCTGGCAAGGCGTTGTCTACCATGTGGAGGTGCCAGATCCCTCCAAGGTGTACATACTGTACTGTACCTGTAGGACAGCTCCATAGAAGCACTTGCTTACTGATGATGATTGTGTCTGCTTGGCCAGACAGACTGGGGTCAAGCAACAGCAACAACTACAACACTGACAATTTGTCAAGGTTACAGGCTGATAATCTTGAGGAAGGAAACTAACCTTGGAAGGCTTGAGAAAAGACACAGTTTAATACTCCTGACTGGTGCAAACACATCCTCAGACCAACTCTTGTTAACCACATGGCATGCAACTTGCCTCACTGGGCTAATGTATGGCCCAGCCTCCACTTCAGGTGGAGGAAATCTTGAAACGAACAAACAAACAACTTGTCTTATTTGAGCTAGATTTTTAACAACACACCACAAATTTTGTCATAAGAGGCTATGTATTCTCTCGTCCCGACCCTCAAGGTTCAGCCCAGAAACAAAGGAACAGTAGCTACTATGAATAAGTCATGCACTTGCTGATCCTTTTACCGTGGCTTTAGCAGCTAAGGAAGGATTAATCCTGTCTAGAAAAACTCGTTCTTGATGATAAAACTGAATGTGAGGTTGACAGTGGTTAAGGGAAGCAAGGAACAGATGAAATAATGTTGTTATAAGCCTTACCTATACATGGATCTTTAGATTCTGAATGATCAAATTTACCATATCATGCTCAAGTTATGGCTTATTAGACTAACTGGCAACTCACTTAGGGTTTGACAGGAAAGTTCCAAATATGTAGTTGTTGATTACTCAACAACTGGGAAATTTCCGATGGCAATAACTCTCTAACTATGGTGAGTTGAACAAAAATATTTCATGGGTAGGTGGATAATACCATAACCACGACAATGACGTACTGCTGAAGTGCTTTTGCAATGGTCATTAAACTGGCCATATAACTGCAGTCCTTAGGTTAAGTACTGTATTGTTAACAGGAAGCATAATGCTTTCAACAAGAAATTTTTAAGCATATCACCGAGACCTTTTTTGAATCCTTGTAAGATCACAAAGCACTGCATAACTCGGCAAGAGTTAAGGACATACAGTACTGTATTATACGTCCTCCCTGCTGATATATTAAACCTAATTATAAGGGTTTCAGCCACTTACTAAATAAAAAGGAATTCCTAACACGATAGTTTCTACATTGGGTAATGTGAAATTGGCACTTAGGTCATCAGTAGCCAATCCATAATCATCATTAGAGTCCTATGTACATGATTTACTTGTAGAACTTTGGAAGAGGAAGGACTTTGCTTTCCCATCTTCCTGATGTGCTGCAAAACCACAGTAACTGGATTAGAAGAGTTACTGTGATAGAAGCAACAACATATTCCACTCTGCCTTTTTAGCTATGGTGCAAAGAAGGGCAGCACTGGTCTGTTGAAAAAGAATAAGATAATACTGCTTATTGCTGTATTTTTGTTGAAGGACTCATGAGCAGGCAAAGCCCACCAAGGAATACAATTATGTGAAAACAAATGGGTGCACCAAGCAATCGTTACAAGGGTAATGTCTGTAAAAGTGGCGGCAAAATCCTCAAGCATACTTACGGTATGTTGTTTATGGTAGTAGCGCTTCCATTTAGCATGTTTTTGTTGAAGGACTCAAAGGCAGGCAAAGTCCACCAAAAAATACATTTATGTAAAAACAAAAACAAATGAGTAGACCAAGCAATTGCTACAAGGGTAATGCCTGAAAAAGTGGTGGCAAAATCCTTGAGCATATCATGATATAGTTTTCTTAGGTTTAATAAGTAGTGAGCAGAAACAAATATCCAAGTATTATTGACTTCTACAAGTTCACTTAATAGTTTGGTACAGTACAGTGCAAGTACAGTACTAAGGTTGGTTCCATCTGACAGCAACTGGCTGAAGGGGATGCAGTTGTTCACTACCACATGGGAGGTCCATCTCTCTAGGCTTCCCTTATAAAAAAAAGCTAAGTTTCAACAACGTACCCCACCAGTCAGTTGCTTCCAATCTCAGTTTTGATGAGGGCATTTCGTATACAATGTACAGTATGATGAACTGGGAGGTTGAGATACCGTAAATCATGAAGTACTGATGAGATCTAAAAGCAACCCTAAGTCCTGGTGCTGACCAATTTACACTTCCGTCAGTATGATTATCATTTACATTCAGTCTTTTAAAAAATCTAATAAAAATAATCTGCAACAGAATATAAGAAATATAACTTATTGGAAAAGTGGGATACACTTGGCTGATGCCAATAAAAATGAAAGTTCAAAATACCCAGTGGTGAAGGAGTGACTATGGTATGGTATGAGCAGCATGACTGACCTACCCACAGTGACTTACATGGAAGAACACCAAATACTGCACTTGTCAGCAGGAGGGATCACATCAAGCAAAATAGCAATACAATTCTAACTGCAGAAATATGATCATTATACCTGGTATACACCCGTGTTTCATACACATAGATGTTAATAAACATAATCTACTTCTTGGGTCTATGGTAATGGAATGAAGAGTCTTATGACAAAAACTTGAAAGTTTCACTGAGAACCTACAAAACTTAATCTAATGGCATGGCATAGTTCACAGTTCTAATAAAAACAATATGGATCTCTACATGAAACTAGGAATACAGTCTTGACATGGGCTAAATAAAACTGAAACAAAAACAGAATTTCACCTATCAAGACAACACACAAACTAAAAAGATAAGGCAATTCCAGATATAAATGAATTAAAAATTGATAACAATATATTAGCAACCTCTCCTGCTGACAACTACTCATGTGATACCACTTGTACTATCTACACTGTTGCTGAAATGACAACAGGAATTTCATACTCCAGTTTTGACTTTCTACATGCAGCTTTCAAGGTATATCGTGACACTGTATATAAATCACTGATACTAAAACGGTTTTTACTGAATGAGAATGCTTAATGAAAAATGGAGTTTAAATTTTCAAACTCTTTAGAAGCAACAAGCAGTTTCAAAACTGTAGCAGCAACAAACGCTCAGGTCATACGAGATCACATTGTACAATACTTTGGAAAATGCCCTGTAAACTGATGCTGAGTACCTGCTGACCAGTTCCTGTTCATGTCTACCTCAAGTTACATATCCAGTTCTATTGCACTGCCAAAATAACTGTAAATGGAATATTAATTTATAACTAAATTTTTAGTTCCGTATAAGTGGTTTCCTAATAACAACAGCAGTCCTGTCGACATAAAAATAAACAATGATACTGTTCAACATGACAATCAACATAACTGTAAATTAATGGGTACGGTGGCTAATGTGTGAATACTATACATGGGCATGACAAAAATGCAATATATATACACATCAAATTCAGTAAAGAACCAAGTGAGTAAGAGAGGATGATGGAGGATTCATGCACAATATTTTAAAATAAATAATGAGTCTATGATACAGGGAACATCATTATGTAAATAACTCTCAAATAAGTTCCTGCAGACAGAGGTGCAACACTGGACCAAAGGGCTAAATTATTCTACAGGTAAAATATCATGAATCTCTCAAGACCAAGGTCTTGAGTGCAACGAACAATTATTTGTGCACGTATAATACACAAATTCAAATAGCAAGTGCCAAATTCTAAGAAAAACTACTTTTTTCCTATAACTGTTGACTAAATTATTCTTCTGTTCTAAAATAGTGGTCCTTGGCTTCACAGCAGGTACACTACACACGTCCATGATTACTGAAGTACCTCCGCAGAGGTGTCATCTACATTACACACAGCTTACTGGGGAGAAGAGCCATAATCTGCAGGAGTCCCAAGCACAAGACTCTTACACCTGCAGTGTCCTCTCTTCTCAGCACCTGAATCACAACTTTGTAAAAAGCCACAATATGCACAAGTTGCTTCACTAACTTGTGAGGGGAAAGGCATTGTGACATTAAAAATGCAACAGAACCATTCCTTAGTTACAATAATCCGTGCGAATTATTTAGATGTTGGAGGCTTCCTGTCAACGCTAACAGGTGTCTGTTGACTGGCAGGAGAAGCAGCGGTGATATGGTACACTTTCACAGTACACTGACACAATACTCACCTGTTCATGGTCAAGCCATAGCAGCCCACTGCAGTCCACGCACTGGTTACACTTAAATTATACCACTTACACAAATTTTCACCATGTTACAGCATTTTTGTGACAATAATGAAGCTAGAGCCAAATAGGTTTTACTAAGAAGCCACTTAAATTTCACTCCTTCCAAAGGCTTTGTTCATTCATGCCATTACTAAATGTCTTCTACTTTATTCTTATGAATTTGCACATTCACACAACTACTGTTCATTCTCAGTTCTTGCTACTCCTTGTCATCTTTACTGTCCCGGCTTTCGTCATCAGAGAATGTTTCTTCAAAGGACTCTGTGCTTTCTTCTTCCATTACTGCACAGAGCCGCTGCACCAAGTTGTTTGGAATGAGGGTACCTGTATCAAGATTTGGATAATTCAAAATCACTGAAACTTTGCGACATCGTGAAAAGCATTAACAGCAGAAGAGACAGGGAACAGGAAGGAAATGAAGGAACTGCATTAGAATGGCATGGACAGAGGTACCATTATATCTTTTTGTACTGAGTAGTGACATAATAACTGTAGAAGCTTACTTTACACAAATAATAGGGTCAGATAGAGTGGTTGCATCACTCATCTTGCTTGCGGCATCAGTTTTTAACCATAGCAACTGCCTCACAGTTCACATGAAAACTAAGCATCCTTTTCTACAAGAAACTCTTATCACAGAATCACTTACTTTTCTATTTAATTTCTTGTGACAGAACCTCATTACGCAAAAAAGTAGATCGTGCAATAAAGCTGGACTTGAAAACAGTGTAATAAATAATCAAGTCTACAGTATTCACTGTTCTTCACTGCGCCACATGCCTAAAGGAAGACCCATCAAATTACTAACATTATCAAGTTCAGCAATGATATTTGCCCAGGCAAAGCTGCAGCACAGAATATATAATATGCATACAAACCAGCCAACGATCTTCGTGTCTTTAAACTTGTCGACTGTGGCTAACTACATGTCTAGCAAACTGACAAACAAAAAAATCTTCAATTCATCACTAAGTGTGAATGGGGCACCTGGTTTTCATGTGTTTCATTTTTGTCAGTAGAACAACTGATATACCTGTGTACTGATCATTTCGAATGTACAGTATGGTACAGAGATCCTTTGGGTATAGCATTTTTCATAATCACTCTGAGGCGAAGATCTGCACACCTGTTATTACAGTGCATTTTTTGGCTCAAACACATTGTTATCATGCACCTGAGCTGGTTTCAGCTGACAATGATGGTGCGGTGTCTATGGTTTCTGATGGCTCTGAGGGATTCATGGATGAGGCCCTACTCAAGGAGTTAACCCGCCCCATCCCAGCAGATTACTAACCAATGACTTTCCCCAATCCCAACAAATTTTCAATTTTGTTTTTTCTGGCTAAAACCTCTGCTTTTCATGAGAAACATCGAAAATTCATAGAGAAATCGCTCACCTGAGGTTTAAAATACCAGATACAGGTAACCCTACCCCTTATCTAACTGTGTTTTCTATGGGGCTGGCTCCAGAGAAAACATGTTCTATGGGAGGGGTAACTATTCCACACCACTCATAAAAGGTATTTATTTATTTATTTGGTACAAATTTATATGTAGTACAAGAGTATACTGGTTTTCACACAGAACAGTAATAGGCGATATAAGCATTGTTTCACTTACCGAACACATCAACATACCTCACCTTTTTTGGCGATCTGATCATCATTTCTGACTGTTTCTTCCTCCACTGCTACATAAAGTTTGTCCTCCACATTATCATTGATTGGGGAATCACTCTGGCCTTGAATTTCGTACTGTGGTGCAATATGTCTTTACTGGCCAGGTCACTGGTAACAGGTGAATTGCCGAGACAATGGCATGGGGGGGGGGGGTAATGCATTGTCCCTGCCTGGCATCTGGTAGAGGGAGGTGTCCCGTGTATACGTACCAAAAATCACGCACGAAATTTGAAAAATGTGCAAATGATGGACCTTGCATTTGTGGCGCGTTTACATACGTCAACGGGAGTCACAGTGACAAAATGTTTGGACGTATATATACGTCAACGGGAGTTGGCGGGTTAATCCCAGGTGGTGGAGACCACTAACTCTCCATTCCTTAGCCTCAGAACCCTTTACCTCAAGCCCATTCCAGGTGTCTCTGCTATATGTTTCTACCTTACTGTGCCCTTTTCATCACTTTTTCTTAATCTAACCTTGCCTATGTGTGCTTCAGATACTTACCATTACAGTATATCTGTATTTAATGGGTCTTAATTGTTGTAAATGGGAAAATTTGGCCTTGGACTTAGGATGCTTGGTACCACTTAGGGCTGACCCCATAGGTTCTGTGCCTTTATTACTGTGCAAGTATGTTATTATGTGCGCTGCTCAATACCAATTATGCGCAATAACTTGGGGATCACTGTTTATGATTTACCAGTGCTTGGACTATTACTGATGTAAGGTATGTACTTTTATGGTCTCGGTTTGGCTTTAGCAAGATCCTGTCTGCTGCTATTAAGGCAGCTGTCCACTACCATGCCAGTGTCAATTTTCAACTTTTCTATAACTATGGTACATGGGCTTTAAATTTATGATTTCTATGACTTCCAGTCTTTTATAAATGCAAGTGTTCCCTGGCATCATGAAATGAACAAACTTTGAATTTTGCTCTCTGTTATCTTGTTTTTATTTACTTTTATGGAGGGAACAACCTTGTGGGTTTCGGCCTTTGGGTCCTACTTCCTCACATTACAACAAACAAACACACACACACACACAGTTATACAAGTCTGTTTGCTGATGATGCAAAGATCTTGAGAGCAGAGGTCAAGGAAGACTGTAAAATGCTGCAGGAAGACCTGCATAGGATTCATCATTGGAGTCGGATGTGGGAGATGAAATTCAACACAAAAAAATGTAAAATACTGGAAATCGGTAGAAGTACCAAGAGGCTATCACTGAATTATATGATGGGTAATGAACCAATCACAAAAGCGAGAGAATGGAAAGACCTGGGAGTGCTGGTATAGGATAGTTTGTCACCTGAAAAACACATTAACAAGACAGTTAGAGAGACGTACAATCTCTTGACTAATATAAGAGTGGCATTTCATTACATGGACGAGATGATGAAAAAATTGATAGCGGCCATGATCTGCCCCAGGTTAGACTATGCAGCAGCAGTGTAGTCCCCAAACAAAAAGATATAAACAAGATCGAGAGAATACAAAGAACAGCAACCAAGATGGTCTCCAGCCTGGCAGATCTGTTGTAAAAAAAGAGGCTGGAAAAGCTGGATCTCTCTCCCCTAGAAGAACGGAGAGAGAGGGGCGACATGATTGCAGTGTTCAGAACCATGATGGGAGTAAATAAAACTGACAGAAAAGATCTGCCTGTATGGGATGGGAGAGTAACAAGAGGACATGGAATGAAACTGAAAAAGTCAAGTTGCTTGAAGGATATCAAGAAATACAGTTTTTCATATACCGGTAGATGCATAGACCTGTGGAATGGCCTGGACAAAGATATCGTCCAGACAAAAAGCTCAAACGAGTTCAAAGCAAAATTTGACTTACTGAGAAAAAAGTCGGGACCCCATGAGTGTAGCTCATTTCGTGTATATCACAACTAGGTAAATATAACTAGGTCACGTCTTTTCATCTTTTATGGTGTATTTTTATATTTATAAAAATTACAATTCATCCACTCACTTGATGTAGTGCTGCCTACTTCTTCCATAGCCTTTACAATTCTTTTTCTGTGCCTGCCCTCGTCTCTTCCTATTTCTCCCATCTTTCCTGTCACTTCTTATTGCTTTTCTTTCCTTTACAGGTGGCTTTACATTGAGTGACAAGCCAAATGGTTTCATGTAAGCCAAGAAACCATTTACAACGCTGGGTGGTAACCATATAACCAGACCATACGTGCTCCCTACGTGTCAACAAGTGGGTTGGTGGAGGGTTAGTGCCCCTCCACGTAAAACAAATAACTCAAAGTCAAATGAACACCCCTTACGGGATTATGGTGTCTGGCAATAGATAGATAGACAGACAAGTACTGCACATGGCCTGAATAGATTATAAGTAAACTACAGAAGCAGAGGAGGAGTTAGAATCAGTGAATTGGAATGAAATGGATCTGGACAGCTTGTGGAATGCATATAGTGATTGCTTAATTGGCAATACTAAAGCAGTGTGTGGTGTGGCAGGAGTAACAACAAAGAAGAATGGTACGACATGGTAGGACGAAGAGGTTAAGAGAGCAGTGCACGAAACGAGGAAGAAGTGGCTAGAATGGTTACAGGAAAGGGGTTCAACTGAAATAAGAACTGAATATATTGAGTGCAAGAAGCACATACAGAGAATAGTAAAGAGGAAAGAGGAGGAGGTAAATGATGATCCAGGAAGAAAAATGAATGCAAATTACTCTGAAAATATGAAGTTATTCTGGAAAGAGGTGAGGAAACGTAGATGTGACAGCGGAAAGAAAAGGGAAAGTGTGAAGGATGTAAGTGGTAGTGTATTAACCCATGGGGATGAAGTAAGGACCAGATGGAAAGAAAATTTTGAAAGCCTGATGAATGGGACTAGAGCAAGCAGAGCAGCTGTTAACATGATTGGTTTTGGGGGTGTGCAGAGAAGGAATCCAGTGCTAGGAGACGTGACACTCACACAGGTGAATAACGGTGTGAAGCGGATGAAAAATGGGAAAGCAGCTGGGGTTGACGAGGTGTACGGAGAGATGATTAAGGCTGTTGGAGAGAGCGGAATAAAGTGCTTGTTGCAGATATGTAAAAAGGCATGGATGAGTGAAACTGTGCCATAAGAGTGGAAAACGGCCGTGACTGTACCTCTGTACAAAAATAAAGGTAAGAGAAGTGAGTGCAAGAATTATTGTGGCATAAGTTTATTGAGTGTGGGAGGGAAGGTACATGGAGAATTATTATAGAGATAGTAAGAGAGATATCAGAAGTCCTAGTGGCTTTAAGAGTGGTAAAGGATGTGTGGATCAAATATTTGCAGTAACAGATAGTGGAGAAGGCTTGTGAGGACAATAAAGTGTTTACGGCATTCATGGATCTGGAAAGAGAAGGAATGTGGAAGGTTTTGTGCATGTATGGTGTAGATGGTAAGCTGCTAGGTGGTGTCAAGAGTTTTTATAATGGTAGTGATGCATGTCTAAGGGTAAATGGGCATCTAAGTGAATGGTTCACAATCGGTGAGGGCGTGCGACAAGGTTGTGTGATGTTCCCATGGTTGTTCAATATACAGTAATCCCTCCACTATCTGATGTAATAGAGCCAAAGGTATGTCCAGAAAGTGGTCCTGTCCGGAAAGTGGGCCTCTGGCTCCTGGACTGGTACTTAAGGACCCTAACCCAGCCTAACTTTGAAAGCCACCTAAATAACTCCCTACCAGACATGCAGAGCACCTATTTAAACCTGTGTAAGACCCTATTCACACCAATAATGGACATAAAGCATGAAGTAAATGACAAGGAACCAAAGAATGAGGAATTAGAAGTGACTGTGCCTCAGCCAGGGTACTTACAACACATCTGTGGCCACCTTCTCTAAGGCTTTGGCAGCGGTGAAAATGCTCTTGAAGCACGTACAGTAATCCAGTGTTGTGCTGCACTTACAGTAATTCTTCGCACTGTGAGTTATAATTGTTTAACACTGCACATTGTTAACTGCACCACAACAGTTTCAACTGCCAGTTTGCACTCCACAGTTAATCCTTTGCACTCTAAATTCTAATTTCTTAACACTACACAACACTAAATTTCCGTGTGGTCTAGTGGCGAGGTATTGCAGTTTATTCACTGTCTATTAAAAAAAAAAACGAGGACGTGCACTATCCACTGCGATAAGCATCTACTCATAATCGCAGTTAGGCAGAAACTGGTGGTGAGGAAGGAGCAGTGTTGCCAGATCAGAGCTCGGCCACATTACCACACTCCTCAGTTTTCATTACCAAATTCGTAAAGCTAGCATTTATTCTTCACTAATTATATATACAGGTGGAAATACATTTAATCACTCTCCTAATAATTAACAGCATGTTGATTATTTTCAAGCTATGTAGGGTAGCAAATTAATCAGAGAGAGCAAACAATCCACCATCTCCATCCTGTGTATCCTCATACATGTGAAAAATCCATTTGGTAATGCATTATTCTGAATCATTACCAAACGAATTTTTCATCACTAAATTGGCCCACATTTGGTAATGAAAAATACCAAGTGGCAACCCCGACAGGGGAGGGGGGGAGGGGGGAGGAAGGAAGGGGTGAAGGGGCCATGGTGTAACAGCTGTTTGGCGCTGCGCCGCAATTTCAAATTACGAGTGGGAAAAAAATTGGATTTGGGGGGGATTTTTTTTTTTTTTTCCGGCCGTTTTTGGGTTTTGAAGGTCCAGGCCCACAATGTCTGGTAAGTGGTGTGTCCGGAAAGTGGGCGTCCGGATAGTACTGGGATTACTGTATATATGGATGGAGTGATGAAAGAAGTAAAAACACGAATAATGGAGAAAGGGATGGCGTTGGTAATGAATGGTGATGGATGGAATATCTCAAATTTGTTGTATGCGCAGTACTACTTCCAAATACCGCATAAGAGCTTGGTAGACCAGTGCAGAGTTAAAGTCTGTGAGCGTCGTGCCTTGAGAGTAACTGCTGAAAAGAGTAAAGTTATGGTAATCGAGTGAGGTGAATCCCAGGGCAATGTTACAGTGAATGGAGAGAGACTGGAAGTGGTGGGAGTTCAAATACCTGGGTACAGTGATAGAAAAGAGAGGAATGTGTGTAAAAGAAGTGGAAAGTAGAGTGACACAAGGAAGAAAAGTAGTTGGTGGCGCTATGAAGGCCTAGATAAGAAGCAGAGGCTTGAGTGTTGCAGCTGCACGAGGCTTACATAAAGAGGTGTTAGTGCCAACTTTAATGATTGGATGTGAGACTATGGTGTGGCATGAGCAGTGGAGATGAGACTGCTGAGGAATGTATGTGGAGTAAAGTGAGTGGACAGGATACGAAATAATGCGATTCGTGAAAGATGTGGCGTGAGGAAGTCTGTGGACACCTGAATCAAAGAGAGTGTACTGAGAAGGTATGGTCATATGGAGAGAATGGATAACAACAGAGTAGTGAAAAAGGTATATCTGAGCGAATCTGAAGGAGGGAGGAGGCGAGGTAGGCTAAGGAGAAGGTGGACAGATATGGTGGATGAGTGTGTGAGGAAGTGAGGTATGGAAGTCGGTGAGGCCAGGGGACTGACAAGAGATTGAGCTGGCTGGATGAATGTTGTGAGAAGTGCACGATCAGGGATTTGGAACCCCTTTTAACATAACAGCGTTCAGATTGACTCTATCAGATACGTTTATGTCAGGGGCGGGTAACCTTTTCAGAGCAAGGGCCAGATGAGACTTTTGAGAGCAGCCCGCAGGCTGGAGTGACATATGAGAACACAAATGTGACTATATACAAGCATTTTATTGGAAAACATGGAAATTAAAACTATATCAGGATACAGACTTCTACACTTGAAAGGGTGGAACGTGTTTCACCTGGTGGGTTAAGATCTCAAAACATCTATGAACTTGAAAAGTACTACATACATACATGGATACGCAACAAGTGTGTACCCACATTGAGAGTGACATACCTCCTCTCAATGCGGAAGTCCTATGGACACGGGCGTCTGGCAGGATGGCAGAAAGATTGTACTGTGCGGGGTGAGGGGAGTGTCGAGTTGCCAAATAGCATCTGCCAGCTGTATGTGGCCGGCAGATGCTATTTGTCAGAATTTAATTTGATTTGGCTGGGGTTCCGCAGGCCGGATTGCTATGTTCATGCCGAGCAGGTTGGCAGGCCGGAGGCTGCCCGCCCTAGGTTTGTGTGAAGTTACAGAATGTGGTGAATGTTTTTGGCATATCAGATAGAGTCACAGCTCCGGGGGCCTGAATGATGAGTGAATGGAAGCGTGGCCCATTGGACTGGGCAAACTTAGGCTGTCTCGACATGCTACTCCTCACCCTGCCCGAGGGTGGGAAAGGTGATCCAGATGATGATGATGTAAACCGCAGAATACAATTATATTCCATGAGGAGTATTCACAGCACTTTGGGGAGCTTCACCCCATGAATATTATGGTGATATTTTTATCTGTTCACAAACAAATGAACAAAAGTAGGCTAAAACTTGTCTAATAAACACATACCAAAGTAAGTTTGTTAATATTTCCATTACATGATTTACTCTAACTGCAAGTCCAGTTTCAAATTAGTAGTTAATGAAAAAGTATTGCTAGATGAAAGTGATTTTCAACATAAAAGCAGCAGCTACTACTGTACATTATTATTCCTTTACTTCTGACACTTGATACAATTAGCTATGCCTTAATTAATTAATGTAAATAAAATAAGCATGAGGTAACTGACCAACGAGCTTAATTCCATCGTGTGTCTTGAGTCTGACGACCTGCATTTTGGAGGCAGTGGAGTGGGGAGCTGAAGACAGTACATCCTCTACTCGAGCCCACACATTCAACACAAGCCCACACAGCACATGGTAGGTCCGTCGTCGCAGCCCAATCTCACACTCCAACCCACTATTCACACGACGGCAGTTCCCCTGCCTGGAAGGTTGGGCATGAATAACAGGTGTGAAATGCAATGATTGTTTCACTTTTCTTACATATTTATATGATTATGAATATTATTATACGGGTACCGTATAAAGAAACATATTAATGTATATAACCTAGACATTACATATCACTTTTGAATGGTCTTGTCCGTTTGTCAGGTAGAATATGGAGTCCCTTAAATCCAAAATCCCTTAAATGGAGGTCCCTTAAATTGAGGTTTGAGTGTGTGTGTGTGTGTGTGTGTGTGTGTGTGTGTGTGTGTGTGTGTGTGTGTGTGTATATATATATATATATATAAATATATATATATATATATATATATATATATATATACTGTATAGAGAGAGAGAGAGACTGTATATATATACTCACCAATATGCATGAGAGCAAATGTGACTAGAAGCCTTGAATTGCTCCTCCCAGTGTTCCTGAGCCTCATCAGGTGTCACTTTCTTGTACTTCTTCTTGAGATCAGAGTAGGACTCCTGTTTCATCTGCATCCCTGTGTTAGGCCGGTAGATGATGAACATCCGGTTGTTCTTCTCACGTTTCTTATTTGCCTGAGATGGTTCCAGCACTGCCAGTACTGCCGTTTTCTTATTGTTCCGAACCTAGTGATGGAGATGTGTGACTCTTAGTTTGATTTAGGAGAAAATGAAGAAAGTATTTATAAGAAACATGCAAGATCGCCTGGACAGGCGGAGTTGTACGAAAAATGAGGGAAATTTTTATAGGAAATGTGCATAAAAGCAGATATGTGGAGCTGTACCACTGATGTGGAAAAACATTCTAACAGTACCTTTGCTACAATAAAGGTAAATGTGATGGAAGTGGGCAGAATAATTACTGTAAGATAGTCTGGTGAGCTCTGCAGAACTGTAAAATGAATGAATAACAGTAGACAAATAAAGGAAGCCATTACAGTGTGTGAGGGGTGACAAAAAGGGTGATTTTAGGATATATAGTAGATGTGAGGATCAAATATTTGAGGTAAGACAAAGCCCAGAAGGAATACGAAAATGACTAAGAAAATTATAGCATTTATGGATCTGATCATATGTGAAATATAGCAGTCATTTATTTAATGTAGCATTATCACTATGTAACTGTACAGGGAGTGACAAGCAAAATGCTTTTCTGAAACCCAGTAAACCATTTACTGTACTATGTTGCACGTAATCATTCATTCACCAAACGAACACCTGGTGTTTCAAGCGGATGTGATCCACACAGTTTTGATTCTGAGGGAGAGTTAGCATCTATGGTTCACATAATTATGCTCAGATGAGCAACCAGTCACTCATATGAGAAGCCAGGCTCTAAGTCTCTACACTTCTGATGGAGTAATGAAGGACTGGATGATGGTTGGATTGCTGAATACTTGGAAACCCAATAATACTCACATAAAAGCTATGCATAATACAATTATTATAAGAAAACCTGACTTTACAGTATTTTAAAAATTAGATGAATTAAATCTGGGATTACATCAATTTGCACTGTACCAGTATTAATGGTGATACCATCTTCTGGCTTCTTAAATAAGGCTCTCTATGAAGATATGAAGCCTCTCTAACCATCATTCTGATATAAAGGCTCTCTGGCATAATATTATTTAAAAACCTGCAGCATTTTACTTACGGTTCATATTCCAAGTGGTTGTTAAGTTAATGCAACCTCTCTTTCCTAGTGATTTATTCTGCACATTACAGCTCAACAGCCTCTTGCATGTTGCCGATAAATACTATTGACCGTAAATGTAAAAAACATAGAGAATGATCAAAACTGATAAGCAAAATAAATCACTATGGAAGGGATGCGAAGCCTTATTTGTCACTTAAAATACAGGCTTACTACTGTAATCTTCTATACCAAGCTGGAACTAGGCACCAACATCTTGTTTACCTGGTGTGAAACGTAGAATCCCTCAAGATCACCAGTGAGTTCTGCCCATTTCTCGTGAACCTCAGCCCAAGAAAGCCCCCGCTCCACCAACACAGTGTGCAGCTCTGTCTTGGCTGTCCCTGTTACATGTTTACCTACCCAAGTTCTGGTCTTTGTCTTGCGGCAACCTTCACCACCGATACCCAAGTCTGGTACACAAAAACAAGTATATAAATTTAATATGCTTACAAATACACATGAATTTTAATACTGTACATCTTTAATTAAAATTATATCATTTATTAAATAATATTTTAAAATTAAACTAGTCTGAAGGTAAAATGTAAAACTTCTGGAGATGAAACATGAATATCAAAACACTAATACTGCACTCAGCTTAAAAAACCGCCTCTTGTTCCCATCCACAAGTGGGGTGAGGCAGGGCCAGGGGAAAGAAACATAATAGAGGATAAACAATCAACATCATGTCTATTGAAATGGGACACATCCTCAATTCACCCACCATTCAAGCCATGAAATAGCTTTACCTAACAAGCATGACCTTCCACACACACAATGTACTGCACAGTAATCATCATCACCATCCGGACCACCTCTCCCACCCAAGGGCAGGGTGAGGAGTAACACGTCCAGACAGCAGTTTGTCCAATCCAATGGGTCACGCTTCCATTCACTCATCATTCAAGCCCCCGAAATCCTGGCTCTATCTGATACACCAAAAACATTCAGCACATTCTGTAGCTTCACATAATGTGTAATAATACAAATTTTTTTCATTCATTCATTCATTCATCATCCAATGCTACGTTGCCCCATGAGAAGCATAGGAGCCTGGGGCTAAGCAAGTTGGTCCTGACATTTAAGATGTGAGTGATCAGCCTCACTCATCACTGTAGTTTCACATAATGTGTAATAATAATGCAAATTTTTTTCATTCATTCATTCATCATCCAATCCTAATTTGCCTCATGAGAAGCGTAGGAGCCTGGGGCTAAGCAAGTTGGTCCTGACATTTAAGATGAGAGTGACCAGCCTCACTCATCCCTGAGTAGCATTACGTGAGCAATAAACCCAAACCACCCCTTGGATAATAATAATAATAATGTATGTGGAGTACAAAGAGTGGATAGGATATGAAATAATATGATTTGTGAAAAATGTGGAGTGAGGAAGTCTGAGGACACAAGAATTGAAGATAATATACTGAGATGGTATGGTGATGTGGAGAGCATGGATACAATAGAGTGGTGAAAAAGGTATATCTCAGTGAATTTGATGGAAGGAGGAGGTGAGGTAGGCCAAGGAGAAGGTGGAGGGATATGGTGAGGAAGAGTGGTATGAAAGTCAGTGAGGCTAGGGAACTGACAAGAGAACGACCTGGCTGGATGAATGTTGTGAGAAGTGCACGGTCAGGGATTTGGCATCCCTTTTAATGTGACTGCATCCAGACTGACTCTATTGGATATGCTTAAGTGAAGCTACAGAATGTGGTGAATGATTTTGGCGTATCAGACAGGGCCAGGATTCCAGGGGCTTGAATGATGAGTGAATGGAGGCATGGCCCACTGGATTGGGCAAACATGGGCTGTCTGGACATAGCTATTCCTCCCCCTGCCCCTGGGTGGGATAGGAGGTATGGATGATGATCATGATATTTATGACGACAACGATGATAATAACAAGAACAACAACTGATGACGATAATAATAATAATAATAATAATAATAACAATAATAATAATAAAAATAATAATAATGTGGTAGGTGGGGGCATCCATCATCCACTCACTGAATGTAGGGATGCCGTCTAGCCTCTACACTGAATGACAAGCCAAACGGTTTCCTGCACCGAGGAAACCATGTACTATTCTGAGTAGTAACCATATAACCAAGATTTTTGGCCAGGTTAAGTGTCCCCCAAATTCCCCTATCTAAAATTACTTAATCATGGCAGACGTTTCAGAGAATCTCGAAGTGCCCAATACCTGCACAGGGCCCTAACCAAATAGTCAGATTCACATGGCCATGTGGAATGTAAGAGGTGTGAATGAGGAGAGCAAGAGGGTGGAAGTGGTGAATGTGTTCAAGAGTGTGAGATATGCCATGATGGCACTGTGTGAAACAATGATGAAAGGGTGTGAAATGGAGGAGTGGGAGGGTGTGAAATGAGTGAGATCAGGCATGCATGGGCAAGGGAGATGCAAGGAAGAGGTTGCTTTGTTGATTAATGAGGTGTGGCACAGTGGAATGGGAGATTACAAATGTGTCAGCTCGAGATGTACTCAAATTTAACGTCAAGTTCCAGTATGAGAAGGTGAAAGTGGCAGTGACCGTAGCGTATGCACCATGTGATGACAGGAATGGGAGAGAGAGAGAGTTTTGGGATGAGCTAGATGAAGCAGTGGGAGAAATGCCCAGGAGCTATAAAGTGATCATAATGGGTGATATTAATAGAAGAGTAGGCACTGGTCCTGAGGATGACAATGGGTTGTAATGGAGTACCAGGAGAAAATCATAATGGAAAGCAACTGAAGGATATCTGTTAGGAAAGGAGGTTGTGCATTTGTAACTCATATTTCAAAAACAAACATGCACATAAACATACACGATACAGAGGGAGCGGGGATTGTGTTGAAAGGAACCTGACTGATTACACGCTTGTAGAGATGTCAATGCTGGGAATGGTTGGTCTATGGGCTGTGTTTATGAGAAGATAATGTTTCAAAAGGAGTCTGTTAGTGTGGCCTCATATATGAGTGGTGAGTACTGTATATAAAGCAATGAGAGAGTCTATGTATAAAAGCATATGTCAGATACCTGGGAAAAATCAGAAACTGGGATGGTAAACTACCCAAGCATCCTAGTTAGCTGGGATTGTACTGTAATGATAATAATGATGATAATAATAATAATCCATCCATTCATCCATCATCCAATCCTATGTTGCCCCATGAGAAGCATAGAAGCCCAGGGCTAGGCAAGTTGGTCCTGACATTTAAGATCAGAGTGATCAGCCTCACTTATCCCTGAGTGGCATTACATGAGCAATAACCCCAACAACCCCTTGGATATAAACCTTCACCGGCTCAATTCAATTGGATAGCCGTAATTACCCACTAAACCACCAGGCGCAATAATTTTGTTATATGGTTACCACCCAGCATAGTAAATGGTTTCCTGGTGTACAGGAAACCATTCAGTTTGTTACTCAGTGTTGAGTCACTCACATGCAGAAGAAGGAGGAAAGACTGAAGAACAGAAAGACAAAAAAGGGAGTGTAAAGTCACCCGTAGGCAAAAGGACGTGAAAAGAATAAAGTAATGAAAGACAGAAGAGGAAGGATGGAATGGAGGGAGGAGAGGACAGGGCAGACACCCGAGAGCAGGATTACATCAAATGAGTGGATGGTGAGTGACCCCACCTACCAGTATAATAATAATAATAATTAATAATAATAACAATAATAATAATAACAATAATAATAATAACAACAATAATAATAATAATAACTAACAATAATAATAATAATAATTATAATGATAATAATCCATCCATCCATCCATCATCCAATGCTACGTTGCCCCATGAGAAGCGTAGAAGGCCGGGGCTAGGCAAGTTGGTCCTGACATTTAAGAAGTGAGTGACCAGCCTCACTCATCTCTAGGTGGCATTACATGAGCAATAAACCCCAACCACCCCTTGGATATAAACATTCACCAGCTCAATCCGAACGGAGCGCCGTAATTACCCACTACACCACCAGGCACCAAAATTTGGCTATGTGGTTTCCACCCAGCATAGTATATGGTTTCTTGATGTACAGGAAACCATCTGGCTTGTCACTCAGTGTAGAGTCACCCACAGGCAGAAGGAAGAGGAAAGACTGAAGGAAAGAAAGACAGAAGAGGGAGTGTAAAGTCACCTGTAGGCAGAAGGACGAGGAAAGGAAAGAGCAGACACCAGAGAGCAGCACTACATTGAATGAGTGGATGGTGAGATGACATTGTGTGAAACAAACATGAAAGGGTGTGAAGTGGAGGAGTGGGAGGGTGTGAAATGTGTAAGATCAGGCATGAATGGGAGAGGAAGATGCAAGGAAGGAGATGTTTTGTTGATGAATGAGGTGTGGCGGAGTGGAATGAGAGATTACAAATATGTCAGCTCAAGATGTGTGTACAAATTCTGATATATTCCATCCATCACCATCCATTACCAATGCCATCCCTCTCTCCATTACTAGTGTTTTTGCTTCATCACCCCATCCATAGATATATTGAACAACCATGGGGACATCACACAACACTGTCACATGCCCATACTGATTGTGAACCATTCACTTAGATGCCCATTTACCCTAACACATACCTCACTACCATCAAAAAAACTTTTGGCGGCACTTAGCAGCTTACCATCTACACTGTACATGTGCAAACCAATCCACAATCCTTCTCTGTCTATTTTGTTGTATGCTTTTTTTCAGATCCATGAATGCCATAAACAACTTACAGTCGTTTTCACAAGCCTTCTCCACTATCTGTCTCACTGTAAATATTTGATCTACACATCCTCTGCCACTCCTAAAGCCACTCTGTTCATCACTCACCAGGACTTCTGATACCTCTCCTACTTTCTCTTCCATACACCTTCCCTACCACATTCAATAAACTTATGCCATGATAATTCTTTCACTCACTTTGCTCACCTTTATTTTTGTACAGGGGTACAATGACAGTCTTTTTCCACTCTGCTGGTACAATTTCACTCATCCCTGCCTACTTACATACCTCAAACATGCATTTCATTCCACTCTCTCCTCTAAACTTAATCATTTCTGCATACACCTCATCAACCCCAGCTGCTTCCCAATTTTCAGCAGCTTCATGGCATTCTGCACCTGTGCGAGCGTCACATTTCCTGGCATTGCTTTCCTTCTCTGCACACCCCAAAAAACAATCACGTTCACGGCTGCTCTGCTCTCTCTAATCCCATTCATCAGGCATTCAAAATATTCTTTCCATCTGGTCCTTACTTCATCCCCACGGGTTAATAATCTACCACTTACATCCTTCACACCTTCACATACCATTCTGCTGTCATTTCTACATTTCCACACCTCTTTCCAGAATAACTTCCTATTTTCAGAGTAGTTTGCATTCATTTTTCTTCCTAGTTCATCATTTACCTACCCTTTTCCTCTTCACTGGTCTCTTTAAGTACTTCTTGCCCTCAATATATTCAGTTCTTATTTCAATTGAACCCCTGTTCTGTAACCATTCTAGCCACTTCTACTTTTCCTCCACTGCTCTCTCAACCTCTTCGTCCCATGCTGTACATTTCTTCTTTGTTGTTACTCTTGCAACATCAAACACCGCTTTAGCATTCCTAACTATGAAATTACTATATGCATTCCAGCGGCTGTTCAGATCCATTTCATTCCAATTCACTGATTCCAACTCCTCTCCTACTTTGGTCCTGTATTCATCTGCCATTTCTTTGATCCTCAGCTTCCAGACTTTCAGGCTTCCTCCCTGACTGCTCCTCTCTCTCCTGATCCACCTCACTCCTCTCAGCTTGATCTTGCACACCACAAACATATGATCTGACAGACCTCCACACTGTCCTCTCATGGCCCAGTACCACAAGGGCCATGAGAGATACCTCATGCACTTTGCCAACCTCTCAACTCTCTTGTTCCACAGCCACAAAATATCAATTTCTGACCTCTTCAGCCTTGTTATTGCTCCTCAACGAAATACCGAACTTAACTGCCACTGAAAATCCTTAAGAGTCTTATCTTGATATTCCTCCTTTAAATATGTTATTTTTTCTTTCTACATCATCTTCCTCCTTCTCCTCCTTTCTTCCATCATTTCATTACTTAAATCACTTCCCCTATACTATACAATACTGCTATATTTGCATTCACTATTTCTCTTGCATGCTAATTTCACTATTCTCTCCATTTCTCAATCCTTCACCCTTCTCTCAACTCAACAAACCTTTATATTGCTAAGTGATGTATTTGAAAAAGTAATACTGCATACAGTTCTTACCAAGAATTCCCATGTCATATTTTCCAGTTCGTTTTGCTTGATTAACAATAGCTGCCAATGTATCGGTAAAATATTTGAATAACCGGTTCTGAAGTTCAACTGGCATGCCCAGTATCCTGTTTAGGAACTTGCTCATATTATTATAGTCCTTGTCTAACTGGTAGATACTATCTTCCTTGAGAATTATACCAACTCCAACAAGGGCATTCTGGATGTCTGAAAAGAAGTCTCCCTTATAATCATCAGGTGGAGGAACGATGGGGTGCTCATATCCCATCATTGTCTTCATTGTAGACTCCAGTGCCAGACGTCCGTATTTGTTGTCGATGTTAAAGGACGACAGGTCTCGAGACTCTGTCGCTCGACGATCGCCATGGGTGAGTGCACCCTAGTGAATATACACAGGGAAGTTAGTAAATAATCAACTGATCCTTAAAAATAAGGTAATTCCAACAGCAACAACTTTCAAAATTTGTAAGATTAACTAAAGCACTTTACACTGTACTCTGCGGATTAGAGAAATCAACAACCTCACTCCACTATGTATATCATTATCATCATCATCCGGACCTCCTTTCCCACCTTAGGGCAGGGTGAGGAGTAACAATATCCAGACAGCCATATACATATATATCATTCTCACCTTAAATGTCAGGACTAACTTGCCTGACCCCAGGCTCCTCCACTCCTCATGGGGCAACAAAGGATTGGATGATGAATGGATGTATGATAAATACTATATATATATATATAAATATATATATATACACACACACACACACGGTCAGTCCACTACTTACGAAGGATCGAATTATGAAAAATCCACAGATACGAAAAAAATTGTGGGGTGGGGGGGGTCAGTCAAAGCAAGGAAGGATGAGATCAGACAAAGACACTGAAAAGGAGGTGAGGTGATAATTGTAGTTCAGGGAAGGGAGAAGTGGAGACAATAATGTGTTTCAATCAGAGAGAGAGAGAGATATGGGGTGCCCATCATCCACTCACTCAATGTAGGGATGCCTTATGGTCTCTCCAATGAGTGACAAGCCAAATGGTTTCCTGTACCCAGGAAACCATTAACTATGCTGGGTGGTAACCATGTAACTGGGGTTTCTGGTAAGGATGTGTCCCTCAGATTCCTCTATCTAAAATCACTTAATCATGGCAGTTCTAAAATCACTTGATCACGGCAGTTGTTTCGGAGAGCCTCGGAGGGCCCAATACCTGCCCACAGCCCCAACCAAATGGGCAGATTTGCATGGCCATGTGGAATGTAAGAGGTGTGAATTAGGACAGCAAGAGGGTGGAAGTGGTGAATGTGTTCAAGAGTGTGACATATGCCGGGACGGCATTGTGTGAAACAAAAATGAAAAGGTGTAAAGTAGATGAGTGGGAGGTGTGAAATGTGTATGACTGGACGTGAATGGGTGAGGAAGATGCAAGGAATGGGTTGCATTGCTGATGAATGAGGTGTGGCAGAGTGAAGTGAGAGATTACAAATGTCAGCTCAGGGTGTCTGTATGTCAGGTTCAAGTTTGAGGAGGTAAAAGTGGCTGTGATTGTAGTGTATGCACCATGTGAGGACAAGAGTGAGTAAGCGAAAGATAGGTTTTGGGATGAGCTGGATGAAACAGTGGGAGAAATGCCCAGGGGTTATAAAGCGATCATAATGGGCAATATGAATGGAAGAGTAGGCAATGGTCCTGAGGATACCTTAATGGGTTGTAATGAAGTACCAGGAGAAAATGATAACAGGAAACGACTGAAGGATATGTGTCAGGAAAGGAGGTTGTGCATTTGTAACTCATATTTCAAAAACAAACATGCACATAAACATACACGATACAGAGGGAGCGGGGATTGTGTTGAAAGGAACCTGACTGATTACACGCTTCTAGAGATGTCGATGCTGGGAATGGTTGGTCTATGGGCTGTTTACAAGAAAATAATGTTTCAAAAGGATACTTGGGGTTTCATTCCCTCGGGATTTATCTTGAAAAGAACATAACACCTGTCTCGTAAAATCTGCTTCCAAGAGATTAGGTGTGCTATGCTGACTCCATGCCTTTTTTTACCCCTGCACAGTTCTTGACTTTATAAATGGGTTATATTTGCCCCTGTGTTGAGTATATCTCTCATGTGTGGGGAGGCTTTCCACATACAGCTCTTCTCAACAAGGTGGAGTCAAAGGCTTTTCATCTCATCAACTCTCCTCCTCTTACTAGCTCCTTTCAACTTCAGTACCTTCGCCGTACTGTTGCATCGTTATCTCTTTTCATCTCTTTTCTGTCGCTACTTCAATGGTCACTGCTCGTCTGAACTGTCTGCTTGCATCCCTCCTCTACTATTTATATGAATAACCAAGGTTTGTAGAAATAAACTTTTATTATCATTATTATTATTATTACTACTACGGTGGGCACGTACCAGTAGCACCAGTCTAGCAACAAACTCTCATTCCTTTTCTGTCCAACTCTCTAATGCAAGAGTTATCTGTTACTCCCAGTCCTTCATTTATGCAACAGGTCAATACTGGAACTGTCTCCCTCTGTCTGTTTCCTGCTTCCTATGATCTCCAGTCTTTCAAACGCAGTGTGTCCAGGCATCTCGAAATGATTGGATCTTGAATTTGGCTCTCTCTTGTATACTGTTTTTCTCTTGGAAGGAACAATAATAACGGGCTCGTGGCCTTGGGTTCCTTCTTCTTTGCATTAAAAAAAAAAAAAAAAAAAAATATTATGGAGGAGTTCAGAAACGATACAGAGACAGGCAAGCAAGCAGTCTGACAGACCAAAGCAGTGATAATGAAGAGAAGATAACCCAGATGAATGAAGTGATGCAAAGTTACAAGGATGATGCGGAAACTACGTATGCTGAAATCGTGAAAGTAAGGAAAGACTTAGAAACAAGAGTCGAAGAAAAAAGCATTAGAAAGGAAGTGAAAAAAAATAATCCAAAACAACCCACAATTGGTCAAAGATTCAGCAGATATCAACAAATTTATAGTAATCACTGGTATAGATGAAGAAATAATAAACAAAATTTTAAGGGACAAAAAGGAGATGGCAACTATAATGAGCATATTGAAGGATGTATCAGAGGAAATATGTGATAAAGCCCATCAACCATGTGCGAGGTTTAGGGGGACACTGGTGGGGGACTGGCTGAGGCTGGGGGCTAGTACTGAGATGCGGCCTCCCAACGGCTAGCCGCTCGTGGCCCGTACGTCCTTCTGCCATGTGGGAGCAGACTTCCTCTATGGGTTTTCAAGGCCTAAAACACGCGACACTTGCCCATCTGCCAGCCAGCGATAAGGGTTCTGTTTGTATGTAGCATTATACAGGGAGGATCTACAAGGCTCCACCTACATATTGGCAGGAATAACTCACCATCGGCCATTTTGGCGCATACATCACTCTGCCGCTAGACGCCTCATACACTTATCCAATACTGTTTTTTTTTTTTTTATGCGCCCAACTCTGGGCATAGGATTCACAGCCTCCTCCCATGGCCCAGTAGTCCTCCTAAATAGCGTACACCGCTACATGTCACCACTACAGCGCCAACACCCACCATCCATATTAAATACATGCTAGGGCTGTCTCATACAAGACTGGTGTATTGGTATTAGCGGAGGTATTTTTATGACACGTCGGCGGGCCTTCTGGTAAATCAGTAAAGTCTGCTTCGATTAAATTCAAATCCCTAAACTGTTCCCTGCCCCAGTGGGGATTTGAACCTGGGTCCAGTAGGACTGCAGGCCACCTCTCTACCGACTGAGCTACCGCCTCCCCCAAATCTGAACCCTGTCACGTTAATAAGGGGTGCCTAATCAAATAATAATATACATCTTACATACATACATCATCAACATCTATGTTGCCCCATGAGGAGCCTAGAAGCCTGGGGCTTGGCAAGTTGGTCCTGACATTTAACCCATGGATTGCGCAATTACCTTTTTTTATCCCACCCTATGGTGTGCAAAAAATGAAGGATATTTTTTTTTTTTTTTTTTTTAAATAAACTTGAAGATAAATATCCAGGTCATCATCTGGTGGGGGGGAAAAAAAAAAAAAAAAAAAAAAAAAAAAAAAAAAAAAAAACTCTCCGTCTTTGCGTAGGGCCATGCGTAAGTCTGCGTAGGGGCGGAGTGGTTAGCGGTGATGCACAGCCTGAGTTGTGGCTCGCAATGTAACACTACCCAGCCTGAGCTGTGGCTCGCAATCCACAGGTTAAGACAAAAGTGACCTGCCTCACTCAGCTCTAAGTGGCATTACGTGAGCAATAAACCCCAACCATCCCTTGGATATGAACTGGCACAGGCTCAAGCTGGTTGGAGTGCCTTAATCACCCACTAAACCACCAAGCCCCATAGTTTGGTTATATAATTACCACCCACCGTAGTAGATAGTTCCCTGGTGTACAGGAAACCATTTGGCTTGTCACTCAGTGCTGAGTCACCCATAGACAGATGGAAGAGGAAAGAGTGAAGTAAGAATGACATACGAGGAATGAAGGAAGGAAGAGATGCAAGGGCAGCCACACAAGAGCAGCACTACACTGAGTGAGTGGATGGTTAGTGCCCCCACCTTCAACCATTTAATAAAAATAAAAATAAAAATAATAATAATAATAATAATAATAAAAATAATGATAATAATGTATAAATCATAATCAATGAATAGCTGTACAGTGGGGCACCAATTTTCGCGCCTAATTGGGTCCAAAAATAATGCGCGAAAGTGGAATTAGCAAAAGTTGGGGCATTGTCTTTATGGCAAAAAGGCTAATTGGTTCCCGGTTATCCTAAAGTAACATCAGATTTTCATTTTCACTTGCAATACAGTACATCAAATCACTATTGTACATTGCATTGTGAGATACAAACAATAAAAACTGTACAGTACACATTATATGAGGAGAAACATACCACAGAGACCAGGTTGAGGTGTTTAATGGATGTTGGGGGTAAGTATCCGAGGCGTGTGGCGGGCTTATTTAGCCACGCCAGACGTATTGGCGCCACCTCTTGCTGCCTCGCTACCACTCTCTCTCTCTGCCTCCTCAGATGCAACTTGATGCAACACTTCCACTCTGTGCTGAATTTCCCTTTGTGCTAGGTTCTCTTGAACAAATCCATTGAAATCTTCATCCAGGTTAAGCTCCTCTATGGCATTGTCAGTAGGGATAGCACCATGGTCGGCTGCCCCCTCGGCTTCCAATGGTACTTCCACCTCCGTTATTTCCTTAGTCTTCTGCAGGTAGCGCGTGATAAGAGCCATTGAACCGTGAGAATCCAACACAATGGAGCTAGCACGCTCGTACACAATGGCGGGAATGAGTGGACAGAGTGTTGACATGACGTCATTCAAGATGGCGGTGGGTTGCGGGCGGGCGGTGCAGGAAATTCAAAGTTCAAAATATTGTCCCAAACCCAAAATTTGTGCGCGAAAATCGATTTTTTTCAAGCGAAAGTGGAAGTTAGGGAATATTTGGTGCATGCCGCGAAAGTGGATTCCGTGAATCCTGCTGTAGCGAAAGTTGGTGCACTACTGTATAAGGAATATTACATCAGATATTTCCAGGTTAATATCTACTGTACTTAAGCAAAACCACACACATACATCCCCCCAAATAATTTTAATCGGTCTCTATTTCACAGTCAGAGCCATATCTTCTACTGAGGAATGCTGGAAACATCTATTTGAAAAATTTGTGGAATGCATATATAGGGTCTTTGGTTAGAAATGCTCAGGCTGTGTGTGGCATTGCTTGGGTAATTAGCTGGATAAAAACAAAGAAGGAGTTGGGTGAATCCAGTGAAAGAATTCTACTGAAAAAATGAGGGAGTATAATGAGTATAAACTTACCAGACTTTCGAGTCTTTTGGCCACAATGGAAGCAAAGCGACGCTCTCCAGCCAGCTCAGATATGAGGAACACGTACTCTGGAGCATTCACCTGATTACTTCTGTGTGTTCGACCTGCAACAGACATCATTATTAGCCTCTTTTTAGTATATTTTGATTTATGACAAACATCTGTCTTCTGTTCAACCCCTCAATGGCCATGAGGCAAGACATTTGTGTGCATACCAGGCTGTCAACGGGACCATTTTTCAATGTCTAAAATCCAGTTCCATTTTTTACAGATGTGAAGAGAATATTAGGTAGGTGTGGGTGCCCATCATCCACTCACTCAATGTAGGAAAGCCTTATGGTTTCTACATTAAGTGACAAGCCACATGGTTTCCTGTACCCAGAAAACCATGTCACTATACTGGGTGGTAACAACATAACAGTGATTTTTGGCAGGGTTAAGTGTCCCCCAGATTCTATCTATCTATCTATTGCCAGAAGTCTTAATCCCGTTTGGGGTGGCCACAAACAAATCGCCTCCACATCGCCCTGTCCCCTGCCATTTCACTGCCCTGCTCCCAACTCACGCCCCCCCTCTCTTATATACCTCTCCACTCCATTCCTTTATCTCATCCTCAGCCTCCCCCTCCCTCTCCCCCTCTCCACCTCACTCACATACTCTCTCCTCGTCAGCCTCTCACCCTCCATCCTCTCCAAATGGCCAAACCACCTCAGTGTGTTCCTCATAACGCTTCCTATCACATCCACATCCACACCACAACGCTCCTTTATATCCTCATTCGTCAGCCTGTCTCTCCATGTGACTCCACAGGCTCCTCTTAAATAACTCATTTCCATTGCTCTCACTCTTGACTTGTGTCCTTCCAACAACGTCCAAGCTTCACTTCCATACATTAGAGTTGGTATCACAATACTGTCATGTAGTAACTTTTTCACTTCCATGCTCACTTCCCTGTTTCTTATCACTGCTTTCGAGGAACCAGCAACCTTTCTTCCCTGCTGTACCCTTTCAAGCACTTCACCCTCCAACCTTCCATCCTTGCTTGATTCACTCCCCAGGTACTTAAACGTACTCACATTTTCCATTTCCTCATTATCCAAACTCACTGTACATTCACTGACTTCACCTCTCTCAAAAACCATCACTTTACTCTTCCCTAAATTCACCTTTAGATTCCGTTTCTTATACACTCTCCCAAACTCATCCTCTTCGTCTTCGTCTTCATTTAACAACATAGTATCATCTGCAAACAACAGTACAGGGAGTTTCCAAACACTATCCTCTCTCACTAGGGCCACTCCAACATCCACTACCCTCAGAGAAATTACCAATATGCCGGGAATCGAACCCGGGACTCTCAGGTGAGAGCCAGGCAGCATACACAGGTTCTCTCTTCATCCACTACCCTACCTTGTACCTCTTTTATTACCCCATCCTTGTACAGATTGAACAACCATGGAGACATGATACATCCTTGTTTCAACCCAACATTCAAAGAGAAAAATTCATTCAGTTCCCCATCCACACACACTGCAGCCTTAGCACCATCATACATACTCTTCACAGCATTCAACAACTTCCCATCTACTCCATATATTAAGTGATTTTAGATTCTCCTATCTAAAATCAATCACGGCAAACATTTCGGAGAGCCTCGGAGGGCCCAATACCTGCCCAGGGCCCCAACCAAATGGGCAGATTCCCATGGCCCTGTGGAATGGGAGAGGTGTGAATGAGGAGAACAAGAGGGTGGAAGTGGTGAATGTGTTCAACAGTGAAAGATATGTCGTGATAGCACTGTGTGAAACAGAGATGAAAGGGTGTAAAGGTGAGGAGTGGGAGTGTAAAATGTGCAAGACTGGGCATGAATGGGCGAGGAAGATGCAAGGAAGGAGTGGCTTTGTTGATGAATGAGGTGTGGCAGAGTGGAATGAGAGATTACAAATGGGTCACCTTTAGATGTATGTATGTATGTCAAGTTCAAGTTTGAGATAGTGAAAGTGGCTGTGATTGTAGTGTACGAAAGGAATGAGAGAAAGGTTTTGGGATGAGCTGGATGAAGCAGTGGGAGAAATGCCCATGAGCCACAAAGTGATCATAATAGGTGATATGAACGGAAGTGTGGGCACTGGTCCTGATGATAACTTAATGGGTTGTAATGGAGTACCAGGAGACATGATAATGGGAAGCAATGGAAGAATATGTGTCAGGAAAGGAGGTTGTGCATTTGTAACTCATATTTCAAACATAAAGATATACATAAATATACATGGTATTGAGAGAATGGAGATCATGTTGAAAGGAGCCTGACTGATTACGTGCTCGTAGAGAGGTCGATGCTGGGAATGGTTGCTCGTATGAGGGAAGTGAGAGGACAATGTGGAGGTCTGTTAGATCATATGATTGGGGTATGCAGCAAGCTCGGAGGAGTGAGGTGGACCAGGAGAGAGAGAAAAAGTCGGAAAGAAGGACTGAAAGTTGAGAAGATGAGGATCAAAGAAATGGTAGATGAATAAAGGACCAAAGTAGAGGAGGAGTTGGAATCAGCGAATCTGGAATGAAATGGAATTAGACAGCCTGTGGAATGCATATAGGGTTTGCGTAGTTAGGAATGCTAAAGCGATGTGATGTTCCTAGAGGTTGTATGTGCAGTACAATGAATGTTAGGTATGATCATGAGAGGGAAAAAATTTGTCAAGAGGCCCAAAAAGAGGACTTTGGAAAATTTTTAGGATTTCACCATACCAATTAGTTATATAACATGGGTTTCTATGGTACACTTTGCATGTTCTGATTCGCACGGTCAAATTCCCGGAAGCATTAGCAACACAAGTTGGGGATCTACTGTAAAATGAATCCTTTAAGAATCAGGGCAGGTAAGGCTATTTACAGTACTGACCGAACTGCTGGATGGCCCTGTCAGCAGACCAGGGCAGCTCAAGTGTGATGTGGACTCTTCTCCGCTGGTTAGCAACTCTTCTGTCACTCTGCAAGGAGATACCTGAGCTGGCTGCCTCAGAGATAATGGCTATGTCCTTCTCTGATGCCATGAACCTTTCTTTCTCTGTAACAACAAAGGACACTGTAACAACTGAAAAAAGTACATTAATTTTGACAAATATCTCCACTATCATGATAACCATCATCCCAACTCTAGTTTCAACATAAGAACATAAGGAAAAAAGATAATTACAGGAGACCAGCTGCTGCATGCTATACAGCTCCTGTAAGAATGAAACCAGACTACACACACACACACACACACCATCCATCCATCCATCACTGAATCGTATGTTGCCCCATGAGGAGCGCAGAAGCCTGGGGCTAGGCAAGTTGGTTCTGACATTTAAGATGAGAGTGACTAGCCTCACTCATCCCTGAGTGGCATTAAGTGAGCAATCAACCCTACCACCCCTTGGATATACACTTTCACCGGTTCAATCCGATTGGAGCGCCATAATTGCCCACTAAACCGGCAGGCGTCAAAATTTGGTTATATGGTTACCACCCAGCATAGTAAATGGTTTCCTGGTGTACAGGAAACCATTTGGCTTGTCACTCAGTGTAGAGTCAACTACGGGCAGAAGGAAGAGGAAAGAAGGAAGGAAAGAAAGATAGAAGAGGGAATGTAAAGTCACCCGTAGGCAGATGGACGAGGAAAGCATGAAGAAAAGTAAGACAGAAGAGGATGGAAGGTAGGATGGATGGATGATAGGAAAGGGCAGACACCTGAGAGCAGCACTACACTGAGTGAGTGGCTGGTGAGCACACCAAACACACAAAAAAAAGGACCAGAATAGCAAAGTAGGTTATCGCCTGCCCATCAATCCCTCTGGGGGTTAACTCATGCAAGAATCACTGGTCATTCATTACAAACTGGTGAGGCCATTATCCAAACTTTTTAACCACAAACCTTGTTGGGGGAGGGGGAGGGGGGGGGGAACTGCATCAATGCATTTTTTACTCAGATACAGTACTGTGAAAGCTGTCATAACACTATCAACTTGTCTATAAATCATCCTACACATCATCAAAATGATGATGATGAACCCACATACCTTTATCTAAACCCTAACTCTTGAGGAAGTTTTTTTTTTTCCCCCTCCTTGAGAAACAGAGTAGAACTGACCTCTTCAACAACCTTTACCACTGTGATGTGGTGGTATACACTACATCACACTCATAATAAACATGTACTGTACTCAACTTTCATATGTGTTTAAAACATGATCAGCTTATAAAATTATGACAAAACTATGAAGATAATCTTAAATTACTCATTTCTTATATCATCATCATCATCATCCGGACCTCCTTTCCCACCCAAGGGCAGGGTGAGGAGTAGCAATGTCCAGAGAGCAAAAACTTGCCCAAAACAAATAGGCCACACTTCCATTCACTCATCTATCAAGCCCCCGGAATCCTGGCTCCACCGGATATGCAAAAAACATTCACCACATTCTGCAGCTTCACACAGGGTATCCGACTGAGTCAATCCGGACACTGCCATGCTCACAAGGGGTGCCAAAATCCCTGATCACGCACTTCTCCTCACAAAATTCATCCAGCCAGCTCGATCTCTAGTCAGTTCCCTAGCCTCACCAACTTCCAAACCTCTCTCCCTCACACATTCATCCACCATATCTTTCCACCTTCTCCTTGGTCTACCTCGCCTCCTCCCTCCTTCAAATTCGTTCAGGTATACCTCTTTTACCACTCTATTGTTATCCATTCTTTCCACATGACCACACCATCTCAGGACACTCTCTTCGATTCTGGTGTCCACCGACTTCCTCATTCCACACCTTTAACGAATCACATTATTTCGTATCCTATCCACCCTCTGTGCTCCACATACATTCCTCAGCAGTTCCATCTCCATTGCTCTTACTCTTGACTTTTCATTTTCATGCCACACCATACTCTCACACCCATATGTTAGAGTTGGCACTAACACTCCCTCATGTAAGCCTTGTGCAGCTGCAACACTCAAGCCTCTGTTTCTTATCAAGGCCTTCATTCCAACGGCCAATTTTCTTCCTTGTGTCACTCTACTTTCAACTTCTTTTGCACATTTTCCTCTCTTTTCTATCACTGTACCCAAGTAATTAAACTCTCTCACCAATTCCAGTCTCTCTCCATTCACAGTAACATCACATTGGGAGTCACCTTCTCTCTCAATAACCATCACTTTACTCTTCTCTACATTTACTCTCAAGGCATGATGCTCACAGACATCAGCAAAACTCTGCAGTAACCTACTGAGTTCTTGTCTGGTACTTGCAAGCAGTACTGCATCATCAGCATACAACAAATTTGAGATATTCCATCTATCACCATTCATTACCAGCACCATCCCTCTCTCCATTACTCATGTTTTTACTTCTCTCATCACCCCATCCATATATATATTGAACAACCAAGGGGACATTACACAACCTTGTCGCATGCGCACACCGATCGTGAACCACTCACTTAGATGCCCAATAACCCTTACACATGCTTCACTACCATCATAAAAACTCTTGACAGCACCTAACAGCTTACCATCTGCATGATACACGCGCAAAACTTTCCACAATCCCTCTCTGTCTATTTGTCGTATGAGTACGTTTAAGTATTTGGGTAGTGTGATGAGTAAGGATGGAGATTTGGAGGGTGAAGTGCTTGAAAGGGTACAGCAGGGAAGAAAGGTTGCTGGTTCTTTGAAAGCAATGATAAGAAACAGGGAAGTGAGCATGGAAGTGAAAAAGTTACTACATGACAGTATTGTGATACCAACTCTAACGTACGGAAGTGAAGCTTGGACATTGTTGGAAGGACACAAGTCAAGAGTGAGAGCCGTGGAAATGAGTTATTTAAGAGGAGCCTGTGGAGTCACGTGGAGAGACAGGCTGACGAATGAGGATATAAAGGAGCATTGTGGTGTTGATGTGGATGTGATAGGAAGCGTTATGAGGAACACACTGAGGTGGTTTGGCCATGTGGAGAGGATGGAGGGTGAAAGACTGACGAAGAGAGTGTATGTGAGTGAGGTGGAGGGGGAAAGAGGGAGGGGGAGGCCGAGGATGAGATGGAGAGATGGGGTGGAGAGGTATATGAGAGAGGGGGGTGTGAGTTGGGAGCAGGGGAGTGAAATGGCGGGGGACAGGGCGACTTGGAGGCGATTTGTTTGTGGCCACCCCAAACAGGATTGAGGCGTCTGGCAATAGATAGATAGATAGATTTTTCAAGATCCATGAATGCCATAAACACCTTATGGTCCTTCTCACAAGCCTTCTCTGCTACCTGTCTCACTGCAAATACTTGATCCACACATCCTCTACCACTCCTAAAGCCCCCCTGTTCATCACTCACTAGGGATTCTTACATGTTTTGTATATCTATCTATATAACTGTCCACTGCCAGACGCCTTAATCCTGTACGAGGTAGCCAAAAACAAATCGCCTCCATGTCGCCTTGTCCCCCATCATTTCGCTGCTCTCCTTCCCAGCTAACACCCTGCTCTCTCATATACCTCTCCACTCCATCCCTCCATCTCACTCTCAGCCTCCCCCTCCCTATCCCTTCCTCCTCCTCACTCACAAACACTTTCTTCATTAGTCTCTCAGTCACCATCCTTTCCACATGGCCAAACCACCTCAATCTATTTCTCCTAACACTTTCTATGACATCCACATCCACAACACAATGCTCCTTCGCTTCCTCATTTGTCAGTCTGTCTCTCCATGTGACTCCACATGCTCCTCTCAAATAACTCACTTCCACTGCTTTCATTTTGACTTCTGTCCTTTCAACAAGGTCCAAGCTTTGCTTCCACATGTTAAAAAGTTGGTATCACAATACTGTCATGCAGCAACTTTTTTTTACATTCATGCTCACTTCCCTATTTCTTATCACTGTTTTCAAAGAACAAGCAACCTTTCTTCCCTGTTGTACCCATTCAGACACACTATCCTCCAATATTTCATTCGTATTCATCATACTACCAAGTACATAAATGCATTCACATTTTCCATTTCTTCATCATCCAACCCCACTGTGCATTCAGTGACTTCATTTTTCTTGAAGACCATAACTTTTACTATTCTCTACATTCACCCTTAGATTTCATTTCTTATACACACTCCCAAACTCATTCACCAAGCCTTGCAGTTCCCCTTAGTCTTCACTTAACAATACAGTATCATTTGCAAACAACAGAAGATACTGTTTCCACACAGTGCCCTTTCTCATTAGGTCCGTTCCCACATCTACTGCCCTACCTTGTATCTCTTTCATAACCCCATCCATATACAGACTGAACATCCATGGAGACAACACATCCCTGTTTCCATGCGACATTCAAATAGGAAAATTCACTCAGTTCACCATCCACACACACTGCAGCCTTAGCACCCTCATACATACTCTTCATGGCATTCAACAGCTTCCCATTTACTACATACATTCCTAATATTTTCCATATTCCTTATGTATCAAATCTGTCATGTGTTTTCTCCAAATCCATGAAGGCTTAATACAACTTCTTTCCCTTCTCCAGAAACTTTTGCACTAAAGACCTAAGGATGAATGTCTGATTTACACACATCTTCCTTTACTAAAACCTCCCTGTTCTTTTCCAATTAATTCTTCTGGTATTTCCCTAACTCTGTCAATAAGTATCCTACCATATAATTTGCCTATTATACTAAGAAGACTAATGCCCTTATGATTACCAAGCACTTCTTTTTCCCTCTTTTCCTTTGTACAAGGGAATGATTATAGGCTACCCGACTTCCAATCCTCTGGGACTCGGCTTTCCTCCCTGGCAAATCTGCAAAACTTCCATATCCATTATCCTACTATCTCTCCCCCATGCTTCTGCTTAAGCATTTCACCACACACTGAATCATTTCCTGGGGCTTTCCCCATTTTGACTTTCTTCACTGCTTCCACTACTTCCATCCTACTGATCTCTTCCTCCTTTCTTACTTCTCTCCTCCCAGCCACTTATAATTGCATTACTTTCATTCTTCATGTTTAACAATTCCTCAAAATGTTCTCTCCATCTCCTCACTTTTTCTCCCTTCTCCACTATCAATCTATCATTTTTATCTTACACTCCCCTCCTAACTTCTTCATCATCCTGTCCAACTCACTTTACCTCCTTCCAGAACATTTTCTTACATTCCCTCCACTTTACACTTAAATTCCTTCCAAATTCCTCATCCAATCTCTTCTTACTTACTAATCTTTTCACCACTCTCTCCCTCTCTACATAAAACTCTCTTCTATCTCTGAACTTCCTCCATGTACCAACAACAAATTACAGCTGCAGAGCACTTTTAGCAGAAATATATTTGTTTCCCACATGAATACCGGTGAGAAAATGAGTGGCGAGTAGGGAGCAAGGACAACTAAGGGAGCCTCAGGCTTGCTTTACAAACTAAAACTCATTAAATGGTTTTAATTCAAGGTGCTAAACCTAGCGCAATATACTGTACACGTCACTCAAAGCATCTACCTCAGTTGTTTCTGCAGTACATAAACTGCACCCTATGCGAAGGTGTTACTTTTCAACACTTTCCTACATCCACAGAACGTTCCTACATAATCCTAATGGAAATTATACTAACTCTGTATCACAGTTACATGGCTCCAATGTACTGTACAGGAATGAACAAAGAGGGTAACTAGTGAACCATCTGTTGTGTGGTGTGAATGAGAGACCATTTCAGTTTCATTTTGCATGCTTGCATGCATATGCCTTGGTCACCTAATGGTGGCTGTCCATGTTGCTCAATCTCTATTAGCCTCCCTCTTCAGTCCCTTAACCCTGAGGTCACATTCAATGACGTGGTCCCAGGACTTTTTCGGTCTACCTCTTGCACCCTACCCCCAACGTTAAAACTTCTCAATTTCTGCACCCAATTGTCAACCCCAATCCTCTCCACATGCCCAAACCACCCCAATCTACCCCGTTTCATCACAACACCAATACACTCCAGTCCCATCCCTCTTAACTCTTCCATTATAAACCTAGTCCCCCCAGGCCTCGCATTCAAGGACGCACTGCACATCCACCTAATCACTGTCATTGCTGTACACTTGAGCCTATGAATATCCCCTTCCTTTACTGCCCAGGTCTCACTACTGTACAGCATTACATTCCTATCCAGAGTGTGAGAAATAATCATACATTAAGTAAAAGTGCCTCACCATACATGCTGAACCCACCTCTGATGTTTAATATTTCCAGGGGCACATCAGCCTCAGAACGAGATTCATACATGACCTGCCCATCGTCACTCTGCACAACTCTTCCTTTGCGGCCTGTCATCTCTGCAACGTTCTCTGGGCCACCTAATTCATCAATTAACTGATCTAAAGTATTGGGTGGCAGTTTGCGGCCCAGATTGTCAATGGCCTTAAGCAGGTCTGATTTCAGTTTGTTGGCTTTCTCAACATGGTCTCTTGGAGGAGGTGGGAGCTTATCTCCATTCTCTTGCCGTCCTTTCCCATTCTTTTGTTTGCTATGGTTCTTTGGTCGACCTCGTTTCTTGGGGCGGCCCCAATTATCTGTTGATGAAGGTACAGGGGGATTGATTTACTTCAATCACTTGTGAGCTATCTTATGCACACCCATAAGGTATGTAAATACTGTAATAACTGTGTGTATATATATATATATATATATATATATATATATATATATATATATATATATATATACGCTAAGCACAACAACTTTACTCAATAAACTGAAGAGAAATAACAAGCAACCTGATCTTATGCACACCTATACAGTATGTATCCTTTTATTCAATAAACTGAAGAGAAATAACGAGCAACCTGCTGAGACTGAGCCTTTACATAAATAAGAAAAGCAAAACAACATATTTAATTCAATGAATGGCTGGGAATTACATGGATAGTTTTTCTACCTCATTACTGAGTAACAGCCTCACCTTCATCATCAAAATCACTAATTCCTGAGAAATCTGAAGATGCTTCAGAAGAGTACATGTCGTCTTCATCATCCTCTGCTCCACTCTCACCTGCAACACAACCTAGCATCAACAAGACAGTACTAACAGCACCAAGTAGACACAAATAACCATTTCACATTTCAAATCTTACTTCCACTTCTGAAAAACTACTTATCACTAAAGCAAAATTCAAAGGGCATTTTTACACTTAAAATTATTCTCTTAATCCCTTCAGCCCAAGGGATCTTTACTTAGCAGAATAAAGTTGTCTGGCACTAGCCAAAATAAACAATGGCATATATCATCAGGCAGAAAGGATTAAAGGCATGCAATCATGTGCATCATGTACAGTATACTCAGCACAGTGGGACAGCAATTATCCAAAATGCTTGGAAAACTGGACTTCCCATACCACTTATATTTCAAGTTATGTGAATCATACTCTGATATAATCAGAGCTAATACTCCATGTTCAGGTAGGCATACTGTATTACCTTCCTATACAGAGTTTATATCATCAAAAACACATTAAAACTTGATAAGCTACTAGTATGGCATGTATGGGGCATCAGCATTACCAATGTTATGTGGCTTCTGATTTTTTTTTTTTTTTTTTTTTTTTTTTTTTAGATGGTGATTTATACTCCGATATAATCACCACTAATATGGCATGTTTGAATAGACACATAACTTTCCTATACAGAGTTTATATAACCAAAAACACATTAAAACTTTGATAAGCTAGCAGTCTGGCATATATGGAGCATAAGCATTACCAATATCATTTTTTTTTTTTTTTTTTTTTAACGCAAGGAAGAAGGAACCAAAGGCCAGGGGCCTATAAATTGTTTCCTCCAAGAAAAAACAAAACAAAAATAAGAGAGCCAACTTCAAGAACTGATGATTTTGAGATGCCTGAACACACTGCATTTGAAAAACTGGAGATCATAAGCAGTAGGAAATACAGACAGAGCGAGACAGTTCCAGAGTTAGCCTGTTGCATACATGAAGTACTGGGAGTAACGGTTAACTTTTGCATTAGAGAGTAGGACAGAAAAAGGATGAGAGTTTGTTCCTAAACGGGTGCTACTGCTACGTGCCCGCCGTAGTAATAATAATAATAATAATAATAATAAAAGTTTATTTCTACAAACCGTGGTTATTCATATAAATAGCAGAGGAAGGATGCAAGCAGACAGTTCAGACGAGCAGTGACCATTGAAATAGCGACAGAAAAGAGATGAAAAGAGATAACGATGCAACAGTACGGCGAAGGTACTGAAGTTGAAAGGAGCTAGTAAGAGGAGGAGAGTTGATGAGATGAAAAGCCTTTGACTCCACCTTGTTGAGAAGAGCTGTATGTGGAAAGCCTCCCCACACATGAGAGATATACTCTACACAGGGGCAAATAAAACCCATTTATAAAGTCAAGAACTGTGCAGGGGTAAAAAAAGGCATGGAGTCAGCATAGCACACCTAATCTCTTGGAAGCAGATTTTACGAGACAGGTGTTATGTTCTTTTCAAGATAAATCCCGAGGGAATGAAACCCCAAGGATGTTTAAAGATGATGCAGGATTAAGCTGGACACTGTTAAAAATTAGAGGGTACTCCTGTGGAGAATTCTGTCGGGTTGATAGATGTAAGAACTGAGTTCTTGATGTATTAAAAACAACACGATTGCTTTTACCCCAATCAGAGATATAAGCCAAGTCAGACATTAGGAATGCCATTGCCTCACCTCTTGTGTGTTGAAGTAACTGCTGAGATGGATGCTGTGGGAAGAGAATAAAAAGTCAAGGGTGTTCATCAGTGTATGAGTGGATAGGGTTAGATGTACAGCTTAGAAGGCCATTGATAAACAAAAGAAAGAGAACTGGTGATAGGACAGAGCCCTGAGGAACCCAACTATTGATAGCTCTTGGAGAAGAACAGTGGTCGTTTAATGCAGCAGCTACAGAAGGACCAGAAAGGAAGCTGGTGATATGACAGAGCCCTGAGGAACCCAACTACTGATAGCTCTAGGAGAAGAACGGTGGCCGTCTACTGCAGCAGCTATAGAACAACCAGAACGGAAGCTAGAGATAAAGGCACAGATAGAAGGATAGAAACCATAAGAGGGTAGTTTGGAAATTAAAGATTTATGCCAGACTCGATCAAATGCTTCTGAGATGTCAAGTGCAATGGCAAGCTTTTGCCAAAGTCCCAAAAGAGGATGACCAGGAGTCTGAAAAGTAGGTGAGAAGATTGCCAGTAAAGCATCCCTGGCAGAACTCATGCTAATGATTGGAAAAAAGGTTGTGATGGGAAAGATGCTTTAAAAACTTCTTGTTAAGAACAGACTCAAAAACTTTTGAAATACAGGATGTTGAAGCAATTGTGCAATAGTCTGAGGGTTGGGAATGGTCACCCTTCTTTGGGACAGGCTGAATGAAAATAACTTCCAGCAAGAAGAACAGGTACAAGTTGACAGACAAAGACAAAAAAGTTTACCTGGGCACAGTGTAAGCACAGAAACACAGTTCTTGAGGACAACAGGAGGGACCCCATCAGGCAAAAAACAGGAACACTTGAAAACAGAACAACACTTTGAAACATTACACAGTACATTCATCACAAACATCAACACTGCTGTGCACACTTTCAATACAATTATACAAAACGCCAACAAAAGACACATCCCTAGAGGCAACAGAAAAAGACACAATCCCAACTTCACACCAGAAATTCAAGGCCTTATCAGTCAATGGGACACAGTATGACATTCCCCAACACCCCATACACAAGACACCATACAACAAATACAAGAACTCAACACTTAAATAAAAAATAAAATATTGGAACAGCAAATACCAATTTGGAACAGTTATCTCCAAACAGCTGACCAAAAAACAAACATCAGCAAACTCTACAAAACACTAAACAGCATCACACTCTCCAACAGTAACACTACACAATCACACGCTGCCATCACAACAACAGACATCATACCTTCACACAAACAAGCAAACACTCTCATCAATCATTTTTCACATGTCAGCCATCTAAACCCCCACTGCAACAACCGACGTATTATCCGACGTAAGAGACAGCTCCCCACAGACCCAGACTTCGCACCTTTCACTTACAGCCAGACAATGCACATCATTAGCAACCTTAAGCATTCATCTGCATGTGGACCAGACAACATACACGTTAAACACCTTGGACCACAAGGCATACAAGCACTTACCAACATATCAAACTACAGCTACTCACACAACATAATACCCAACATCTGGAAGCAAGGCATTATCATCACTATCCCCAAACCCAACAAAGACCCCATGTTACCTTCCTCACACCGCCCCATCACACTCCTCTGCATCTCCTGCAAAGTCACTGAACAACTGGTACTACAACTAGTTACACCATACACCCCCCTAGCCCCATCACAACATGGGTTTAGGCCAAAACACTCCACAAACACTCTTCTTACAGACCTTACACAAAGAGTTTTTGATGGCATGAATTCAGCTAGGTCACCACACAGAACACTCCTAGTCACACAACACATTAGCAAAGCTTTTGATGCCATCCCCTGCTACAACCTCACAAACAAAATATTCAACACAAATGTACACAATATCACAAAAAGATGGCTGATAAACTACTTAGCAGGCAGATGAGCACATGTAACATTTGCCGGTCAGTCTTTGAACATCAGAAACTTCACAAACGGCGTCCCCCAAGGATCTGTTTTGTCCCCTACACTCTTTAACCTATACATGCACGACATACATCTCACACACCAGAGTTCACATAGCTTCCTATGCAGATGGTATAACACTTATATGTACACACCAAAATGCAAACACAGCCACACACATCCTCCAACCTTACCTCAACACACTACATGAATGGATCACCACAAACAGGCTCAAAATAGCCCCAGCCAAATCTACAGTGAGGTTCTCACAAACTGGACAGCCAGAACACAGTCACAATCCACACCTCACCAAAAACGACATTCCCCACCCCCACACACAAAATCCGTCGTGCAACATACAATACATCAATGTCATTTAAACAACACATCACAAACATTAAGATAAATTAACAACAAGACTCAATGCCTTGAGGTCACTTCCCATTCAACATTTGGACACAACAAAAAAACCACCACCACAGTATACAAACAATATATACGTTCAGTGATGAATTATGCAAGCCCTACTTGCGCTCCTAACCTCATTAACCCCTTAACCGCGGGGTGTCACTTTCGTGACGCTTGGGAGCAAGGGATCATACCGGGGGGCGTCACTTTTGTGATTCTGTGTTATTTTGAATTCGCCAGGGCTTCCAAGTGGGGGCTTGTATCATCTATCAGTACTGCCAATGTCTAACACTAGTCAGCACGCCAAATCTCATCTGTACTCCCATCCATTGTTGACAATTTAGCCATTTCTCCCCGTTCTTGACTCCCCTCCCTACCTACCCTCCATTACCCTATCCTCTCGCCTGCCCGGCCGTGCTACGCTAAGTAAATCTTCCCTGGAATTTTCCACTGATTTCATCCATTGAAATAAGCCCTATGCCCTATTCTTATACCAAATAATATATACAAGAAAGAAATAAGGTAAGTGTAATGTAAATAAAATAGAGAATGTAAATAGAAATGTAAATGAGTAGTAATATAAGAATATGAGTATATATACAAGGAGTAATGAAACTGAAAGTTTCACTCTAGTATGTATGAATACTATGAGTTATGAAAGTGAAAATGAAAGTGACAGATTCACTCTCAATGCTAGTATACAGGACGAGAAAGTGAATGCTACGTATTTTACTGAAAGAGAAATTGAATGCCTACAGTGAGAATAAACTACTATTACTGAAGGAAACTTATGGATAAAGACTGTAGATATATATAAGTGTTATATAGTAATAGAAATATAAACTGTGAGTGTTTTTATGAATAATAAATGACAGAACACCAGCGGCGAACGAGTGCAAGTGGGAAGTCATACACGCTCGTAATTTTCATTGCTTTCACAGTGTTTTTCTTTTTTGGAGTATGGATTCCAACCTATCTGAGAATCATAGAACAGTGTTTCTAGTGATAATATCAGGCTGTGGTAATCATATTACGGGTTGTCGGGAAGTGTAAAGTGGAGACTTCGTTACCCAACTTCAGAGGTCTCCACAAGTCCTACTGTGCTCGACGAAGGCTCAATAAACATCCCACGAGAAAGCTGAAGGTATGTGCCACATGCATATGTAATTATAATATTCTAGGACTAATAACTGATTTTTGGCACATATTTTTAGAGAGCCTGTCGGAGCGCGAATATGCCTGCAAGACACGTGAGTCAGGCAAAAACAACCCCGCAGTCTAGGGGTTAAAATACACTACAACACTCTACAGACCATACAGAACAAGGCCCTAAAAATATTCACATGCTGCACAGCTACTACACCCACAGACCACCCTACATCAAGAAACCAAAGTCCTCGAAGTCAAGGATCATCTAGATATGAGAAGTACACAAATTCTACCTCCAGCCTCCACAAACCCAAAACATCCACTACACTACTTGGCAGCACATCCGCACACACCAAGGGACATCAAAACAACATCCAGCACACGATATCATACACAAATACTGTCATCTCTCCCTCCACGCCCGCCTCAAACCAGCTTCCAGACACATATCCATACTCAAATCACTCACCGCTCCATTCAGTCACTTAAAGACAACACACAGCTGCAAGTACGGGCTTCTGATATCCACCCTTCTAAATCCTATTTCCCTCGTGAGGATAGGGTCCACCTGGCCAGGCTGAGATGTAGGCATCATCCAGCCCTCTTAAGTTATCAGAAGAGGCTGGATGACTCCATTGCTGATGCCTATCCAGGATGTAACACAGCACCCCATACTATTAGGCACATTATGGAAGACTGCATTGCACACAATCACCTACGCCAACAACACAGCGTACACTCCCTGAGAGCTGTGGGAAAGCCCGGTCTCAGCCATGGCCTTCCATAGGGACTTGGGGCTGTTTGGCCAGACTGTCTAGGGAACAACTACTACTACTACTACATTTGGATGTGAGACTATCGTGTGGCATGAAAATGAAAAGTCAAGAGTAAGAGCAGTGGAGATGGGACTGCTGAAGAATGTATGTGGAGTACAGAAGGTGGACAGGATATGAAATAATGTGATTCGTGAAAGATGTGGAGTGAGGAAGTCAGTGGACACCAGAATTGAAAAGGGTGTACTGATATGGTATGGTTATGTGGAGAGAATGGATAACAATACAATGGTGAAAATGGTATATCTGAGCAAATTTGAAGGTGGGAGGAGGTGAGGTAGGCCAAGGAGAAGGTGGAGACATGGTGGAGGAGTGTGTGAGGAAAAGAGGTATGGAAGTAAGTGAGGCTAGGGAACTGACACAAGATCGAGCTGGCTGACTGAATGTTGTGAGGAGAAGTGCATGATCAGGCATTTGGTACCCCTTTTTAACATGGCAGTGTCCAGACTGACTCAATCAGATACGTTTATGTGAAGTTACAGAACTTGGTGAATGTTTTTGGCATATCCGATACAGCCAGGATTCCGGGGGCTTGAATGGTGAGTGAATGGAAGCGTGGTCCATTGCATTGGGCAGATTTGGGCTGTCTGGACATTGCTACTCCTCATCCTGCCCTAGGGTGGAAAAGGAGGTCCAGATGATGACGATGATGTGGATGATCTGGGCCATCTGATAAACTTTGTAAGGCTCTGTTTTTAAATTAATCTATGCAAAAAAAAACATTAAAAAATATTTTATTTGGACAATCTTATTTTCAAACTGTTATTGTAACCCTTGTACAGTAAAAGTCCTGTAATCTGAATGGTAGGGGACCGAGGATCTTTCAGATTATTGGGAGGGACCTTTGAAAACATTAGAATTATGTACATGACCATTAAATAAAAACTTATAATGATATGGGTTATTGCTTTAGACATCAGAAATGCACAGATGTGTAGCTGAATAGTTACAGGCAGGTACATCCAAGTCCAAAAGCAAGTCCAAGCCAGATAAATCCTTAGATAAACCCTAGAAAAATCTGAAAAAAGCCCAGAATTTTTTTTTTAATTTCGCCCTGAAAAATTCAGAGTATTGGGATACAATATTCGGATTATTGGTGGTCGAATTGCAGAACTTTTACTCTAATAAAAATAATTAAAAATGTGTCGTAAATAATGAATGCACTCAACCAATCAGCTGCCAGCTTTCAAAAGCTTAAGGCTAATCTTTTCTTAGAGAAGATCAAATTGGCTGTGGTAATGTAATATACAGTACTCAGTTTTCTGAAAAATCCTGTATTCCAAATACCTCCTGATCCTGACCATTTCAGAATTTGGGAACTGCATAATTTTCCAGTAAAAACTATGCTCAAATGCCATTACCAACTGAAGAATAAAATTACTGAAGCATTTACATAGGACCATTCCTTAATAATAGTTTTAAGTTATAACATTATCCTATCATAAAGCATTTCACGCCTTTACGTCTGAGTATAAAAAAAAAAAAATCAAGAGGAGGGCTTAAGATTATCAACATGCTTACACACATGTACCACCATGCACTTACTCATAATTTCCAAAACACACAACAATACAACTAATATCAGCATCTCCTCTTTTAACTGACACCCACAAGACACTACCATTCCATGACAAGACTATGGCATCATGTACACAAGCAATTCATTAAAAGCATTCAGTTACCTAAGGCCTGAGCTGCAGTGCCATGAAGGGGAAAGATGAGGGAGTGTTATTAGTAAAGCATGTTCTTCTATGACTGGTTTTTATCTGAATTCTATAATACTGAAACTAACACATAAAGAAACTTTTCTAGCCAAAACAAAGTTAATTTAGGAATGTGCTTTAAAGAATGCTACAATGAAGGAATGAAAATCGTTCTCAAGCCAACCCCATAAGAATGCACTCGAAGTCTCGAAGTCTCATTGTATTAAGTCATGTTATATGAGTATACTAAACCCCCCCACCCCCCACAAGAGTAAGTGGAACACAGCCTCTTCATTCCTCTTTCTCAGAAATCTGAGTTACCTTTATGATGACTTAACTGGGGCTTGCTTTTTGCCCTACTGAATTTAAATTCTGAATTATCAAATGCTGACATATCAAAGGTTTATTGTAATCCATTTAAGTCCATGCCTAGATATACAGTACTAGTATATACAATTGGATGAAGCAAGTATGAGGTCATAGATGAACGCAGCTGAAGTGGGGCTCAGTGGGGCTATCAGAAAATATACATGGGCTGCTTAAACTGGACAGGATTGATTTATTGCTGCCTCTGCCAGTAGGTTGGAGGAGGTTATTTATTCACCTGCTTTTGTATGTCTGTCTGCAGACAAGTTATCCTTCAAAACTGTTATCAGATTTCAATGAAATCCAGTTGATAGATGGGCACCAGGTTACGATAATTAGTTTTTGAAGTGAATCCTGATCCAGAAACAAGAATTAATAATAAATATTTTAGGGTCAGCGGAGGTAGCACTACTCGGCATGAATTTCAGTTCTGAGACAAAATGGGTATCCCAAGGCAATAATGTAGTGCCGATTTCAAATATGATGTTCATTTTGCTCTAGCACATACTGTTTTTCTGAACTCACTACCCTCACATGCATCCTTATACTACAGAGGTACTTCTTTTCAATGTTTTATTTGTGCTCTTCTTAAGTCTTCATATATACAGTAAAAGTCCTGTAATCCGAATGGCAGGGAATCAAGGGTATTTCAGACTATTGGGAGGGACCTCTGAAAACATTAGAAATACAGTACAGTATATACACTCTATCTATCTATTGCCAGACGCCTCAATCCCGTTTGGGGTGGCCACAAACAAATCGCCTCCAAGTCGCCCTGTCCCCCGCCATTTCACTGCCCTGCTCCCAACTTACACCCCCCTCTCTCATATATCTCTCCACCCCATCCTTCCATCTCATCCTCGGCCTCCCCCTCCCTCTTCCCCCCTCCACCTCACTCACATGCACTCTCCTCGTCAGTCTTTCACCCTCCATCCTCTCCACATGGCCAAACTCATGATCACTAATTTCTATCCAGGGGTGCCCCCTTCCTACCCCTGTATACCCAGGGATGAGGGGAGGGGGGGACAAAACGAGCTCCACCTGCCTGTACCCCAGCTCCCAACCCTCCCCCAGACCCCTACTCAATCCCCCACTCCACCTGTCATTCTTAATCCATCCCGTCCGGATGTCATGTATACATGTCCTCCCAGGGCCATCTGGGTGACATGTATTTGTGACTGAGTAATTCACGCCCTTGTTTGAATATTCAGCTGGTTATTTCCACCACACACACCCACTGGCAATCCTCCAGCATGCATCCAAGTCATGCTCCAGTTGCCTGTGTACCTCTGTCATGGATAGATCTACACAAAAATTTTTTCCTGTGTCCAGACCCTTAGGTGAGTGCCTGTGGCCACCGACTTCAACACCAATGAAGTCCAAAGGCGAGAAAAGAAAAGGCCTTAATGACAGTGCAACAGGGAGAGAACTCAAAGTGACATTATCATCAGTTGTGAGTGCAGAAAGTGACTCTTCCTCTCATGAAAGCGACAGCCATGATGAGTGTCGATATTTATGCATCGTGTGAGGAGGGTGGTGGACATGACTCCTCCAATGTGCGTCCATTGTTTCCCCTGTACATTCATCTGCTATTTCTGGTGATGGGAATGGTTCAGAGGGTACTGACGATCCTGGAGAGAGGGATATTGGCACAGATGAGGAGATGGAAGAGGAGGTAGAAGGTGGAGGAGGAAGGGAGGAGGGAGTAGGAAACGAGGTATGTCGAGCCTCGCGCTACCCCTCTGTCTATTTACATGAATAATGGAGGCAGAAAGTTTGTTTCATGATTTTTTTTTTTTTTTTTTTAATGTGTCCAACTCTGGGCATAGGCTTCACACCCTACTCTCAAGGCCCAGCAGTCCTCTCTGCATGTCACCACTTTGGTGCTAACACCCACCGTTCATACTGAATACATATTAGGCTGTCTCATACAGGACAGGTGTATTGGTATTAGCGGGGGTATTTTTACGACATGTCGCCAGGTTTTCTGGTACATCAGTAGAGTCTGATTTCATGAAATTCAAATCCTTAAACTGTTCCCTACCCCAGTGGGGATTTGAACCTGAGTCCGGTAGGACTGCAGGCCACCTCTCTACCGACTGAGCCACCGCCTGCCCTTATTTTTTATTGAAAGTTTCCATGTGTGTATGTTTGTCATAATGAAAATGTACAAATCACTGAAAAAAAAAAAACTTATATAGGAAAACATAGTTAAGTGAAGAAAGGGAAGAGGAAATGTGGTGGAAATGAGTTATTTAAGAGGAGCCTGTGGAGTCACATGGAGAGACAGGCTGACGAATGAGGATATAAAGGAGCGTTGTGGTGTTGATGTGGATGTGATAGGAAGCGTTATGAGGAACACACTGAGGTGGTTTGGCCATGTGGAGAGGATGGAGGGTGAAAGACTGACGAAGAGAGTGTATGTGAGTGAGGTGGAGGGGGGAAGAGGGAGGGGGAGGCCGAGGATGAGATGGAAGGATGGGGTGGAGAGGTATATGAGAGAGGGGGGTGTGAGTTGGGAGCACGGCAGTGAAATGGCGGGGGACAGGGCGACTTGGAGGCGATTTGTTTGTGGCCACCCCAAACAGGACTGAGGCGTCTGGCAATAGATAGATAGATAGAATTTTTGTTGCCCCACAAATTCGTAGCCTGATGAAAGAGTCAATTTGATGCAACCCTCGTGGCAGATGAACTTAGGGTTTGGAGGTTTTTCAAGAAAATTTTTGTTCGTTTTCTGGGCAGCCATCACAGTGATGATTAAGTGGAAATTGTAAAAGAGCTCCTGGTTGCAGACAATGAACTCAAATATTGCATGTCCCTTAAAAATCCATTATCTTCACTCACATCAATTTTTTTCCCAACAAGCTTGAGTGATGTTAGTACCAAACAGGGTGAACATTTTAACCAGGATACTGTGGTAATGGAACAATGATACCAAGGTAGAAATGGCCCTAGTATGATGGCTGACTATTGTTGGATGCTGACACGGGAAATCTAATCACAGCAGAAAAAGAAAGCATCAAAACGCGTATTATAAGTACAGTACCTGCATTCACTGCGAAATTTACATACTGTGGTGGAATAATACACTTGATTTTGCTTCCGCATTACTTTTACATCCCAATTAATATTTCTTGATATTAAAAATATTCCTGGCATAACCAGGCGTGAGGAGCATATTGATTTCTGACTACTGGGAGAAAAATTTCATAGCTAAATTTCAGAAAATGTGTGTGTGATGGAGAAAGATAGAGAAAAGTAAAAACATATTTGTAATCAACACTGTCAATTTACCCAAAATCATCCGTTCTCATGTCTGAACTATATAAAAAGTTGAAATCTGTCGGGTAATGTAATCCTTCTCTAAGACTGTGTAGGAAGGGCAGACTAAGACTGCGGAATTATTTACCTCTGCAAATAATGTTTGATAAAGGTTGGTTTATAAATAGTAAATTATACTGGCACTAGTGAAGGGCTTTCTAGGTGTTACTGTTGTTGCTTAACCTTGGTTTGCTTGACTGAACAGACCTGAAGATGATGTGTAAAACAAGGCGGTTTACTGATCAAATGCTCAAGAACATGTACTAAGATCAGTCATCAGCTGACTGGATATGATGAGGGTGGTGCATGGGTATAACCTACATTAGTGGGGTTAGAGGTAGAACTTGGGGTATAACCTACATTAGTGGGGCTAGAGGTACAACTTGGGGTATAACCCACATTAGTGGGGTTAGAGGTACAACTTCGGGTATAACCTACATAGGTTAGAATGCAAATGAATAGAAGAGAGATGGAAGAACGAAAATATGCATGGAAATGCTCATAACAGGGGCTGCATTCCTGTTCATATTATGATAGTCAAGGCTCGATCATACAAGAACCATCAGACTCTTAAAAATAATTAGCAGGACGATTTTATCTAGAGCCCTGTGCCACAAATACAATTACATCCCCTATCTACACACTGTATTACTAAAAAGCTAACAGTAAATATTTCTATCATTAATTTGAAACTATTATTAGGATTATCATGTCCTTCATACAACTTCAATACAGACTGGAGGATGCTTACCTGACATTTCAAAATCTGAATCTTCATCATTGTCCGAGTGTGCTTCCCGAAATCTTTTCTTTGCTGCCCGTTGTGCTGCTTGCCTCACTATCAACAAATAAGGTTTCACTTAATCAAGTTAATACTTATCATAAGACTGAGTTGCTACAGTTCACCAAAGTAATTACCTGTACATACTTAATTTATCTTCACAAACCTACATTCAAAATGCATACATTTGCAGTCTGTCATTAATGAAAAAGATTTCTTTACTGAAGTCCTGTATGTTAGCAGTAAATGTGAATATATACAGCAGACCCTTAATTTACCAAACCCACATACAGCAGATATTGGATTTAACGGATACTTTGAAGGCCCCTGGACAAACCAATGGACATTCCGGACCCCATCCATTAAATGGAAACAAAACAAAAAACACACAGGCCTTCCAGACAGCTTTGAGCCCACCAGATGCTACTGTGGACTTGAATATAGACTATCCATTACATGGGGAGTATGACCCGGGCCTGTTGGATAGTACCCTGTGTGCAGGGTGACTCAGAATGCACTTACCAACGCTGGTGGCATTTTTTCCCCACCCACTTGGGCTAAGCTGGGGAGGAGCAGGTGGAAAGCAAAGTGTCAGTTTATTTTGGGGCTACTTCCAGTAGGTCTGGGCAGGATCAAAGGCTGTGGAAACACTGTATTGCAAATGGCTGGCCTCAGTCTTGTTGTGACTTTCGTTGTGCTGACATCTCCACCTCAGTGTCTCTCGTCTCAAAGTGTGAAAAATGTTATCTAATAGTGTCTGAAAAGTGGTTTCTCATAAGGCATCACCTAACACCTCCTCTAATGAAAAAGCAAAGAGGATGATTATAGGCATTGTAATGAATATGGAAGTGATCAATGTGCACAAGAAAGGCACAACCAAGGGCGACTGCACTCGCCAGTAAGGTACCAAGAGGTTGATCCTGCATGACATCCTGACGGCCAAGGACAAAACAAAGGAGGTTATGAAGAAAATGGAAGGGAGAAGGAAAGGTAAGGATGTTTTCAGGACCAAGAAGCTGCCCAATGAGAAACTCCACAAAGCAGTCCATACGTGGTACAGGCAGGAGTGAGCTGAGGGTGTCCCTGTGCGTGGCCTGGACATCCAACACTCAGCACAAAGCCTTGTTACTCAACTTGAAGTTTTTATGTGTTGTGCTGGCTGGCTGTGGAGAATTAGGAGGCACCATGGCATCAGTAACAAGGCCATAACTGGGGAGCTGCTTGGCACTGATGTCAATGCTGCAGAGCCATTCTTCCAGCATCTTCAAAAGCTGATGAACAACAAGGACCTGCATGACTTGCAAATTTTCAATGCTGATGAAACTGGTCTCTTCTGGCATGCTCTCCCCTAAAATACTCTGGCTTTGAAGGATACTGGCAGCAACCCAGGGCATAAGACAATGAAGGAGTATCTCTCCATTCTGACCTGTGCCAATGCTGATGGTTCTCATCACCAACAGCAGTCACAGCAGGTATGAGCATGCAACTTAGGTCACTCAAAGACATCATGGCCAAGCTTCCTGTAGAGTACCACGGGAGTGCCTGGTTTCACCCCCTGAAGACGAGTGTCCGTATGGTGTGACAGACACTGAGGACGGGCATAATTGGCCAAATGTAAACAACTTTAAACCTTTGTAAAAACATAATGAGTAATGCTACAGTAAAAATGAGGAACCATTGGAAAGTGCATACCTTCAGGTCTTCCATGAGGTGGCATTGCAGACTACATGAACTTTCATTGGATGAACAATGATTTTAGAAGGATGTGTACTAAAAATATGTTTTTTCACTCCCACGACCGCTACCCAGAGCTTACTGCACTCTGATTTTCACATTATAATAACTATTCAACACTGCACATACTACAGTACCCTCGCACTGAGAGTTAGCACTGTTTGTTAGGTTAGAACTGCCTTCACGGATTTAGCAGAAAATAGCTCAAAATACTAGAAAATTTTCCTTTATATAGTACTGAGCCTTGGTTACAGAACTTGATATAGCAGAAAATTTGAGAAAAAGGATTAGGGGTTGGCTGAATTAGTTCATTAAATCTAAGCATCTGCTGTATATATAATGCTCATAAAAAAATACAGGTATTAAAATGTAAATTTCAGATAATTAAAAAACATACCTGGTTTCCTCTTTGAAGTTTTACCAGTTACTTCATCTATTATATCTTTGAATTCTTTACTTGTATCTGAGATTCCAAGGATCTTACTGATACGACTACGGTCAGGTGCAGGGAAGTGTTTTTCCACTAGTGCTTCCAGCACACCTGAAATAAATATAAAAGGAAAATACAGTACCTATATTAGTTACCTACCATGCAAAAAATATCTCCTCTTCTTTTCAGCTCCACCTCTATATGATACAATTTGATAACCGAATTCCCCAGATGGGTGTCACAAAAATAAACAAATACAGCAAATCATCATCATCATCATCATCCGGACCTCCTTTCCCACCCTAGGGCAGGGTGACGAGTAGCAATAGTCCACACTGCCCAAGTTTGCCCAATCCAATGGGCCAAGCTTCCATTCTCATCATTCAAGCCCCTGGATTCCTGGCTCTATCTGATACACCAGAAACTTTCATCACATTCTGCAGCTTCACATAAACATATCCGACAGTCAGTACAAAAGCTGTCATGTTAAAAAGGGGTGCCAAATCCCTGATCATGCGCTTCTTCTCATGACATTCACCCACCCAGCTCGATCTCTCATCAGTCCTCTAGCCTCACAGACTTCTAAACCTCTCTTCCTCATACACTCATCCACCATATCCCTCCACCTTCTCCTTGCCCTACCTTGCCTCCTCCCTCCATCAAATTCGTTAAGATACTCCTTTTTCACTGCTCTATTGTTATCCATTCTCTCCACATGACCATACCATCCCAGTACACTCTCTTCGATTCTGGTGTCCACTGACTTCCTTACTCCACATCTTTCACGAATCACATTATTCCGTATCCTATCCACCCTCTGTACTCCACATACATTCCTCAGCAGTCTCATCTCCACTGCTCTCACTCTTGACTTTTCATTTTCATGCCACACCATAGTCTTACATTCATATGTTAAAGTTGGCACTAGCACTCCTTTATGTGAGCCACGTGCAGCTGCGACACTTGAGCCTCTGTTTCTTATCAAGGCCTTCATAGCACCAGATACTTTCCTTCCTTGTGTCACTCTACTTTCCACTTCATTTGCACATTTTCCTCTCTTTTCTTTCAAAGTATCCAGGTATTTGAACTCTCTCACCAATTCCAGTCTCTCTCCATTCACTGTAACATCACACTGGGAGTCACCTTCATTTTCAAGTACCACCACTTTGCTCTATTCAACCTTTACTCTCAAGGCACGACACTCACAGACATCGGCAAAACTGTGTTAGTCGACTAAGTTCTTGTCTGGTACTTGCAAGTAGCATGATGCTCACAGACATCTGCAAAACTCTGCACTAGTCTACCAAGTTCTTGTCCGGTACTTGCAAGTAGCACAGCATCATCAGCATGCAACAAATTTGAGCTATTCCATCTATCACCATTCATTACCAACACCATGCCTCTCTCCATTACTCGTGTTTTTACTTCTCTCATAACCCCATTCATATATATGTTGAACGACCATGGGGACATCAAACAATTTTGTTGCACGCCCACACTGATTGTGAATCATTCACTTAGATGCCCATTTACCCTTACACATGCTTGACTACCACCATAAAAACTCTTGAAGGCACCTAGCAGCTTACCATCTACACAACACATGCGCAAAACCTTCCACAATCCTTCTCTGTCTATTTTGTCGTACACTTTTTCCAGATCTATAAATGCCATAAACTCATTATAGTCCTTCTCACAAGCCTTCTCCACTATCTGTCTCACTGCAAATATTTGATCCACACATCCTGCCATTGCTAAAGCCATCCTGCTCATCACTCACTAAAACTTCTGATATTTCTGTTTCACCATAATAATTCTTCCATATACCTTCCCTAAAACACTCAATAAACTTATGCCTCAATACTTCTTACACTCACTTCGCTCACCTTTATTTTTGTACAGGGGTACAACCACAGCATTTTTCGACTCTGCTGGCATGGTTTCACTCATGCAAGCCTTGTTATATACCTCCGACAGGCACTTCATTCTGCCCTCTCCACAACACTTAACCATCTCTGCATTCATCTCATCAACCCCAGCTGCTTTACCATTTTTCAGTCGCTTCACAGCATTCTTCACCTGTGCGAATGTCACATTTCTTGGCACTGCATTCCTTCTCTGCACACCCCCAAAACCAATCACGTTTACAGCGGCTCTGCTCTCTTTATTCCCATTCATCAGGCTTTAGAATTACTCTTTCCATCTGGTCCTTACTTCATCCCTATGGGGTAATAATCTACCACTTATATTCTTCACATGTTCACATTTCTTTCCACTGTCACTTCTACATATCTGCACCTCTTTCCAGAATAACTTCCAACATTCAGAGTACCTTACATTCACATTTCTTCCTAGATCATCATTTCCCTCCTCCTTTTTCCTCTTCACTAGTCTCTTTTTGTGCTTCTTGCTCTCAATATAAAGTACTCAGTTCTTACTTCAATGAACCCCTGTTCTGTAACCGTTCTAGCCACTTCTTCCTCTTTCCTCCACTGCTCTCTTAACCTCTTTCTCCCACCATGCCGTACCTTTCTTCTTTGTTGTTACTTTTGCTACACCACACACTACCTTAGCATTCCTAACTAGGCTATCCCTTCATACATTCCACAGGCTGTCCAGATCGTTCATTCCAATTCACTGATTCCAACTCCTCCCCTACTTTGGTCCTGTATTCATCTGCCATTTCCTTGATGCTCAGCTTCTTGACTTTCAGTCGTTCTCCCTGACTGCTCCTCTCTCTCCTGGTCCACCTCACTCCTCTCAGCTTGATCTTGCATACTACAATCATATGATCTGACAGACCTCTAAACTGTCCTCTCACAGCCCTCATATCAGCAACCATTCCCAGCATCAACCTCTCTACAAGCACGCAGTCAACCAGGCATCTTTGTACTTGAAATACGAGATACAAATGCACAACCTCCTTTCCTGACACATATCCTTCAGTTGCTTCCCAGTGTCATTGTCTCGTGGCAATCCATTACAACCCATTATGTCATCCTCAGGATCAGTGCCAGCTCTTCCATTCATATCGCCCATTACAATAATTTTATTGCTCCCGGGCATCTCTCCCACTGCTTCATCCAGCTCATTCCAAAACCTGTTTTTCTCTGTCTCACTCTTGTCCTCATACGGTGCATATGCTACAATCACAGCCACTTTCACCTTCTTGAACTTGAGCTCGACATACACATACCTCGACCTGACACATCTGTAATCTCTCATTCCACACTGCCAGACCTCATTCATCAACAAAGCAACTCCTTCCTTGCATCATCCTTGCTAATTCATGCCCGATCTTACACATTTCACATCCTCCCAATCTTCCGCTTCACACCTTTTCATCTTTGTTTCACACAATCCCATCATGGCATATATCACACTGTTGAAAACATTCACCACTTTCACCCTCTTGCTCTCCTCATTCACACCTCTCACATTCCACGGCAGTGGCTCAATCGGTAGAGAGGTGGCCTGCAGTCCTATAGGACCCAGGTTCAAATCCTCGCTGGGACAGGGAACAGTTTAAGGATTCAAAATCCATAAAAGCAGACTTTACTGATCTACCAGATGACCCGCCGACATGTAAAAATAGCCCTGCTAATACAATACACTAGCCGTGTATGAGACAGTCCTAGTAAGTATTCAATATGGTCGGTGGGTGTTTGCACCGAGGTGGTGACATGCAGAAATGTATGGTAGGTAGGAGGACTACTGGGCCTTGGGAGATGGTTGTGAAGCCTATGCCCAGAGTTGAGGGTGGGGGAACTGCCCATTTGGCTAGGGCCCTCGGCAGGTTTTGGGCCCTCCAAGGCTCTTTGAAACGTCTGCCATGATTAAGTGATGTTAGATGGGGGAATCCAGTGGACACTTCACCCGGCCAAATAATAAAAAATAAAGTAAGACATCAAGCCTCTCTGTTATAATTTATAGTGTTCTTTTCCAGCAAATTACTTATTACCATAAAGAATTTAACTGTAAAAAGATACATATAATACTATAGGAATGCAACTCGATGCACTAGTTTGTCTGAAGCCTATCACGCACCCTTCGCCGTGGACACAAAGTCTGAGAGCTCTCCATCCTCTCTTTCTAACTGTTCTAGAGTACGGGCTTCACCAGTAGACTGCAGACCAATCACAACACAGCGGTTAGTTTTCACTGCCTCTCTTGCCAGGCGTACTGCATGATCAACCTGCAAGAAAACAAAGGTATAATTAATATTTCTGGGAAGAAAGCTTTAAAAAAAAAAAAGGTTTATATTTAGAAAAAAAAAAAAATAGTACTATAGTACAATATATGAAGACATAACATTTTTTACATACCTGACTCTGGCCACAGACTAAACAGTCCACTGTATTATACTTAGCAAGCCTCCTATGAACAACATATAACATTTCACACCTTCACAAGTCACTACCTGGGCACTAATATTCACCATCCACATTGAGTACATACTGTACAGTGCTGCCTAGTAATATGATGCCATATTATGTGATAAATCACTTCAGCGATAATTAAAAAGTTATACCCTGTCTCAATATATTAACAAAATAATTGCAATTTGGCTACAATGATATATCTGACAGCCTCCTCCTAGATTCTCATGCAGATGTAATGACAAACAAGCCAAAATGGCTGCCCAGTGTTTACACTGGCTGTGATTGTTTTCTTTCGTTCACTTTTGTGCATAAAAGGCCAGTGAAACACCACTGTTATCACCAAACAACAGTGCAAATGCTTAACAAATAGTGCAGTGTGCAATATTAAGTGAAGTGATACTTTTTGTGAAAAACTGAAACCTGTCACTTGGAAATCGTGTCAACCTCATGTAACTATCATCCACTATCTAGGACTCTGCACAGCTGACCGAGTGAAGATGCCCGCCCAGGGTTTACACTGTGATCGTTGCCTTTATTTTATTCTGAGCATGAAATACCACTGGAACACCATTGTTTTTACCAAATAAGAGTGCCAGTGCTTAACAAATAGTGCAGTGTGCAATACTAAGTGAAGCGATACTTTTTGTATGTGAAATACTGAAACCTGTCACTTGGAAATCATGTCAACCTTAGGTAATCATCCTCCCCATAACAGGTCTCTACACAGCTGACTGAGCCACGATCCCCTCCCAGTGTTTACACTGGCTGTGACTGTTGCCTTTCGTTTTATTTTATTCACGAAATGCCACTGAAACACCATTGCCATCACCAAATAACAATGCAAGTACTGTACTTAAAAAATGATACAGCGTGTGATAGTAGGTCAAGAGTTACTGTATCTTTTTGTGTGGAGTGGTCATCAAAGTCCTCCAACTGTCCCCCATCCTGGGAGGGGGAGGGTGGACTTAGTGATGACTCATACCAGCATATGACAAACTTCAGGTTGGTGGCAGAGTTTTTTGTCTTAAGGTCATTTTAGGCTTTGCAATCGAGGTCAACCTCCCTAACCCCAATGAACCTATGTTATATCAACCTCGTTAAGCGATAATTTGTTATGCAACAGGTCTTCACATGATGCAACCCTACTGCATAATGAGGATGCCCTGTATTAGGGTTGTCTTACTCAGGTGATGGTGTTAACAGGTAATTTTTATGGGCCATGCTTCCATTTGCTCACCATTCAAGCCACTGGAATCCTGGTTCTATCTGATATGCCAAAAAACATTCACCACGTTCTGTAGATTCATGTAACGTATCCTATCTATCTATCTATCTATTGCCAGACGCCTCAATCCCGTTTGGGGTGGCCACAAACAAATCGCCTCCAAGTCGCCCTGTCCCCCGCCATTTCACTGCCCTGCTCCCAACTCACACCCCCCTCTCTCATATACCTCTCCACCCCATCCCTCCATCTCATCCTCGGTCTCCCCCTCCCTCTTCCACCCTCCACCTCACTCACATACACTCTCTTCGTCAATCTTTCACCCTCCATCCTCTCCACATGGCCAAACCACCTCAGTGTGTTCCTCACAACGCTTCCTATCACATCCACATCCACACCACAACGCTCCTTTATATCCTCATTCGTCAGCCTGTCTCTCCACGTGACTCCACAGGCTCCTCTTAAATAACTCATTTCCACTGCTCTCACTCTTGACTTGTGTCCTTCCAACAATGTCCAAGCTTCACTTCCGTACGTTAGAGTTGGTATCACAATACTGTCATGTAGTAACTTTTTTACTTCCATGCTCACTTCCCTGTTTCTTATCACTGCTTTTAAGGAACCAGCAACCTTTCTTCCCTGCTGTACCCTTTCAAGCACTTCACCCTCCAAACCTCCATCCTTAGACTCCAATAGAGTCAATCCGGACGGTCGCATTAAAAGGGGTGCCAAATCCCTGACCATGTGCTTCTCCTCATAATACTCATCCAGCCAGCTCAGTCTCTCATCAGTTCCCTAGCCTCACCAACATCCATACCTCTCTTCTTCACACACTCATCCACCATATCCCTCCACCTTCTCCTTGGCCGACCTTGCCTCCTCCTCCCTTCAGATTCGCGCATATGTACAGTCGCCAAACTTTCCACCTGGGCCACCTAGCCGCGAGAGGTGGGTAACGGGTGCTGGCAACAGTGTATATGTTTGTTCGTGTGTACATGCTCGACGAAAGTTCGGATCATCAACTCTCTTCGTCCATAGTGAACCTCTGTCAGAGTCAGAGTTCATCCCATAGATGGCTGGGTACGGAGTTAGGTGGTGAGAAAAATGTCTCAGGAGTAAGGCGCCTCTCCCATCGGCTCAGCCAGTTGCATGAAACTGGTCGCATGGAAAATTATTGTGTGCCACAGATCGCGCTGACCAAGGCCAAAGATATATGACTATATAAATTTTATAATAAAGTAATATAAATAATATTCTTATATAAATATAAACTTTTTTTTATAATACAATAATATATATTATACTATACATATTTGGCCTTGGTCCGTGCAACCTGTGACATGCAACAATTCCATGCGACCGGTTTCCTGCAACTGGTCGAGCCGGTGGGAGAAGCTGCTTAAGGGGGAGCTTGGCATAGTGAAGTCCAGGGCAGGTGCAGGACGTTGAGGGGAGGGGGTTACGTTATTCATACCGCCAGTGACAATAACTGCCGAACTAGTATTTGAGATCCATTGGCAATCTACCAAATATTTACATTTTTAACAATACTAAACATGTTCTTTTCTATGTTGTTTTTACATTGTTACAATAACATGTTAATGCACTAAATACTGGAATCACTCCAAGCCTTTCTCTCACACTCTCTTACTATATCAGTAATTCCATTTCATAGGGTTATCACTTGATACCATTATCAGTATAGGTTGAAGATGAATGCGTTTACCTAACATCTACAACCAGTTACAAGTAAGATTGCCTGCCATATTCACATCATGAATGACACTGACCAATAAACATTAGGATGATGTTCAGACACTGTTAACGGTTGCTTATTTCCTCGTTGGTAGTACTTCAGGCAGATGTGTTCATGTGTTCTGTGGTGCACCACGAAGAGGTAGGAGATTAAAATACTGTCACCTCAGCAGGCAGAGAATTTATGCATACTTTTGTCGAATGTGGTTATTATATCAGCTATGATAATGATTTACTGTACCATTTTTCATATGACTATGATCATTACAGCACATCTTTATAGTCCATTCCTCTAATGTATGACTGAATTACACATTGCAAGGAAAACTGATTGTGAGCGGTGCCGCTTATGTGTGCGGTCACACATTTACATGCTCATCGATTATTCACCGAACAACATTATCTCACATTATAGCAAGATGAAGACACCATCTCTTCACCACAGGATGCAAAAGCTTCCAGTCATTTTAAGCTCAATTTTATTGATTCATGAATTGTTTGGACATTTACATCACCATTGCCTGTGATATTACTTATGTGATTGGTAAATGCAACATAACGAACATGAAATTATCATTACAGGCTGGAACACTTTTTTTTTTTTTTTTTTTTTTTTTTTTTTTTTTTTTTTTAAAACCCCCGAACCTCGTTTTAGCCCCCGTCACCGAGGTCCGGAGTGCGAGGATATGTGATGTTGGTTGCTGACTGGCTGCTACCAAGACCTAGGTCATAAGACAAGGGCTAGGTGTTTAATAGGAGAAACCCATCTCTCCTGACGGGGGTGGAACCACGTCAAACGGATCGCCTGGCGGAAGCGTTATCCACCACGTCACCCACAGTACTGTTTCAAATATTTAATATATATCAACTATTAAAACAATTGCCGTGTTTGCACTGCAAGCACAGAGATCCACGTAATGATTAAGTGATGAGATGCTTAGGTTTTCTATTGTTAACGCAAGGTTGACTCATGACTAGCTGACTCAAGGCAGTATTCTGCCTCAACGAACGAATTTCAACCTCCGACATCTACAGCTCCTAACTCTCCTACTTAGTTTAAATTAATATCCTCCCAATGAGTAATCCTGTAACGATTAATGACCTAACTTGTCTAATCATGTCTCGGATCAAGAATGGTATTTCAATAGGTTTAATCGAGACCGGCCTAGGACTGGCTAAATGCAAAACGAACAGTCAGACACAGGTATCTACTTTTCAACCATAAGAGCCGGTCACACGACGGTTCTTCCCCCCCCCAATATGCAGTAGACATTTTTTAGCCATGGGTTTATCATGTAATAATGAAAAAGAATACGTTTTTAAATATATAATATATGTAAAGATGCGGCCTTTTGAATTAGTTTACTTATTGTTTTCAATAATTGCATTATCCAACACTTTCAAGAAGCTCCTTTGAAATTCTATCGCCTAAAAATTGTCGACTGATTACTGGGATGAACTTTGACTGAGGTTCACTAAGGAAAACGAGAGGTGATGATCCGAACTTTCATCAAGCATGTACACACGAACAAACAGATAGCCTACACTGTTGCCAGCACCCCTTACCCACCTCTCGTGTCGGGGTGGCCCAGGTGGAAAGTTTGGCGACTGTACCTATTTCACCACTCTTGTTATCCATTCTCTTCACCTAACCATACCATCTCAGTACACTCTCTTCGATTGTGGTGGCCACAGACTTCCTCATTCCACATCTTTCACGAATCACATTATTTCGCATCCTATCCACTCTCTGTACTCCACATACACTCCTCAGAAGTCTCATATCTACTGCTCAAACTCCTGACTTTTCATTTTCATGCCACACCATAGTCCGACATCCATATGTTAAAGTTGGCACTAACACTCCTTCATGTAAGCCTCATGCAGCTGCAACACACTACAAAATAAAGATTTGGCTTACCTTTGAAGCTATACAGAGGTACTTAAAGAAACGCTGGTGTGAGGACCAAAACTGACCCCACATCGATTTTTTCATACCCTTTTCCGCATTGATTAGTTCAGATGCTTCTTGGAACTTTTGACGAGCCTCCACCCACTGAAATATAAATTCAACCATAATATATTATCTGTACTTGCACATAATGTTAATATAGTAACTGTACTTGCACATAAAGTTCACTTCAATGGTCACTCTACTGACAGTTCCCTTACTACTGCGGACCCTCCACATGCATGTGTTGAGTATTAGCCTAGGGTACTAACCACTCAAAATCTGTGCACTCCACTATGTCATCATCATCTAGACATTCATTTCCAGCTAGGAACTACCTCTTCAATCTAATCCCAACTTACCTACTTAACTCTCTATTATCCCAACTAGACTACAGATGTGCTTCCTTAACCCCTAAGGACCTAAACTGTCCTGTGGGGGTTTGCGTTACTTTGACACCCTGGCCTAAAAAGCCCAGCAGAGCAATTGCAGTAAAAAACTGCATTCAAATTTTCCCACACCTTACTTGATGTAACCTACTCCAAGACCATCCCACCAATGAGTTAGGGAGGGAGGAGGGCTCCAGTCCACGAACAGAGTGAGGGGTGAGCCCCCCTTGCACTGTCCCTCCCTCTGCGTATCCCCTTAGTCAATGCCTCATGTGACATAGCCCACTCTTTCTACCCTTCCTACTAACACTAGAGCATAGAGGTGAGGTCTGACTGTAGCAGTGACTGCTCTCCTGCTCCCCCCCCCTCCACTCACCTTACCCTTTTGGCTTGGCTGCCAAGAGACGTATCCCTCACCTCTTCTTCTTCCTACTCGAATGTGCAGATAAAGGTGATATTTCCATGCTCTACACTCCCTCCCTCTGGAAATTCCCCACTCTCCCTCCACCTTCCTCCATTCCTCCACTGTGTTACTCTCCTACACCCTTGCGTGACGCATCGAATGAGGATTCATTTCCCGACTTTACTGTACTTTATAAACCTTAAATAAGACTTTGCTTTCATTGTAGCAATACCTAATGTATGTATAGTAATATGTATGTTATTGGCCCAATATAATGTGTAATATTGGGAAAGTCTACCTATTAGCGGAGCTATGCTACTCTAAACTTAAAAACAATAATATTAATTTGAAGGAAAATCCACGTAAAAAACAAAAACAGTATATCTGGGGAGAAATAAATAACATTTGAGCCATAGTTGGGCTGAAGCGTTGTTTACTTCTCCCCAAATACATACTGTTTTCGCGTATGTGTAAAGTCACGTTAAATCGAGAAACCCTTGTTACTTAAACATATCTCCTTAAATATTTGCACGTGTTAAAACGAAAACGCGTTTTTTAAACTCGTGCTAGTTGAGAGGTAACTGTACTACACAAGCCATAACGATCATTTCAGATATCATCGTACCCCTCCTGCGCGATACTTTTTTTACCTTGTGTACAATACAATGACATTTTATCAGGCTTATTATAGTATTCAAGAGTGTTTTTCTATGTCCGAAGTTATACAGTACAGTACTGCAATAGCATTTTATATGGGTAGAACCCCCTTCGAAGGGCTGGGAAGGGTATTATATCACTATCCATCAGTACGGTACATAAACCAATGGCATCTCCTTGGCAGCATAACACCTAATACAACAGTTTATTGTATTAGAATCAATAATGAAGAGGCAGAAGAGCAACAAGGTTAATTACAAACCACAGCATGAATATGGTATTCACAGATGAAGTAATTGCATCCTATCATACCAAGATTCATTACAAATCTAAAACGAATAGTGCTGAAAGAGTCTTACCAATTTTACAGATTCATCATACATATGCTGAAAATCTTCATCCAGTGGCACTTCCTCTATTCTGAAGGTGACACCATGGAAGCTGAGTTGGCGAGCTATGTACATCCCTCGCAACTTCATGTCCATAGCAACGATCTCCATTGCACCCACACCCCTATAAAAGGAAAACCACATACAGACAGTCCATCTATTTATCTATAGCCAGACACCATAACCCCATGCAGGGGGGGCCGTCTGTCTTTGAATTAGTTGTTTTACAGGGAGGACTGCCCCTCTACCATCCCACTTGTTGACACGTAGGGAACACGTATAGGTTGGTTATATGTTACTGCCCCGCGTTATAAATGTTCTCCTGGTTTAACAGAAACCATTAAGCTTGTCACTCAATAAAATGCCACTTGAAATGGAAAGAAGAGTAATAAAAAGTTACAGGAAAGATGGAAGAAATACGAAGAGAGGAGGGCCCACACAGAAAAAGAATGATAAAGGTGAAGGAAGAAAAGTGAGTGGACAATGGTCACCACCACCTACTACAGGCAATCACCTACATAAAACTCAACAAAGTTTCTTCAGTACAAATGGGGATGAGGGTGGGTTCATGGAATGTGGGAAGTTTGAGGGGAAGAGCAGGGGAAGTCGTTGAGGCATTCAGTAGGAGGTGGGTGGATGTGGCGTGTTTGCAGGAAGTCTGGTACAGGGGTGGATCAGCCAGAAAGATTGTTGGGAAGGACTGTTGCTATAAGTTGTTTTGGCAGGGGGGGACAGATGGATATGGAGGTGTTGGTGTGATGGTTGCGGAGAAATGGGTGGAATATGTTATGAATTTTTTGAGAGTAAGCGATAGGATACTGGTAGTGAAAATTCTGTTGGGCAGAAAGATAGCTGCGATTATATCAGCATGAAGCAGAGAAAGATAGATTTTGGGATGACTGAATATGTGTAGTGGGTGGTATGCGGGATGATGAGATAGTGATTTTGGGAGGGGACTTAAATGGTCATGTAGGTGAAGCAGCACAAGGTTATGAAGGAGTGCATGGGGGATGTGCGTATGGTCTCAGGAATGCAGAAGGGGAAAGGATACTCGAGTTTGGGGAGGCAACGGACATGATTGTGTGCAACACATATTTTAGGAAAAGAGACAGTAGGTTAATTATGTATGAGTCTGGGGGAAACAGCAGTCAGATGGATTATTTTCTGGTTAGGAGGGCCGATAGGAGGTTAGTGAGGGATGTTAAAGTTATAGGAAGTGAGGAGTGTGTGCAGCAGCACAAGCTATTGATTTGTGATATGGTGCTTAAAGAACAAGTGATGAAAAAGAGGACTTATGTACCTACGAGGAAAATATGGAAGCTGAAAAACCAAGTAGTAAGGGATGCCTTCTATAGCGAGTTGAGGAGAGTGGTGGCTGAACAGGGAGCTGTAGACAGAGGCGTTAATGAACAGTACAGAGCCCTCAAGAACAATTTCTTGAGAGTTACTGATGTAACATGTGGTTGGACAAGAGGACCACCTAGACATAAAGTAACTTGGTGGTGGGATGAGGGTGTAGAAGCTGCAGTTAAGGAGAAAAGAAGGCTTTTCCAGGAATGGAAGAAGGGTGGTAGCAAAGAGGAATATTTGGCTGCCAAGCACAGGGCTAGAAGAGAGGTATACAGGGCAAAGTCTGAGTCACAGAGACTATTACTTGATAACCTAAATCATGGGGAAAGGAAAAATATGATATTTAGGGTGGCAGGTCAAGTGAAGAGGGATAATCGGGATATTATAGGTGAGCAGTGTGTGAAGAATGATGAAGGAAGGGTAGTGTACCCTGTACACTGCTAAATATTTTCCATAACCACTTCTAATTCCTCATTCTTTGGTTCCTTTTCATTTATTTCATGCTTTATGTCCATTATTGGTGAGAACAGGGTCTTACCAGGTTTAAATAGGTGCTGTGCATGTCTGGTAGGGAGTTATTTAGGTGGCTTTCAAAGTTAGGCTGGGTTAGGGTCCTTAAGTACCAGTCCAGCAGGCTGGGGCCCACTTTCCAGATGGAACCACTTTCTGGACATGCCTTTGGCTCTTCTACATCGGATAGAGGAGGGATTACTGTACCTTCTTCTTACTTTATTCTATGCTCTTTTTCTTGCCTCAAGTGCCATTCTGCACCTATTGTTAAACTATTCTTTCTTCCTTTCCATTGTTTTGGAGACTTAAGGGACATATTTACAAACTCCTGTTTTATATACTTCTATCAAAAGCTCACATTTCTCATCAACATTTGTGATCTCATTTTACTCCAGTCTACCCTTTGGAAAAAGTTCCTCAGGGACGCAAAATCTGCCTTCCCATAATTACTGTATATCTATTTTTTCTGTGTTTTTCATCTCTTTCTCCTTCCTTACTCCCACCACTTCCATCTCAAGAACCAGATGATCACTTTTACCAAAGGGGCATTGGTAGGTTATGTTCTTCACGCTGTCTGGGTACTTTGTGAATACCAAGTTCAGCCTTGATGGTTCGTCATCACCTCTAATTCTTGTATTTTCTTTAATTAATTAAGTTAACATGTTTTTCTTCACCAATTCCCTCAAAATATTTCCCCATGATTCCTCTCTTTCCAGCATCAACACTTTTCCAATCACCTTCTCTACAGTTAAAATCCCCCATGATTATTAATCTATTTCCTAGTTCAATTAACATTATCAGCTTTATAATGGATTCTCAATTGCTATATTTTTTGTTCTTAAGTCAGTACAGGTTAGAATCATCACACCTCCCCCAAACTTACTTTCTCTGTCCTTCCTCCAAATATTATAATTGTTCCATCCAAATAATTTTGTATCAACATCTTGGGGCAATTCAGTCTCCACCAAGCAAAGAATTTCAGGTTTCTTTTCATTTATATAGTCTCCAATTTCCCCTTTCTCAGATAATAATTGACCTACATTACTATACTGTACATGATTTTCAGATTAGGTGCCACAATTTTATCTTTACCCATTCTTCTCTTTTTCGTATTCACAACCACCCCCCTTGTTTCCTTCACTTCTAGTTCCTCACATACCACTTCCTTACTTTCACATTCATCAATCAATCAATCAATCAATCACTTCCTGTAGCAACCCACGGGATGCATAGGGCCTCGATGAACTCTCTCCACCAATATTTGTCTCTTGCCATATCCTTCAGGTCCCACCAACACTCCTCTCCCGCTTCTCTTTTCATTGTCCTCAACCAGGTTTCCTTCGACCTACCTCTTCCTCTAGCAGTCCACTCTGGTGCATCCTGTATTAAACTGCCTTCTTTTCTATATATGTCCCTCAGCCACTTCCAGCGAGACAATCTCACATACTGTATTCATCAACTGGTTCCACTCTCGTAATATCCCTTGCTCTTTCATTTGTAACTCTGTCTTGCCACTTTACCCCAAGAATCCTTCTCAGTATCTTATTCTCAAATCCTAATACTTTCTGATCTTTTGCAATTGTACTGTACCATGACTCATGCCCATATATTAAAATTGGTCTAACCATGGACTTGTAAATTTTTATTTAGTATGTACCGAAAGCATATTATTATTCCAAACAGATTTCAACATTCCAACATCTGGCCAAGCTCTCCAGAATTTTTTGTTATGTTCTTCCTCTGTCCTCCTGTCATTTTTTCCTTTACTTGTTCCTTTACAGATTAAAAAAAAAAATTTACTTTCTTCCTCTGTCCTCCTGTCACTTTTTTCCTTTACTTGTTCCTTCATAGATTTTAAAAACCTTTCTTTATTCTTCATTCAAATCTTTTCTTATTATAGTATTTTCCATCCCTGCCTCTTTACTTAGTTTCCAGGTCACTTAGTGTGTGTCATTTACTATACTTTCTGATGACAATTCTCACTGGTCTTGCATCCCCTTTCTTATACTGCCCTATTGTCTTTAACTTCCTCAATTTTTTTCCCACTTGCTTCCTTTCTATGTGGTAGGTGGGGGTGCTCACCATCCACTCACTCAATGTAGGACTGCTTTGGGTGTCTGCCCTCCCCTCTCTTCCATCCTTCCTCTTCTGTCTTTCCTTCATTCTTTCCTCTTCCTTTTGCCTATAGGTGACTTTACACTCCCTCTTCTGTCATTCTTTCCTCTTCCTTCAGCCTATGGGTGACTCTACACTGAGTGACAAGCCAAATGGTCTCCTGTACACCAGAAAACCATTTACTACGCTAAGTGGTAACCATATAACCAAATTATAGCACCTGTTGCCTGTTGGTTTAGTGGGTAATTAAGGCATTCCAATCAGACCGAACCTGCATAGGTTTATATCCGTGAGGTGGTTGGGGTTGACTGCTCATGTAATGTCACTCAGGGATGAGTGAGGCTGGTCACTCTCATCTTAAATGTCAGGGCCAACTTGCCTGGCCCTGGGCCCCTATGCTCCCCGTGGGGCAATGTAAGATTAGATAATGGATGGATGGAAGGCTTCCTTCTGGATCAATCTTGCCCAATATTTTCCTCATTCGATTCAAGCCTCTCTTGAGTCTCACAGATCTAACCTTTTCTTCTTCCTCCGTTTCCAAACATTACCACGCATCTGTTCTTTTCTACAGTTTCTCTCACTATTTTCTTTTTTCTTCAATATTTTCACCACACTTTCTTCCACTTTTTTCTTGTTCATTTCTCTTTCTTCCTGAATGATTTCCCTTCAGCTGACCTCTTCTTTCTGTTCTTCCTCCACATGTACCCACTCTGCCCTTTGCTCTCCTAACACACTACTCATCTTTCCCATTTGATACTGCTCTCCTATAATTTTCTCCTTAATTCAATACAGTATTTTCTCATTCCAAATCTTGATCTCCTGGTTTGCCATATCATTGGCCTGTATAGTGTTTTCGGTCATTTCAGGTACATTTCTTGATACTCGATCCTCCACTTTCTATTCTAGTTAACCAATTCTCATAATTAATGTTTTAATTAAATCCATCCATCCAATCCTACATTGCCCCATGAGGAGCGTAGGAGCCTGGGGTTAGGCAGTTGGTCCCGACATTTAAGATGAAAGTGACCATCACACTTGTTTCACTGTCAAATCCTGGAAATCCCTCAACCTTTACACTGTCGGCCATGTTTGATGGTTATACTATGGCTGTTAGCTACCTGATTCCTCTGAACATTCATGTAAACACAAATATTTACTGACAATAGCTCTTTATATTTTGACAAACAGTATTAATAAACAACACTTTAAGCTTCAGAGAATGCTACAAGAGACACAACAAACATAATACCTGAAAACTACTCAAGGTTTGCAGAGGTCATTGAGACACGCCTGTTTGTTCTGGTTCCGTTCGTGTGTGTGGGTGCACATGTTTCCGAGTATTGGGTTCAGGTGCGGCCCAGCTTGGGCGTGCGATAATGGCATGCTCGAACCTCAAAATGCTCTAAAATGACAGAAGCGTGAATTTTCATCTCACAGCAAAAATGAAAACCTCTATAACCAAGTGCATGATAACCATGGGATCACTGTACAATTCTTTGGCTGTAATTAAATGAAGAAATGAATAAAAACTAATCTACCTACCTATTCCAGACACCTAAATCCCGTAAAGGGTGGCCACAAAGAAATGGCCTCCATGTCACCCTGTCCAAAGCCACTTCACTGTCCTGCTCCCAGCTCACACCCCCCACTCTCATATACCTCTCCAATCCATCCCTCCATCTCATCCTAGTCCTCCCCCTCCCTCTCTCCCCCTCCACCTCACTCACATACACTCTCTTCATCCTCTCGCTCTCCATCCTCTCCATATGACTAAACCTCCTCCATGTATCTCTCCAAACATTCTCTATCACATCCACACCCACATCCACACAACAACGCTCCTTCATTTAATTTGTTAGTCTGTGTCTCCATGTGACTCCATATGCTCCTCTCTAACTCATTTCCATTGTTCTCACTCTTGACTTGTGTTCCTTGAATAAATAAATAAAAGACATTTCTTGTCTGAAAAAGTGCTAAACGCGACAACTGTCTAACCTTTATCCTCCTAAAGGCTTCTCTCAGTTATATTATCAGCCAGCCAGAAAAAAATATTACAAGTATCTATTGTCTATAAAACTGTTAACAGTTTTTAACCTTTACACAGCATTGTATTCTCTCTACTGAATTAATTAATGTTACATCTGTCCATTATGGTGGTAGGTGGTGGTGACCATCATCTAATCACCTGATATAGTGCTGCCTACTTCTTCCTTCACCGTTACCATTCTTTATTCTGTCTGCCTTCCTGTCTTCCTATTTCTCCAATCTTTCCTGTCATTTTTTATCAATCTTCTTTCCTTTTCATGTGGCTTTACACTAAGTGACAAACCTAATGGTTTCCTGAAAGCCAGGAAACCATTTATAGTGCTGGGTGGTCACCATATAACCAACCCATACCTGCTCCCCACGTGCCAACACGTGGGTTGGTGGAGGGTTAGTGCCTCTCTCTGTAAAACAGCTAATTCAAAGACAACCAGCTGTCCTTTCTGGGATTATGGCATCTGGCTATAGACAGACAGATAGACAGAGTCCATTTTCTTAGAACATGCTCAATAATAGAATTTTTAATCATTTACCAACTTGAGGTTCCCTCTAATGAACAATAATGTCCTGCAGACACAAAATATAAAATCCTCTTCACAACAACAATTCCCTATAATATCCGATACTATGAAAGTAAAGGCAATAACAACAAATGGCTAAATCCACTGTCAGCAATGGATAAAACCACCAATAATGTACCATCCACCAACAACAGACTATAACACAAAATACAAAACAAACATCAATGATCCAATTCAAGTAAGCCACAAATTACCTCATTTGACTGTGTTAATTCAAATGCAATTAATACTAACCTCTTCTCAACAGCATTAATAAAATCGGTGAACTCAGGGAATGGAGTGCCTTTGCCCCATATCCCCAGACGGACCACGTATGCCATATTCTTGGGCTCTGAAGCTCCAGTGGCAGAGGCATACACTACCCGGGCCTTGGGAAGCCTTGTCTGAAGCTCCAGCACCGTCAAACCCGTTTTGGTCGGCTTCCCAGACCCCACAGGACTCAAGTTCTTGGCACGGTGACACTCATCAAACACAATCTATATCAGAGAAGCGAGCTAATGAGCTTTTTAATAATAATAATAATAATAATTACTAACAATAATAATAATAATAAGGATGATGACGATGATGATGAGGAGGAGGAGGAGGAGGAAAAGGTATAGTAATAACATGTCATCACATACAAAAGATAAATACAGTATTATATATATATATATAAAAAGCAGTGCAGTAAATTACATAATGTGAACAATATATTAAACTCATAATTAATTACCAATAAACAAATATATATACTTAGTTTAAGGAGGAGGAGGATGTATTGTAATAATATTCCAGAACATACAAAATATGAATATTAAATACACAAAAATAACTGTGCAGTAAATTACAGTACATAACGTAGGCAATACATTACACTCATAATTCATTACCATTACACAAATTTATACATTTAGTTTACTGCTCACATAATGCCACTCAGGGATGAGTGAGGTTAGTCACTCTCATCTTACATGTCAGGACCAACTTGCCTTGCCCCAGGCTCCTACACTACTCATGAGGCAACACAGGATTGGATGATGAATGAATAACTGTACAATACCAGTAATGGTTCACTAGTTTTTGAAACCCACACTCTGTAGCATTCAGTTTTCAGGTGACTGTAGTAGGCTATAAACATTTGTTTTTGTTATCATCTCACTGTTTTTTCCACCAACTGCTAGGGTGGGATACACTTCAGAAAGCATGGCTTAAAAAAAAAAAAAAAAAAAAAAAAAAAAAAAAATACTGGTATTAACCCCTAAAACGCGGATCGTCGCTTTTGCGACGGTCGGCCCAAAGGGCAAAACGGCGGGTCGTCGCGTTTGCGATTTGAGTTAATTTTGAATAACCGCGGGCAAGCAGGCTCAAGCTGGTATTGTCTATCAGTCCCGCCACCCGTGAGCTACTTTTAGCACACTTGACCTTTGTACTACTGACCTCGGTTGTTGCCAAGTCTCATTTTTTTTACCCACGGACGCACCGATGTGCGGCCCTCCCTCGTCGTGCGATATGGCAACACGCGGATGGCTGATACGTGTCAATCTGCGCCGTCATCTCGCAAGCACTTTTTGCTATTGGGAAACGCTTGTTTCCCCAGTTGTCACACTGTCATTTTTTCGCGCGGTTTGCCCCAGATTAGCGTCAGTCCACGCAAATCTGCCACGGTGACACCATGTCAGGCTCTAGCTCTTCTAGTTCCGTGCCTTCTAGCCCTCCGAAAAAGGGTTTTGTTACCTCTACGCCCTTCAAAACTTTACAAGTGACTACCAAGGGGCTAAGTGACTCGGCCATAGCATCTGAACTGTTGAAAGCCTCTATGGACTATGGCAGTGACGTGGGTGTTTTGTCTAGCCTGGCTGAATCAGAGACACAATCGAGTGCTGATTCAGGCCCTGAAGTGATGATTTCTGTGCCGGAGGAAACTGTGACTGTGCCCAGCACCTCTACAGGGAAGGCCCCGGTAAAAAGGGGCCTCGAATATGGAAAGGGAGAAAAAAGGAAGAGGAGCGGAGACAGCAGTGCACCGCCATTGTCCACTACGCCACGCCACACCACCGCAAGCCCGCCACGTTCTCCCAGCCCTCTTCTCTCGTCCTCCTCGTCTGCTGTCCTGTCTCCTGAGTCATCGGAGTCTCCATCACCACCGAGAAAGGGAAGTAGACGAGCAATGTTACGTATGAGAGGTTATCGTAGGCCTAGTGTTCGTGTCAGTAAAGTTAAGTCCCCTAGGCTAACTCCCACTAGGCAACTCAGGAGTCACGCCACCGCGGGTGACCTTGACCCAAGCGATAATCTCCCTCCAACCACCACCACCACCACCACAACACCAACACGGCCTGGGATAACCTCTCCCTTACCTACTATTGCCCAGCCTGCCTCACCCACTCCCACACGACCTGCCTCACCCCCCCGCCGCCCCAAGCACCTCCCAGCCTAGGCAGGGAACTTGAGATGCTTTTGTGTGGTCAGAGGGATCAGATTTTGTGCCTGAAGATCTGCCCTTTGACGAAAGTGAGTGTGGACTTCAGGCTGACTTCCCTGTGGACGACGATGGTGAATGTGTTGACTACCTGTTGGCCTTCCTTGACGACGAGGTTATGGAGCACATCTGTACCGAGACCAACAGGTACGAGAGGCAATGTGCGCCAATTCGCGAAGAAGAAGGTGAGGCTGCGACGCCATCCACGTCGCGGATGGCATCATGGGTGCCTTTGACGATCCGCGAGCTTTTTGTATTTATTGCCTTGATGTTGCTTATGCCGCACAACTGGAAGCATAAGTTGGAAGAGTACTGGGGTTCCGATGAGCTGTGCCCAACACCAATATTCAATAAATACATGAGCCGCGATCGTTTTAGGCAGCTGATGACTTATCTTCACTTCGCGAATAATGATGAGCCTTCCCAAACTGACCCATTATGGAAAGTGAGGGGAATCCTGAACATGATCAAAGATAAGTTTACGAGGTTATTGTTCAGGGGCCGTCTTCGGTTCGTCCAGTACATTCCAAGCAAACGCCACCGCTTTGGAATCAAGTTTTTCGTGCTGTGCGACTGCAAGACGGGGTTCATCCTTGACTTCGTCATCTACACCGCCAGCAATGTCGACTTGGATAAGACTGACCCCCTTGGATTCTCTGGTTCTGTGGTGAAAGGGCTTTTGGAAAAGTACTTTGGCGAGAATCATGTCCTGTATACGGACAATTACTATACAGCTCCAAAACTCGCCAAGTACCTTTCTGAACATGGCGTCGGCGCCTGTGGCACTGTCAGAAGTAACAGGGCACATTACCCTGCCTTCCCCGAGGCTGAAAAGTCAAAGCGGGGAGACGTGCACCTGAAGAAATCTGACAAGATGCTTGCGATCAGGTGGCATGATAAGAGAGTCGTGAACATGCTCACCACAGTACACAAGGGTGAAATGCTGGCAACAGGGAAGGTCGACAGAAGGACTGGCGAGCCTGTGATGAAGCCTGATGCTGTAATTGACTATAACGTCAATATGCGGCTGGTGGACAAGTCGGATATGATGATTGGAGAGATTGACTGTCTGAGGAAAAATCGTCGTTGGTACAGGAAGGTGTTCTTGCACTTGATTGACATGTGCATGTTGAACGCCTTCATCCTGTATAAAATCAAGAACAGGAAGCTAGCCAACTACTCTCTCAGAAGATTCTCCAAGACTTGTGTCTACCAGCTGCTTCAGCGTTATGGCCAGGTGCTTTCAACAGGTCCCAAACGCCACCCTCACACACCTCCAGACCGCCTACAGTGTATGGCCTACCTTCAGCGACACCGCCTGGAGCCACTGCCAGCCACTGCAAAGAGGGGGAAAGCACTGAGGAGGTGTCATGTGTGCAGCCACACTACCAGGCAGGAAAGAACTTTTAGGCGCACCTCCTTGCAGTGCAAAGAGTGCAAAGTTCCCCTCTGTGCTTACCCGTGTTTTTTCGACTACCACAGCCTAAGTAGATTTTGAAAATAAAGGTAAAAATATTGGGAAAAATACTGAGAGTGACAGTGATAATATTGTTTAGTTTTCTTTTACGTGCTGACAGTGACAGCCTGATGAGTGTAAATTAGTGTATGTACTTGTAAAAGCACTGACAGTTACAGTGTTTTTTGTTGTAAATAATTGTACATAGTAATCATATAAGTATTGCGAGTGACAGTCACTCCAGTGTAAAAAGATAAAAGCATATTTTCCTATTCTATGTTCTGAAAGTGAAAGTTTTTTGTGTATAAAATATTATTTTTATAACACTGGACAGTGACACTGATGAATAAGGCAAAAAAAAAAAAGATACAGTGAAAGTGAGCGATAGAAATGAAGTGCGAGTGGCCGACAGGAGCGAGAATAAAGTGCCTGCCGTAAGGCTGAATAAACTCGCGCCGCGGTGGTCTTCCTCAGTCCCAGTCCACAATACTGGCAGTGACATTGATTTTTATTACCGTAATAGTGACAGGCAAACGTTTGCGAAGTCCTATGATGGAAAAAAAAGGAGTATACGTGTTTTTTGCCGAGAAAAGGCAAATGTGACAATACTGACGGGAAGATCGCCACCGCGCTGCATGTCGGCCGTGCGCTCCGTCCATTTTAGCCTTATTTTCAGTTCTTATTTACAAATACGGATTCCAAACAACCTGTACGTTGTTGTATAAAGTGTACTGTGACAGATTGAGGCTGTGGTAGAAAGAAAACCGGGTTTCTGGAGGTGTGAGAGTGAAGACTTTGTTACCCAACTTTGCAAGTCTTCACAAGTCCTTGGGTAGTCAACGAAGGCTCAACATGTGGCTCAGGAGATAGCTGAATGTAAGTAATATATGCCATAAAAATTTTAATGCTCTAGGGTTAATCTATGATTTTTGGCTAATATTTTTCCACAGGTACTCAGACCCCGCTACAACCCCGCCACAGGGGGGGGATCGCGCGTACACAGCCGCGTTTTAGGGGTTAAATACAGGGTGTCCCGAGAGTTAAGTCAAAAACTTTGGGAAATGATAGAGGAGGGAATTCTAAGGAAAAAATGTTATATGAACATGTGTCCAAACCCCAACCATTACGGAGCTACAGTTACTGATGACCTTATGGGTGAATTATGAAGGAGACCATTTACGCCCATAAGGTCATCAGTAATTGTAGCTCCGTAACGGTTGAGATTTGGACACATGTTCATATAACATTTTTTGCTTAGAATTCCCTCATCTGTCATTTCTCAAAGATTTTGACATAACTCCAGGGACACCCTGTATATGCATGTTTGATATGTTGGTGAGTGCTCGTATGCCTTGTGGTCCAAGGTGTTTAAGGTGAATGTTGCTTATGTTCTCTGGTCCACAAGCAGATGAGTGCTTGAGGTTGTTAATGACGTGCTTCGTCTGGTTGTAAGTGAAAGGTGCGTAGTCTGGGTCTGTGGAGAACTGTCTCTTTCGTCGGATGATACATCGGTCTTCGGGATGGGGGTTTAGATGGCTGACTTGTGAAAAGTGATTGATGAGAGTGCTTGTTGTCTGTTTGAGGGTATGGTGTCTGTTGTTGTGATGGCAGCGTGTGATTGTGTGGTGCTGCTATTGGAAAGTGTGATGCTGTTTTGTGTTTTGTAGAGTTTGCTGATGTTTGTTTTGTGGTCAAGTGTTTGGAGGTAATTTTTCCAGTTTAGTGCTTGCTGTTCTGATATTTGAAGAGTTTGCAGATGTTTGTTTTGTGGTCAAGTGTTTGGAGGTAATTTTTCCAGTTTAATGTTTGCTGTTCTGATATTTTAATGTTTATTTGAGTGCTGAGTTCTTGTATTTGTAGTACTGTGTCTTGTGTATGGGGTGTTGGGGAGTGTCGCAGTGTGTCCTGTTGTCTGATGAGGCCTTGAATTTCTGGTGTGAAGTTGGGGTTTTGTCTCTTTCTGTTGCCTTGAGGGATGTGTCTTTCGTCCGCATTTTGTATAATTGTATTGAAAGCGTGCACAGCGGTGTTGATGTTTGTGATGGGTGTCCTGTTTAATGTTTCAAAGTGTTGTTCTGTTTCAGTTATGAAGGCCTCCCACATGGCTCTCTTATAATTAGTGTATGTCTGTCTGACCTGCTGGGGTGATTCTGGTTTTGGCAATGATGATGATCGAGAGGTGGTCAAAGCCAAGGGTCTTGACCACTCTCCAGGATGTTGTGAGGGCGAGGTTTGAGGAGCAAAAGGTGGTGTCTGGAGATGATGGGAGGAAGAGGGCTTGGTGTGGGATATGGGTATGTTGATGGAGGTTGTTGAGGATGAAAAGATAATCTGTTTGGGATTGTTGTATCAGCCCTCTGTCTGTATCAGGGTTGTTGACATCACCGCCCAGGGTGATGTTGGGTATGTTAGTGATGTGGTGCATTTGAGGAGAATAATTGTGTGGTACTGTGGGGATGTTGGGAAAGAATGTATGTATTGGCAATTGTTATGTGTGATTTGTTCCCAGTGTGTATTTTAACTGATTGTATTTCTGTTGTGGTATTATGTGCGGAGAGAAGTGATTTTGTTGGTGCACTACTATCTGAAAAGCTGATGGATTGGTGTACAAGGGTGATGAGTCGACTGCCACTGCTGTCGGCCCGGTCTTGTCTGATGGTGGTGAAGTTATGAAATGTAGGTGTTCATTGTATTCTGTGTAGTTTTGTTTGAGTTTGGTTGGATGGTATGGTCATGCAATTTGGATGGATGTAAATCGCAGGGTAGGTCATAGCCTCAGGTTCACCCCAGTGGACTGCAGGTCACAGCTGTCCTTTCCTGCTATCCATCCTCCTCCTTTCAAAGGACAAAGAGAGATGAGGGGCATTTGTAGACATCGGAAGCAGAGCTACCAAGCTAGAGCACACCCTAGCTCTAAAACTGGGATGCATTTTTGAAAACAGATCTCATGAGAAATTAAGCACTACAGCAACCAAATAAGCAAAAAGATTATTACAGAACAAGAATTAAGCATTACAATGAACAAAGAAGCAAAAAAACAAGCATACAATGAAAGAAAAGACTTAAATTCTTACTGACTGCATATAGTAAGCGAATGATCATGTACCAAGCAATCATTCAATGAGGGTGTGCTGTACACTGATGATACCACAAGAAGGTATCCCTCTCCAGAACTAAATAAGATGGTGAAATGGATATACAGTACCTGCACATCAAAAAGACAGGATAGGAAGAGGCATGGTAGGTCAGGAAGAGATGGATGGATCCCTATTACCCAGGAAACTGAAAAATCAAGCTGGTTGGAAGAAATGTGCACAATACTAGTATCTTTTTTTACTTCATATAGCAGGTAGTGCGACGTGTATCTACTAAGAGTCCATCCATCCATCCATCATTCAATCCTATGTCACCCCATGAGAAGTGTAGGAGCCCAGGGCTAGGCAAGTTGGTCCTGACATTTAAGATGAAAGTGACCTCCCTCACTCATCCCTGAGTGACATTACATGAGCAATAAACCCCAACCATCCCTTGGATATAAACCTTTACTGGCTCAATCCAATTGGAGTGCCATAATTACCCACTTAACCACCAGGCACCAAAATTTGGTTATATGGTTACCAACCAGCAGAGTAAATGGTTTCCTGGTGTGCAGGAAACCATTTGGCTTGTCACTCAGTTTACAGTCACCCACAGGCAGAAGGAAGAGGAAAGAATGAAGTAAAGAAAGACAGAGAGGGAGTGTAAAGTCATCTGTAGGCAGAAGGACGAGGAAAGAATGAAGGAAAGAAAGACAGAAGAGGATGGAAGGAGAGAAGGAGAGAAAAATACAAAAAATATATATGCAGACAGTTAGGCCTGTGAAGAAAAATTAGGATTCCAGAGGCTTCATTGGTTAAGTGCATGTATGTCTGGCCATTTTACTAGGCATGCTATTTTGTCCTCCCATTAGATGGTTAGTGTATCAACTTTTTCCTTGGTTTCTGGATCCTACCTCACCCTATCAGCAGATGATGAAAAAATCAGAATAATTATGAATGCTGGTTCAAGATTCTACCCACCCTATATGTGTGTAGGAAACAGGATTATGATGAGAAGGAAAGATGATCAAGGTGATGACTGCATTACCAGTATACTTCTAGTACTGACTGCAGATCTGTAACATATGTTCACACTTTCTAAGGCTCTATGCTTTGAATGGGACTGATTCTTAAAATGTGTTTTCAATGTATTCATCCCTTACAACATATACCAGTTGTTATTGCTGTCATTTGTCTATCTGGCCAAGTTGACCTTCTGACCACAGGTAAACAAGTGCTTCTAAGGGACAGTCCTACAGGTACAGTACAGCACATACATTGTGTAGAGACCTGGCATCCCCTTGCAGTAAACAGCACCTCACCATGGACAGACCAGGGTCCTTCCCACAAAGGTGTAAGGTAATATGATTTGGATCTGTGCAGACACCGCAGCTACTCCACCCAGGGTGCACAGCACCACTATGAGTTGGCTTCTTGTCAGCCGCATCTGGTATTGTGCTGTAATAACTCATCTATAATCCATTCCTTTACTGCTCCATAAGCAGCACGGAGGCTTGGGGCTCAACTTCTTTGCCCACACGTTTAAGAGGACCGACCAGCCGCTTTTCCGTAACTGGTAAATTGTGAACAATAATTTTCAACCATCCCTTGGATGTAAACCATTTTGAGCCATATATGGCAGAAGTCTCTTAACCTACTAAACCATCACGTGTCCACTTGCTATATGGTTCCCACTAAACACAGTAAATAATTTCCCAGGTTACAAGAAACCATTTGACTTCTCATTCAGTTTAACTTCACCTGATGGTGATGCTATAACAGTGTGGACAATGGGTGCTTCTATCTACCATGGTAAAGAAATGGCAGATATACTTTGTACATATAAAGTACTGGTATGAATGCTTAAAATTCTTGATGTGGAACAAAGGAATCCCTCAGAATATCAACACTATTCATATATATATAAATGTAGAAAATACCTGATGCACTGATACTCACGCATCCATCAAAGTCATCACCACACCAGTTGAGTATCTGCTTTAGTCTGGTCTTGTACTTGCCCTGGCCACTGGATGACTCTCCAATGAGAGCTGAGTAAGTAGCAAAGAGGACTCCTTTCTTAACGTTGCCATTGAGATCGGAGTTAATTTTTCCGTACTTCATCTTACTGAGGAAGTAAACACTGATGTGTGAGGCACCAATGTCTTTGAGATCCCTCTCTGCATCGTATTTCAAATCATTAGAGACGGATACCCAAATGGACTTCTTACGTCCCTTCAAGTAGTTCTCGTAGATTATGCCAGCAATGGTTCGTCCCTTTCCAACTCCTGCACCATCACCTGAGGAAAGAAAGATTAATTTTCTCTTCTTTTAACCAATGTAATAACAGAAAATAAGAAATAAAGAAAGGATGAGTACAAGTAGAGCTGGGATAAATGGGAAAAACTCAGAAAAAAACTTGAAGAAAAAATTATATATACAGGTCTCCCCCCATATTCGTGAGGGTTAGGGGACAGATTCCCGTGAATGAAAGGATCCGGAAATTTTGGAAGCTCCCCCCAGAAAATGCCCATACAGTATTAAATTACCCCTGTAAGCCCCTAAACACATTTTAGTGACCTGAAACCAGCACAAGACATCACAAACATGTACTGTACTACTGCATACACTACTATAATAATAAAGAAGTTGTTAATGGGTATGGTTATAAGCAACTTAACCTTCTCCTCAAGGCTCATCATTTTCTTCTAGCACTTAGGGGTGATGTGCTCAGCACTAGGCAGGCAGCTCGCTTAGGGCCCATACTGGAGAACAGTATTGCAAACGTGGAAGCACAGGTTATAATAATACAGGGCACTAAAACACACACAAAATAGGGCAGTTATTCACTCAACACTACAGCACAGCACTGCAATACCAGTTATTGTAACCTCTGCATTCGTAACAGCACTATAAGGCACAATAAAGATAGAAAGTTTGATACCTGTGGGAAGCTGGAACGCTCATGAAAATGGCTGGGCAGAGAGTGAGACAGAGGTAGGGTGACATGGTAGTGTGGCGGCTTTGTACAGAGGCGACAGGACTGGGCGAGCAAGAAAGAGCAGGAAGGGACTGACACCACAAACGCGACATGAATCTGCCCTGTTCCTACCCTGCAGATTCCGATTTGTAAAATTTTTTCACAAGGGATGAACCCACGATCACATGGGTCACTTGTATATATACGTCCGTTATATTGAGATTTCACTGTATAGGAAGTCTCATATAAGCATTCATTTGGCAGCATGACCTTTGACCCTGAAGGGTCAAACGCAAGATCACGGATTTTCAAAGGGCGTTACTTGAAAACACTTGCACCATTACCTTAGACTTTAACTGCGCACTAACACTAAATGGCAAAAATGAGTCAGTATTCAATAGCAATAAAATAACTGCTGTCGGGCGAGGTTTGTTGCGCCTAGCACCACTTGTATTACTCTTCTTTCCTTTTCAGGTGGTTTAACATTGAGTGACAAGCCTTATGGTTTCCTGTAAGCCAGGCTGGGTGGTAACCATATACCTGTTCCTTACATGTCAACAAGGGGGTTGATGAAGGGTTTTGTCCCTCCCAGTAAAACAATTCAAAGACAAATGGCCACCCATTACAGGGTTATGGCATCTAGCTATAGATAAATAGTTATTAAGCAAAACCCATTTTTCAGCATTGGCTGCAAGCTAGGCCCTTTTGAACGGGGATGCTTATTTTAAAAATATAAAATTAATAATAATAATGGAGAGCTACCTATGAGGAACCCAGCTCTATTTCCATCAGGAAGGAAGTGGTTGTGCTGCTGAGAGGCATATGTGATGCTCTCAAGCTGGAGGGCAGAGAGCTTCCCTGTAGCGATGGATGACTCCGGTATATCCATGGTGTACCAGACATCTGGGGGCTCCACTGATGACATGGATGCTGTCTCCACCACCTGATCTGGATGCTTGATGCCAACCTTCACTGTTGACACATGTGAGAGGCTAAAGAAATGCATCAAGTACAACATCACACTACATATGAGATGAATCTTTCTCAAGCATCAACCTAAAGTCATTAATTTTTCTCCACTACGTGACCTGGATACTAAGTGCCAACCTTAACTGCTGATATATGTATAAGATTAAAGAAATAAACCATACAGTACAAAACAACAGTAACTTCCTCTTTAAGTCACCCTTCTAGCATTCTTTTTGTCACTAAATCCTCAGTATACTAAAAAACCACTGCTCCTTAGTAAATTAAAGAACACTTACTGTACCTATTAAAGTATTATTATTATTACCAAAGAAGCTGATCTGCCAGTTCCTCTAAATTTACAGTAATAACAGTGTGTATCAAGCTGTGATAACTTGGATAAAACAAGGAATGTCTATACCAAATACTAGGACACCCTATGGACTCATTATATCATTTACAAGGGCTCCACCATGCATAGGCCTTGGTCACCCACTGGCAGCTCTCCACACTGCTCAATCTCAGTCAGCCTCCCTCTTAAGCCCCTTATCCTTGAAGTCACACTCTATGACTTCATCCCAGGCCTTTTCAGCCTGCTTCTCACAACCCTACCTCTGACGTTTATACTTCTCACTTCTTGCATCTGTCATCCTCCATCTTCTCCACATGCCCAAACCACCTCATTCTACCTCACCTCATCACAACACCAATACACTCCAGTCCCATCCTTCCTCTTAACTCTTCAATCATAAACATAGCCCCCCATGGCCCTGCATTCAAGGATGCACTAGACATACACCTAGCCACTGTCCTTTCTATACATCTAAGCCTATGAATATCCTAAAGATTAACTGCCCAGGTCTCACTACCATACAGCATTACACTCCTAACACATGCCGCATGCAAAGATCCATTTGCATGGAGGGAAAGCCCTCTCAATGTCAGGAGAGGCAACAGCTCCTTGAACTACCTCTAACCACTCCTTACCCTTAATCGCGGAGCTAGCTTCAGTCCCACCTCTGGCACATAACAAGTCCACCAAACAGCAAAACTCTTCCACACACTCAAAAGACACACCAGCAAGATCAATCCCTTCACATATGACAATCTTTACATGCTCTCCCAACACAATGCACACACAAAATCATCATTATCACGCCGTCTACCTCTAATACCACTACATCTCTTAAGCACCCACTTATTATAAATACTGCACAAGATTGAGTTACTTCACACAACGTGGCAAACTGCAAACAACAACTCCCCCTCTGTTTTGACAATACCACCACAAGCCATATGTGTCATCATTTTTGTCTGCACTTACTCTCAAACCCTTATGACCCATACCATTTCTCCACTTCCTAAATCTTTCCTCTGCCTCTCTTACACTCTCTGCAATCAACAAGTCATCAGCATACATCTCCTGTGGGAGTCCGTTTCTGAAGTCACAGGAGAGAGAGCGTCAAGCAACATGATAAACAACAATGGGCTCAGGACTGACCCTTGATGTATGCCTACAGTCATGGAAAACTCATTACTCAAATCTCCATTCACTCTCACCTGGGTGTATGCACCCTTATACATACGCATACCAACTCTAACCAGCCACTCATTGATCCCAGGCTTTCTCACTGCCTACTTCGCCATCTCCTTGGGGACTATCAAAGGCCTTCTCCAAATCAACAAAAACAATGTACAACCCCTTTTCTTTCCCATACAGTTTTCCTGAAGCTGTCAGACAATTAATACGGCATCAGTGGTCCCTTTGCCTGGCATAAACCCAAACTGCATCTCACCAATGCTCAATCTTTCCCTAATCATTCCATCTAGGACTCTCTCCTACCTTCATTATCTGGTCCAAAAGATTTATCATCATCATTCGGACCTCCTTTCCCACCCTACGACAGAGTGAGGAGTAGCAGCATCCAGACAGCCAATGTTTGCCCAATTCAATGGGCCAAGCTTCCATTCACTCATCATTAAAGCCCTCAAGATCATGGCCCCATCCAAAACCAAAGTCCTCTACCCAGGGGGCAATGCCTTTGCCCTTATATATATATATATATATATATATATATATATATATATATATAAAGTATAGGGGAGTCGAGTGATAGAATGAATGTCAGTCTGTCTTGGTACTTATCCATCTATAATTTCATTAATCTAGCTTTCTATTTGGTATTCACCTTGGCATTTCCAGTGCAAAATTATGTTCTGATCTTTGTGAATGGGGCTACATTTTCCCTGTACTTTTCTTTGACCTGTCACGTACTGTACAATAGTAGCTCACTCCAATATGCTGAGTGAGTGTTGTGTGCGGCGTATATGCTTATGTGTGTGTGTATGTGTGTTAAGTGCTGTAGCAGCTGGGAGGCAGCAGTGTTATTACGGCCTAACAGTGGATGCCTTCATTATACTCGAAATGTTTTGATGTGAATGACTGTTTTTGGGAAATTCTGAGCAGTTAAGTATGCTTTGTTAATTGCTGATGTTATGAAGCAAACATAGTTGACAATGGAGTAGTGATACTGAGGGAAGACGGTAGAGACAGCTATATACCCTGCTCCCAAACAGCCTCACTAAACTGAACGTCAGTTGTAAAGTTCTGTAATTTACTTTGTGTGTGTATATACATGTGCTACACATTTATATTCTTGTAGAGGTATTTAGAGATTAGTAAAAGTGCATAACCAGTGATGGCGATAAAGTACACTCGACCCTCAATTTGGAGGACCCCTACTTTCCGGATTTCGGATTTCCCAGACATGGGCTGAGGCCGGACAATATTATCAAATGCCGGTACAAGTCCAGGATTCTCACAAAAGTCCGGCCATTATTCTCTCATACAAAACTATAAGCAGTCTGCTGCACAACGCAGTATAATTTTAGCAAGGTTTTGACTCGATAAAGGCCATTTGTAACACACACGAGAAATTTTCATACATAAAACGCATCTTGGCCACCAAAATGCTTCACCCCACCAGTTCCTAACTTGTGGCAATATCCCATTTACCTCTTACCTTTCTCAAATGCCACTATAAATAGTTTATTGCATAACACAGTAAAATTTAAGGAAGGCTTGGACACAGTAAAATTCAAAAGTAATAATAATAAAAAAAAAATTCTTACGGACAAAGGCAATGGGATCCATTCCTACTCACTTAGCTTACCCAACTCGGTGCAACTAAATACCAAATCAGCACTTTTCACTGAAAAATAGTTTTAATTTTTTTTGCCTATGTGGCTCATACACAACTAATTATCTGAAATCCACTAAAAAAAATTGTACTTAATATAAATGAATTTAAAAAATAGGTTTCAGAGCTAAAATGCACCAATGTTAGCAGATATTTCCCCTTCACATCGTCAGCACACCTTGACAGACTTCTATGTTGCATAAATATTTATTTTCAGTACATTTATACAAAACAAAAGTCCGTCAAGGCAAGTTGTTAGGCTAGAGGCAAAACACTTCTGCTAACTTTAAGAAATTTTCGCTCTGAATCCTGATTTTCTATTAACAATTAAATTAAGAACAAATTTCTGACTGAATTTCATATAATCAAGTGTGCAAACCTATATGGTGATAAAGATTAAAATATTTTCCAATTAAAATTGCCAATTCAGTCCAAGATCGAGATCACATTCGATGATTGCATGCTTGTATCTCGGTTAACTGATGAGTGGTTGGCTCACCTTGTGGTGTTCCATTCCTTGTTCATTTTTCTCTTTTTCCTCAGCTTTCTGACCTTCTATCATACCCTCCACATTCTCATCAACAACTGTCTAAACACCCATTCTTAGGGTTGTAGCTAGCAAAATACTGCTACTGTGTCAGTTATTATTACTGTTACTGTGTCAGTGTTATTATTTTATGTACTGTAAATGTTCCAGAATATCGGAATAACTGCCGAACAATATTGGAGAATTCGGACAAAGTATGGTAATAGTCCGGGGAAAGGTATGTGGGGCTGGACTTTTGCGATTCCCCGACTTTTGGGGTTCCCGGACTGGTCCCCCCCCCCCCTCTTTAGTCCGGGAAATTGAGAGATGAGTGTAGTGTTCAAGAGTATGTTTATTTTACCGGTCGGCAGTGCAGAAATGACTCATGTCATGTTTCATTTGGTTTGTTTGTTATAGTATATTTTTTCAGTTAAGGAAGTGAATGTGTTGTCTGCAGGTACTAAGACATCAAGGGCAAGTTACGGTGGATTCATACTACACTGAGTTGGAGGTGTTGGGTACGAATCTGACAAGCTCATGGTACTTTTAGGAATTCAGGGTAAATAAATTGCTGTAAACGTATATTGTACTTGATTTTTTTGAAATTGCCTGTGTCTTGTTTGTGATTTTAATATACAAACCAGCAACTGATTTGGAGAAAGTGTATTTCTACTTTTACTGGCTTTTATATTTTCTTAAATGAATGAAAGAACATATTTTATTAAGTTTTCAATTCATTTCAAGAAAATAATATTTCTCTCTAGATATTGATACATATTAATTATTCTTTAATTGAAATGAACACTAATTCTCAAAGTATTGTATGAAAGAAATCAGACAGTTCATAAAGTGTCAACATGGCATCATGGAATAAAGTAACTTTTTGTAAGGAAAGGGCTGTTTGTTTTTCTTTTCTTGTAATGTTCTCTTAAATAAAATTACAGAAATCAATACCTGATCAACAGTAGTGAACTGAGATCATGAAATTTAGTGCATATTTGAGTTAAAACTACTCATATCAAGCAACCTTTCTGCAGTCTTGGTCCGGACAAACTGTTTTTTTCCCCTAACTGCCCTTCCACAATTACGATGTGTCTTTAACTCTGCAGTGTCTCATATGCCACGAAATACGGTAATTGTATTTATCAACTCACTAATTAAACCCACTCCTATATCTTCTGAGGCCTTCAGCTTTTCAGCTGTCAACCCATACACACCAACCACCTTCTCCAGCTGCATCCTGCCTACTGCCTTGCTTACAGTAGCAGCATCAATCAAAGGCCAAGGGCCATATTTGATGTCATCTCCAGCAACTCAAGCCTATATAATAATACAAATCTTACGTACACTTTGAGGGCATGTAATCCGCATACGTCTCAGCAATGCCCATGTCATCATCATCCTCCACGTCTTCTTCATGAGCGGGCTGTGCCAGCATCAGTGGGTTCACCTGCATCCCCATCTGCAACACACACACATACAATACGCATCACTACAACCACCTGCATACAAACTGTCATTCTCTGTATGGTGTTTTCCAACCTCATCACCTCTCTGGATTACACACCTAACATATAGAGCTTTGTCCTAATATTTCTAGCTATTGAAGTACACTGAACTTAAACTACAGGTATTTCAGTATCAGTGATAAGTACATCAGTTAACTCAGCTTTAGAACATAAAAGCTGCTGATAAATATACTGGTAAGAACTAAGCAACAATACTGTAAAATTAAACAAAGAATTGTCACAGTAAAAGCTAATTATTCCTCAAAAAGATCACAAAGTAGTATTAAGATAACCTAAAACTGAAAAGTTTGCCAGAAATGATGCTTGGAATGGAAACACCATAGTTTACCTCCATTAGTGGTGTGCTAATGGATATGGTCAAATCCATTTCTTTTTCTCTTTCAAAAGTTTCCAAATATGGTATCAAAACTACCTATAACAGTATAGATTAGTACTGTACTGTGTTGACGTCCTCCCCGCTTGCTTCCACTCCCTGCTACTATGGGGATTTTGGCACCATCTAGAAAATTTTTTAGTGCTGTACTGTATTGGGATAATCAGATTATTGGTGGTTGGATTCAAGGACTTTTACTGTACACACTACTAAAATTCCCATTCTGTTTATACCCTCAAATTGACTGAAACGGTGCCTTACAGCACAACAATTTTTTAATCAACCTACTTAAATTGCGCTGACTTAAAGAATGCACAAAAAATAAATAAATAAATATTTCATCCATCCAGCCATCATCCAATCCTACATTGTCCCATGAGGAGCATAGGAGCCTGGGGCTAGGCAGTTGGTTTTGACATTTAAGATGAGAGTGACTTAAATAAATAAATAAAAAAATACTGCGTGCAATCAACCTCCAGTTACCAAATAATTTTGTTAATTATCAAATGTCCATATCTTATATTACACAGTAAATCCGGTGGGGCATTCTCGTGGAGTTTCATGTCTGCACAGAATGGGGGAGTGAGTGAGAGAGAGAGAGAGAGACTGTATATGATCCCATTATTGTCCCTTTGTATTTATTTATTTATTTGCTTTTATACTTTTATGCCAAACCTACTTAACAGGAAACATCTCACTTCTTAATTACCTTTCTTGATCCTTATTTACCACCTAGTAACCAGCTCCAGCATTCAGGGGAACAAGGATGATTTGCAGAGACTACTGCATCCCGTTTTATATACAGTGACTACATACACCCTCGTATGACCTTACACAACTGAACAGAATGTCCGTAGCTGTTATTCATGGAGGTATGTTGTACCCCTTTAACAGTGGAGACCTTCCTTTGGTTGAATAAAACCTTCCAGTGATGCCAAAAATAAAATCCTGTGCCCCTTTTGAATTTTGGGTGTTACTGGTGATAGGTTTAACACATTAAAAGCAGGATACTTCCCTCAGGTGGACCAAATAATACAGCAGATGCCAGGATTCTGCAGTATCCCTGTCACCCTTTAAGGGTTAAAGAATATTTTATGACTACGGCACTAATTCTGATACCCTATCTTAAATCTTTACACACACCTACTCCAAGAAATATCATAACATGGGTAACAGTACTGAATGCAAATATGCTGTTATATATGGTGTGACATCTACTAGAGCAAGTTAACAGCCAATTTTCAATGAAGTACCAACTTGTACTGTATAAAAGTAAATACAACAGATGATCGCTCAGTACAATAAAATGACAAAAATACACCAACACAAAAGAAGAAAATGTTAACCATATATATATATACCATAAAAATTATGCAAATTCAGTGATGAGAGAGACGTCAAAAGCAAAAGGCTGAATGGTCTGAATGTGGCAGCTTTGGGCTATAAGCAGAAATGGCAGCTGTGTCAACAAGACTACAATAACATAATCCTCTATATAAAACGAAAACACAGACAACAGCAAAAGAAAACACTGGGACAACTACCAGGTATTAGGTATTCCAACAGAAAAAATTCCAGGATAATTCACTGTTCGATCATGCAAAGACCTCACTAATGATGTAAGACTGTTTAGCTATGACCTGTCTACCGTTTTCCACCATTGTCAGAAAGCAACTTAAAATATAATACAGTACCAAACCAATAGTCAAAGCTTGTGCTTGTGTACTGGTGGGAAAACAGTGGTGGGCCAACTGTAAATTGTATGGCACAGTATACTCTAAGGGAAGCTATCTAAACAAAATACAGTACATTCCAGGGTACACTGTGCAGAGAAACAGAGTTAGACTGACTGACTCTATTACATTCCCAAGTATAATATATTCTAAAGGGCAGAATTATGAAAATTTTAAAATATTATCAATGGCATAGAAGTATTAGCTGCAATGAGATGAAATACTGACAATCAATTTACTGGTGTGTGGATGTGAAAAAGTACATGGAAGGAGCTGAGGGCATTAAGTGAGAACTGGTAAAGGCTACAAGCACAGTACTAGTATACAGAGGGTATCAACAGTGCAGCAAAGAAATAATAATAATATTAACAGAAATTAATAATAAAATTTTCTCCAGTATGGGAGTGGTGATGAAGGAACCAAAGGAAACCACCACCAAGCACTTTGGGGTTAAAGAAGAACAATCTGAATAAATTACCAGTCGAGGCAATGGAGGTGTTCTGGTTCACTCTTTGCATCAACTGATGGCTGGTCTGAGATGCTTCCACAATCCCACAGAGCTCAGTGGTGGTTGTAAGCTGGACTATTAAGCCAATTTTCTTGCGTGCCAAAAACTAACCAACATTAAGGAGGGGAAAACACACAAGGGAAGACTGAATGGAAGGTTTATAAGGATAAGCTTACTGCTATCAATGAAATGCGATGGCAAGGTTTTGAGAAATACATGTGGGGAAGGAAGGAAGGGTGGATGGATGAATGGGGGGGGGGGAGAGAGAGAGAGAGATAGAGAGAGAGAGAGAGAGAGAGAGAGAGAGAGAGAGAGAATCTTATGCTTTTGGTTATACTGGAACTGTCTTGAAGCATGGATGAGTTAATTCACTGTTTCTACTCATTACAACACTATACCTTCACTGAAAAAGATACTGTACCTTCAAGACGCACACAAGAAAAGGAATAGGTCTAGTGTAGGGTGACTTACCATGTGTGCTTGGGGTGGTGGTGGTGGGGGAGCATAGTATTTCATCATTTCCATGAAGTTAGCAAGCTATGGGACACCAGGAGGGGAGAGAAAAACTATCGTCACTGGTTGGGGGTTGGGAGGGTGAGTCGGAAATGGACTATTCTAAGATCAACCAGGGATTACACACTTGTCCGAAATACAGGTCACATAACAAGTTCACACAAAACTACACTACTAATGGTATGTATTCTGTACCAGGAAACTGCTAAGAGGGTTGATATGTTGTCCCACATTGTGTGGTATCTACTGTACATGATGCCCAGTATGGCATCATACTTACCACATACTTAATTTAAACTACAAGGATCTGATCACAGATAATACAGTATTGTACTAGTGGCAAATCTACAACTGTACAATACAAATATACCAGAGTGAGTTCAGCCAACTTCATACAGCATAAAAGATGGAGGTGAATAAGAAATTCTAACAATCAGTGTAAGCTTGGTAATGCCTTCAATGACATTTCATCAAAGTATCCTGTATCCCAACTGCATGCACATGATCAATATCACAATAAAAGGACAAATGCCATTTAACTTTTATCATTTTTCATTCACTCTATCAACCCGACATCAAAGACTACTCTTTATGTAATTCTATTAATTCTAGGTTGGCAGTTCATCACAGGGAAAAGAAAATTCTGAGACATTCAGCAACTGAATAAAGCCTAAGTGCTCTGAAACTAATGGCCATCATTCCACTGCCAGCCAAATATAAACAAACTGGGTCCTTACCTACAGCGGATAATTCACACCAACAGGTTAGTGTGTTATAATAAACCACACACTTGAGCACATGAGATGATACAGTACTAATACAGATACTGTATCCATCCATCATCCAATCCTACATTGCCCCAAGAGGAGCGTACGAGCCCGGGGCTAGGCAGTTGGTCTCGACATTTAAGATGAGAGTGACCAGCCTCACTCATCCCTGAGTGGCATTACATGAGCAATCAACCCCATCCACCCCTCGGATATAAACCTTCACTGGCTCAATCCGACTGGAGCGCAATAATTACCCACTAATTCTCTGTATTTACTTTGCAAGATACTGTATGCTACTTTTTACATTATATTCTCATAGTTATCATTAGGATTCATATTTTAAAAACATTTCCTTTTCCCTAAAGCCTAAGGTCCCATAAAAGCCTCGTTGCTAATGGCCACTCAGCCGAAGTTATCCATTTTCTTCCATATGCCTCTACCAAAACGTACCTTGCAGTCCTTCTTAACATGAATGCTATAAAAATCAAAACACACACACATACACACACTGGGTGTCTGAGTCATGAGACAAACGTCTGACAGAGCAAACAAGTTTATCCAGTTTGTGGAAAAGGAGAGCTATATTTGTGACAAGTACCTGTATTGTATATGCCTCCACACTAATTTCAACATCAATAGACTGAGTGATAATAAGAAGATGGAAGGTCTGTATTGTAAAGAAGTGAATATTAAAAAAAAATCTGCTAACCCCAAAACACCAGTAAGACAATAGGGGCTTTGTTTATAACAACTATATCCACCCACTGCTCCACAGCCAAATGCAAAATCTTGTGGGCAAAGGATGAATTCTGAGTCCCCAGATTTTGAAGATTTTTAGGATAAATCCATGGAGATGGAGTAAAGGTTAGAGAGGAAAGTGATGGCTAAGCAGAAAGTTATGAAAAGGTTAGGAATTGTTGGAAAGAATACAGGTAATTCGTAGATATAAAGATTTTGGCAAAATCATCATAGAAAGTTGAATGCTTATGAGAAGAGACTGGCTGAGTGGGATGAAATGGAGGAGAGAAAGATGTAGGCTCAGAAAGAATAGGTAGAATATAAAGCAAATGTGAAAACTCAAATAAAAAATGGAAGGAAGAGAACGAAACATTAAAAAGAAGTGCAAGGGAAAATCAAGTGCAAGCAGACGAGGTGGAAATATAATGAAGAATATGCAGAATGTATGGCGGGTGGATGAAACAAACAGAAAAATTGCATTAAATAAAATAATGGTGGAACAAAAGAGGACTAAGGAGAGATAGGAGAGAGAAAAAAAGGAAGAAAAAGTGAATTTTGATTCAGGAGTATAAGACATCATAAGAAAGAGGGAGAACATGGTGAGAGAAACAGCAGACTGGAAAAATGTGTGATAGGTTTTGGAGATAATCTATCTAAAAAAAAAGAGAAAATCAGAAATAATGATGGAAGAAAGGAGACAGAGGAAAGCCAGTGAACTGATTAAGGAGTCTGATACAAAAAAGTATTGAATGGAAGAGACTGATAGCCTGAAGGTTGGTACAGTACAGACAGGGTGGGGCAAGACCAGTCAAAATTCCGTTCAAGTCAGTAAGGATAGCAGTAGAAGTGATGAATCTACATGAGGGATGAGAGAGAAAAATACAAGGGGATAGTAGTGACAAGGGACTTGAACTGGGACAAAAGAAAGAATATAAGAAAGCTAATATCAGAAGCAACGTGAAAAAAACATTTTTTTTTTTTTTTTTTTTTTTTTTTTTTTTTGAGTACTGAATTTGAAAATGGTGAAATGGTGTATAAAAGAGAAGACAGTAAGAAAGTAACTAAAAATCACAAGGCAAAAGATGTTACATATGGTAAAATAATACACTAGGAAAACAGTATATTAAAAATAATGTATAATAATATACACAAAATAATATATATATATATATATATATATATATATATATATTTATATATAAAGAGTTTACAGGGCAAAGTTTGAATCTCAGAGACTTGTACTCGGTACCCTAAACGTCGGGGAAAGGAAGAGAATGATATTTATGGTGGCACATCAGATGAGGAGGGAGAACAGGGATATCATACGTGAGCAGTGTGTGATGAATAACGAAGGAAAGGTAGTGGTGAACAGTGAAGATATTAAAGAAGCCGGGAGAAACCACTTGTTGAATGAGGAGTTTGACTGGGACACAGAGAGTTGGAGCCACAAGTTCCAGTGCTTAGCCCTTGGCTTTAGATTGGCGCTGCTACTGTGAGCATGGCAACAGGCAGGATGCAGATGGGGAAAGCAGCAGGTGTGTCTGGGTTTACTGCTGAAATGCTGAAAGCCTCAGGAGATATACGAGGGGGGTTAGTCACTGACTTGATAAATATGATTACATGTGTGTTGTCCCAGATGGTTGGCTGAGGAGTATACTTGTAAATGTGCCTTGGAAAGAGGAAATTATAGAGGAATAAATCTTTTGGACGAGATAATGAAGGTAATGCAGAAAGTTCTAGAATGTATGATCATATCATATGATTGTGGTATGCAAGATCAAACAGAAAGGAGTGAGGAGGGCCAGGAGAGAGAGGAGCAGTCAGGGAGAAAGACTGAAAATTGAGAAGCTGAGAATCAGAGAAATGGCAGATGCATACAGGACCAAAGTAGGGGAGGAGTTAAAATCAGTGAATTGGAATTAAATGGATCTGGACAGCCTGTGCCGTGCATACAGGGATTGCGTAGTTAGGAATGATAAAGCGGTGTGTGGTGTGGCAAAGAGGTAACATGAAAGAAGAAAGGTACGGCATGGTGGGAGAAAAAGGTTAAGAGAGCAGTGGACGAAAAGAGGAAGAAGTGGCTAGAGTGGTTACAGGACATGGGTTCAACTGAAATAATACCTGAATGTACTGAGAGCAAGAAGCACGTAAAGAGACTAGCGAAGAGGAAAAAGGAGGAGGTAAATGATGATCTATGAAGAAAAATGAATGCAAATTACACTGAAAATAGGAAATTATTCTGGAAAGAGGTGCAGAAATGTGGAAATGACAGTAGAAAGAAATGGGAAAGTGTGATGGATGTAAGTGGTAGATTATTACCCCATGGGGAGGAAGTAAGGACCACATGGAAAGAATATTTTGAATGCTTGATGAAAGGGAATAGAGAGAGCAGAGCCGCTGTAAACATGACTGGTTTTGGGGGTGTGCAGAGAAGGAATGATGCAATAGGAAACATGACACTCACACAGCTGAAGAACGCTGTGAAGCGGCTGAAAAATGAGAAAGCATAACCATATAACCAACCCATACATGCTCCCTACGTGTCAACAAGTGGGTTGGTGGAAGGTTAATGCCCCTCCTCGTAAAACAAATAACTCAAAGTCAAATGGCCACCCCTTATGGGATTATGGCGTCTGACAATATAGATAGATAGATCTAAGGCTGATGAGGTGTATGCCGCGATGATTAAGTGTAATGGAGAGAGAGGAATTAAATGTTTGTTGAAGATATGCAAAATGGCATGGATGAATGAAACTGTGCCATCAAAGTGGAAAAAGGCTGTGAATGTACCCCTGTACAAAAATAAAGGTAAGTGAAGAGAGTGCAAGAATTATCGTGGCATAAGTTTACTGAGCATGGTAGGGATGGTAGATGGAAGAATTATTACAGAAAAAGTAGGAGATGTATCAGAAGTCCTAGTGAGTGATAAACAGGGTGGCCTTAGAAGTGGCAAAGGATATGTGGATCAAATATGTGCCTTAAGACGGATAGTGGAGAAGGCTTGTGAGAAGGACTATAAGGTATTTACTGCATTCATGGATTTGGAAAAAGCATATGACAAAGTAGACAGAGAAGATGGATTGTGGAAGGTTCTGCGCATGTACGGTGTAGATGGTAAGCTGTTAGGTGCCGTCAAGAGTTTTTATGATGGTAGTGAAGCATGTGTAGGGGTAAATGGGCATCTAAATGAATGGTTCACAATTGGTGTGGGCGTGCAACAAGGTTGTGTGATGTCCCCAGGGTTGCACAATGGATGGTGTGATGAGAAAAATAAAAACATAAGTAATGGAGAGGGGGATGGCACTGGTAATGAATGGTGAAGGATGGAGTATCTCAAATTTATTGAATGCTGATGATGCAGTACCATTTGCAAATACTGGACAAGAACTTGGTTGACTAGTGCAGAGATTAGCTAATGTGCATGAGCATCATGCCTTTAGTGTAAATGCAGAAAAGAGTAAAGTGATGGTTACTGAGAAAGAAGGTGACTCCCAGTGTGATGTTACAGTGAATGGAGAGAAACTAGAACTGGTGAGAGAGTTCAAATACCTGGGTACAGCGACAGAAAAGAGAGGAAAATGTGCAAAAGAAGTGGAAAGTAAAGTGACACTAGGAAGTAAAGTAACTGGTGCAACGAAGGCCTTGATAAGAAACAGAGGCTTGAGCGTTGCACCTGCACGTGGCTTACATGAAGGAATGTTAACGCCAACTTTAACATATGGATGTGAGACTACGGTGTGGCACGAAAATGAAAAGTCAAGAGTGAGAGCGGTGGAGTTGGGACTGCTGAGGAACGTATGTGGAGTACTGAGAGTGGATGGGATACATAATAATGTGATTTGTGAAGGACGTGGAGTGAGGAAGTCTGTGGACACCAGAATCGAGGAGAGTGTACTGAGATGGTAAGATCATGTAGAGAGAATAGATAACAACAGAGTGGTGAAGAAAGGATATCTGAGCGAATCTGAAGGAGGGAGGAGGCGAAGTAGGCCAAGGAGATGGTGGAGGGATATCGTGGATGAGTGTGTGAGGAAGAGAGGTTTGGAAGTCAGGGAGGCTAGGGGACTGACAAGAGATCGAGTTGGCTGGATGAATATCGAGAGGAGAAGTGCACGATCAGGGATTTGGCACCCCATTTTAACGACCACACAGAGGTGAAAATTACCGTACACAGAAAGACTGAGAAAGCAAATCAAGGTACAGGACTTTAAGGCATACTGTAACTGACCCCTAAAATAAAATGAGGTCATTTTTACTTTGCTGCTGTCATCTATTACCCATTCTAATTGGCTTAGGAGAGGTTTCTCAAATGGGAGGGGTCAGATGTAGCCCTATTGACCTACTTCATTATTAGGGTGTTCTGATCTGTTTAAAATTGTATGGTGGGAAAATAATACATTAAATAAAAATAAAACCAAAATATCAAAATGAAATAATGCAGGAAGAAATCTAACATATTTAATAAGACTGTGCTAATACAGTGATATGTGGCTATGAGGTCATCACAAAACACAAAAAAAACATATTCCAACTGGCTAAGAACCCTCCGTAGCACCTCTTCCTTACCAGTCCATTTCTGCATATGGCCCATTATCCTCTTGTGTGCAATTCATGAAATTTATGTTGAAATTACAGCAGATGAGCAGCATAAAGGAGAATGTTAAAGGGTAATTTCCAAAATACAAGGTCTGTCCAAAAAGTATCTGACCTTAGGCTTAAAAAAAAAAAAAAAAAAAAAACAGATAGATAACCTGTTGTGCTAGGACACTAATTCCCCTCAAAGTAGGACCCTTCTGACATGGCACATGTAGCCCAGCATTCTCACCACTCCCTGAAACACTTTCCAAAGTTTATTTTCGGTATTTCCTGCAGGCACTTTGTCACATTCATCATGATCTCTTCTCTTGGATGAACACTGCTCAAGACATGTTGGAGTATGCAAATCATGATCCAGACTTTCTGAAGACTGTTATTATTGATCATGAGACTTGGGTGTACAGGCACAACCCAAAAACCAAAGCAGTCATCCAAGTGGACGTATGCAGGGTCGCCTCAGCTATATATATATATATATATAAAAGCATGACAGGTCTGCAGCAAGGTGAAATGGACACGCATGTTGAAAGTTTTTTTTTCGACTACCATGGTGCTGTGCATCAAGAATACACACCAGGTAAAACTGTCAACAAACATTACGACACCGACATTATCCATCGTCTTCATGACTCAATTCGGCTGAAGAGACTAAACCTTCAGAAAGCAGCAAGTAGGAAGCTGCACCATGACAATGCCCCTGCCCATTCTTTTCAACTGATTCAGGAATTTCTGGCCAAGCACAACACTGTCCACAGGATTGGCAGGCTCACTACTTGCCAAACATGGCTCTGTGTGATATTTGGTTATTCTCAAAGCTCAAAACTCCACTGAAGGGTTCCCAATTTGGGACGAGAGAAGAGATCATGACAAATGCAATTAAGCACCTCCAGGAGATACTGAAAACTGACTTTGGAACATGTTTCAGGCACTGAAAAGAACACTGGGCTATATGTGTCAAGTCAGAAGGAGTCTACTTTGAGAGGAATATGTGTCCTAGCAGAACAGGTTAGCCTTTCTTTATTTTTTTTTTTAAGAGTCTACGGTCAGATACTTTCTGAACAGACCTCGTACATGGTTACAGAGGAGATGCTAGAATGTCAACTAGGAAGACAAGAAAACGAAAAGAAGTGTTACTGACATATTCCGAGAAAAAAAAAAAAGAGGAGTTTTAAAAATAAAAAGCTGAAGTTACTTACAATTTGGAGGGAAGGACTTACTCATGGTATGACAAAATAGTATGCTATCATGAAAGAAGAAAACCGATAAAAGAAGAAGGTAAAAATAAAGCAACCTAGATAAACTGATACCACTGCCATTCTCTGCTGAAGGATTCTCATAATGAAAGTAGGTACAGTACAACAAAACTGATATTAATTGAACACGGAATACAGTTGACCCAGCACTTACCCCTGGGTACATTCCCATCAGCTTCTGAACCTGTGGTGCTCCAGTCTGTGACATAGACATTGCCTGCAGGAGAAAACCAAACTGCTATAACAACCTAAGAGTAACTGGTTTGGTAAATAAAAAGGCATCTGCCAAAATGGAAGGTCTAACACTACTGAGAACATTTGTTAAATATACTTTTGGTATCTATAGCCATGATGCCTTAATCCCAGAAGGGGCAGCCACAAACAAAGCACCTCCAAATCATTCTGTCCTCTACCATCAAGATGCCCTCTCTTCAATCCACACCTCCCTTACTCATATACATCCCTATTCCACCCCCAATCTCCCCCTTCCCCTACCTCCCTCCACCTCTCTCAAACACACTTTCCTAAAGTCTATCTGATCCCTTCTGAGAAGAGAAGAGCCTTAAACTTTTAAAAGTTGGAAGCTGACTGGTTGTGTAAGTGCATTCATTAATAAAGATGTATTTTAAACTTTTATTATAAGAGTTACAATAACCATTTCTGATGATAACATTGCTCAAATGAAATAGAGAAATCCCTCCAAGATCCGATGTAATAAAGCCAAAGGCATGTCTGGGGCCTGGGAAAAATACCCCTGGACAGGTACTTATTGACCCCAACTCAACCTAACTTTGAAAGCCAGCTAAATAACTCCCTACATGACATGCACAGCACCTATTTAAGACCCCATTCACACAAATAAGGGGCAGAAACCATAAAATAAATGAAAAGGAACTACAGAATGAGAAATTAGAAGCAAGTATGGAAAATATTTAGCAGTGTACAGGGTACTTACGACACGCCCGTGACTGTTGCGAAGATTAACCCGCCTCCTTTATGGCTCTGACAGTGGTGAAGGTGCACTTGAAGCACGTACTGTAATCCAGTGTTGCGCTGCACTTAATCCTTTGCACTGTGAATTACTGTATAACTCTTTAACACTGCACATTCTGTTCTTACTTGCGCAATGCCAGTTGCAACATGCCAGTGTTGCACTCTGCATTTAATCCTTTGCACTCTGAATTCTAATTTTTTAACACTGCACAACACTGTAAATTCCCATGTGGTCTAGTGGCAAGGTATTGCAGGTTATTCACTGTCCACCACAAACGTGAGCATGTAGGCAGCCATGGTGACAAGCGTGCAGTCATGACGGCAGGTAGGCGGAAACTGAGGAGGATGCAGGGGAGCTCTAGCGGACGTCACCAGAACTAAACACCAAAATACAGCTGTTCATCACCGCGTGGCAAATTTCGAGTAGAGATGAACAAATATCAGCATTTTTTTTTTTCTTTTTTTTTTTTTTAAACCCAAGCCCAAAATGTCTGGGACTTAGGCATCCGGGTCTTAACTCGTGGATTGCAAGCCACAGCTCAGGCTGGGTAACGTCAAGTTGCAAGCCACAGCTCAGGCTGGGTAACGTCACATTGCGAGCCACAGCTCAGGCTGTGCTGGCCGTGCATCACCACTAACTACTCCACCCCTACCCAAACTTACGCATGGTGCTACGCAAGGACAGAGTGAATTTTTTTTTTCACCAGATGATGCCCTGGATGTTTATCTTCAAGTTTATGATAAACAAAAACAAATTTTTATCTTATTTCTATTCATTTTTTCACTACTTCCGTACATAAACTTATGCATGGCCTTACACAAAGAGGGATAGAGAGAGAGAGATTTTTTTTTTTTTTTTTTTCACCAGATGATAACCTTGATGTTTAACTTAAAGTTTATTATTATTAAAAAGAAAAAAAAAAGATCCTTCATTTCTTGCACACCATGTGTAAGACACACTTAAATTTGGAAAAGCAAGTCTAAGGAAAAAAGTTTTGACTCCTACCCAACACCCACAACAACCTCAGTTTGATATAGTCACATGCATAGGGATTTTTCAATCTATCTCTTAAGTGTGAGGGAGGGGAAAATGCATCTTGTATGCCAAAATAGAAGGTGTATATATAGTTATCTGCATAGAGTAATTTAACCCCTCAAATGGCCGTCGGCGTCGAATGGCATTTAGCCGATAAATGGCCACAGGAGTTGTTTGAGCACGGCCTATAAAAAACTGCAAAAAATTATGGGATGTGAAAGAACGTTCTGAACATCTTCAGACTGACCTACACTACACTCCCATACACCTTATCAAGCTGTTCAACCTGCTGCTGTGATGAGTGAATTTTTTATTTTTTCGCTCCTGGCCATGCCTAAACATGCAAAACTACACCAATTATCTCGACCCAGGCAGAAAATATCATTTTTGTCCTCTCTTGCAAAACACACACAACCACCTGGGTGGATATGGAGGGATGGAAGGAGGGGAGAAGTAAGGCTGTGGGCAGGATTCTCCTCTTCTGTTAACAGGCCCTTTAACCATGCATTTACTCGTGGCTTGCAGTCTGTTAGACATCAAGTGGCCATGCAGAAACACAATTCACCATGACCGGGGATCTTTCGACGTTCGGTAGAGTGGAGGACAGCCGCTATCGCCAAACATGTACTCATGGCTTGTGGTCTGTGTTTGATGATGGTGGTGATTGGGAAAGACTTAGTCTTGTGTTCACGCAACATTGAACATTTTGTGGGATTGCGTAAGGACGTTTTGACACCACTTGAGGGTTACAGTCATTTTACTTGGGTGCTGGAGGTTCGTTGGGAGTGATGAGCATGCGACTTTGACCATTCAGTACAGGGGTGGACAGACATTTTAGCTCTAGTTGTGGTATACGGACAACTTCTCACTCACAGCTCAAGCCCAGTGGCCACGATACCGAATGTCTCAACACATCGTATGGCTGGCCGAAGTTCTCGGGTATTTTTATGTCTGGATAATAGCAAGGTAATTCGGATAATGGTTTAACAGAGCCCAGGTCCATCATCTGGATAATGAGCATCCAGATAAATGGGGGACAACTGTATTTCCTATTACTCCGAGCTGACAAATAACAATGTGATTACCACAAACTTTTCTTTCTCCTTTCCCTTTTTATTGGGGAACTGTCATAGCTGTTTTAGTCCACTGAACTATACCTTCTTCCCAGGCCAATCTGCACATCTTCCATATCCATTCAATGATCATCTTTCCATATTAATTCAATATTTTATCATAAACTCCATCAATACCTGGTGCTTTCCCCATTCTGACTCCCTGCAGTGCCTCAAGCACTTTCATCCTACTAATCCCTTCTTCCCTCTCAACTACTCGTTAATTCCTAACCCACATACGCTCATCCTGCTTTCGTTCTCCATATTCTACAGCTTTTCAAGATTTTCTCTCCATCTGATCACTTTTCTTCTCTATCCTAAAGAAAGTGGATGGACATAGTAAATGAGTAAGAATGTAAGGGGAACAGAAGCTGATGAGGCTAAGGATTGATAGCAATCAAGGGAGTTAGATACAGAATTGTGAAGAAGTCTATGATAAAGGATTAGAATTTTTTTTTTTTTTTTACTTGGAAGTTAATAAAATGACTATTTGGCTGGTGTATATGACCTGCATTTATAAAGAATACTTATAAAAATATATGTGGTGAAGTGGGCAATGAGAAAGCTTGGCTTGGAGGAGTGGCTGGTTAGGGTGGTTAAGGCTATGTATGTGGGTGTTCGCACCCAGGTAAGAGTGAATGGAGATTTGAGTGATGGGTTTTCCATGAATGCTGGTGTGCATCAGGGGTCAGTTTTGAGTCCCATGTTGTTTATCATGGTACTTGAAGCCATTTCATGTGCCTTTAGAAACGGACTCCATTGGGAGATGTTGTACGCTGATGATTTGGTGTTGATTGCAGAGAACGAAAGGGAGGCGGAGGAAAGGTTTAGGAAGTGGAGAGATGGTATGGGGCACAAGGGTTTAAGGGTAAATGCAGATAAAACAAAAGTGACGATATCTAGGGTTGGTGGCGGTACTGTCAAAGACAAGGGAGAGTGGCCATGTGCAGTTTGCCACAAGGGCGTGGGAAGTAATTCCATCTTGTGCAGTGTTTGTGATAAATGGGTGCATAAGAGATGTAGTGGTATCAGAGGTAGACTGCGAGATAATGCTGATTTTCTGTGTACGGCGTGTCGGGGACAGCAGGTGGAGATTGTTAGACATGAAAGGATTGAACTTGCTGGAGAATCTCTTGAGTGTGTGAAAGAGTTTTGTTATTTGGGAGACATGTTGTGTGCTGGAGGTGGGGCTGGAGCTAGCTCTATGGCTAGGGTGAGAAGTGGTTGGAAGAAGTTCAGGGAGCTCTTGCCTCTTCTGACATTGAGAGGGCTTTCCCTACATGCTAAGGGGTCTTTGTATGCAGCATGTGTTAGGAGTGTAATGCTGTATGGTAGTGAGACCTGGTCAGTAAAGGAGGATATCTGCCAGCTCAGACGTACAGAAATGACAATGATTAGGTGGATGTGCAGTGCGTCCCTGCATGCAAGGTCTGGGGCGGCTGGGTTTACAATGGAAGAGTTGAGAGGTAGGATGAGACTGGAGTGTATTGGTGTTGAGATGAGGAGAGGTAGATTGTGAAGGTTTGGACATGTGGAGAGGATGGGGGATGATAATTGGGTAAGGAAGGTGAGAAGTGTTAATACTGGGGGTGGGGTTATGAGGGGTAAACCGAGAAAGACATGGGACGAGGTCATTGTGACCTCAGGGTTAAGGGACTGAATAGGGAGGCTGCAATGGATCGTGCAGCATGGACAACCGCCATTAGGTGGCCAAGGCCGATGCATGCATGCATATTGGGGCCTTTAAAAACAAAACGAAACAAAACAAAACAAAACGACACGCGGATGATTAGGCTTCTAAGTTGAGCCAAATTACAAAGGCTAGAATATGCGAACAACTGTGCAGTCTCTTTCACTTGGAATGCAGCTGATTGTCTCCCTCCTCATATTTTTCCTCTTTGCATTTTCCTGGTTTCTATCTCACTTTAGTTTTTGATGGGAAACAGAAGTCATTATCATCACTATCATGACTTTGATGATACCAGTGACAGTGATCAACTGTCTTTGCAAAATATTGGCTCTGCCAATCTACTGACATGTCCAATAAATTCATCAATGGAATAAGGTTTATTCCCAGGCTTCCTCACCTGCTGCATCATGAGTTGAGCAAGAACCGGGTTGTTCATGTCCAGTGAGGGAGGTCGCATGGCCATCATACTCTGCATCATGCTCTGGGTGGTGAGGGGATTCCCAGCCATCATACCAAGCCCTCCCATCATGCCCATGCTTGCCGCTGCTCCAATACATTCAAGCCACAGTACAGCAGTTGATGTCATGGTGGGGGAGGAAAAAAAAAAAAAAAAAAGTAGGAACATATTAGAAACATCAAAGAAGTGCTGTTATACGGCATGCAAAATTTTAATCTTAACCCTATCATACACGGACTCCAATCGAATCATTAAATACCATCCTGTACAACGCATCATGATGCATGTCAAACAAAGGAGGACACAAGTTTCCCGCCAGTCATTTTTTTTTTTTTTTTTTTTTTTAACCCAATTTGTGTCATGGTGCGCTTTACAGGTTATTAAACAATCTAACAACTCAAACCACCTACGCCTGAGAGGATTAAGAAAAAGTCTACAGGGACAAGCAAGAAGCCTACAAAAATGACTTTGGCATATCTAAGTCTGCATAGACAAAGTACAATAATAGGTACTGATACAGTACAGTAAGAATATCTACATTTTCATAATCTGGAATATGGTATAGCAAAATATGGTTTTATATATATATATATATATATATATATATATATATATATATATATACATACAGCTACCGCAAATTGACTTCGGACCTCCCACCACAAGGTATTAAAAAACACAGATATCAGAGTATATCACAATGTTTGTTCATGAAATACCATTCATTAATATGAAATCATGTTTCCCATGTTTTTCAGTACCAGTTGGATGCATTCTGGCATGGAATCACTTAGATCTCGAAAGTAATCTAAGGACATTTCTTTGCACCAAACATCTGTCAGTTTAGTCTTGAGGTTGTCCAGATTAGGTGTCTTCTTCTCTGCCATGATTTTCTTCATCTTTGTCCAGCAATTTTCTATCGGATTTAGATCCGGACTTGTTGCCAGGCCAGTTGAGGACCTCAGTCCGATTATCCTGAAGCCATTTTGTCATCTTTCTTGACTTGTGACATGGAGCTGAATCGTGCATGAAAAAGTCGCACCCATGAATAGCAAAAAATTTTAACAAATGATCTTTCAGAACTTGAATGTACCAGTCACCATTCATCATCAAGTTCTTAGGAAGAAAGCAGAGGCCTCCCCTTCCCATTTCACCTGAGAAACATCCCCATACCATTACTGATTGTGGGTGCTTAACCCCTTAAATGCTAATCTCATCGATCAGGCTTTATGCCCAATTTCTTAAGAGGACGAGCAACACCGATCATACAACATCCACAAAAAACTGGCGGCAGCTGGCTCCACCCCAGCTGTGACGTAGATGGCTTCTAACCAATCAGAACTAGGTGTTGGACACACCGGAGGGGGGACCCAGGCCCGTAACCAGGCGGTGGGGGGTGTATCCCCCACCTCCCTCTCGCCACGTCCTTCTACTCCACTACCTTGTTACTACCCTACCTCCCACCGTTCTTACCACCACAACAACCCCTCCCACCCCCTCCTCATGCATCCCCCCCTCCCATGTGGATCCCCCCACCACATCTCCCTCCCCAGTCAACTGGGGGGAGGGTATTTCCCCCCTACCCTCCCTCCATGTCCCTGTACTCCACTTTGGCCCTGCCTTTGTGTCTTGTGGTGGTCTCCTCCCATCCCTCCATCCCCATCCACCCCCTCCTGGCCTTATCAGCTCCCCCTACCCCCCACCCCCTACCCGCACCCCCTAGTACCTCCCCGGCCTCGAATATTTTGCGTATTTTTTACGCTTTATGGCACATGTTTTTGAATCATTACCTGTAATTTATTGGTGTCTGCATACAGATATCCACACCACAATTATTTTAGCTGTCTTTAGTCCAAACCCACAAGCAGTGCAGACTGCCTGACCACTTCAGCTATTTTCACCACAATAAGGTAAATAAATGACATGTTTATCAGTGCACAGTACAGTATTATTATATATATTATACCATCTGATTATTACAGGGAATGTATAATACAGTACAGTACACCTCTTCCCCACTATTTGACAGGGATGCGTTCCATAACAAGTGGGTGAATAACAAACTGATCGAATAACGAACCAATTTCTCTCATAAGACTGTTCAGAAATAGGAGGGTTAGGCTCCTGACCACCTTCGTCATTCAAAAAATATTCAATAAAGAAAAAATACTGGTAAATATGAATGAAAGTGACACAGGGATTTGAGCTGTTTTCTTATACACCTACGTTGTCAAGGAAAATTATTTTGGTACTACATATATTTCATATGACTGACATTTGATTTTTGATTTTAAAAAATATTGGAGAACAAACAAAATATACCTACTTAGTGATATTACGGAAAGCCGCCTGAACGCCTTCAACGGCGTTTTCACTGCCGATCCCGCTGACTGGACATGATGTCACCACACCAAACAAACTCAAATGTATTCAATTTAAAACCATAAATAGCAGTGGAAGCCTAACTGAAGGTGCTGAAACCTAACTGGAGGGCATCACCCCCAGGACCACCCACTGGTTATAACCTGCCTAACCTATAGATGCAGCGCACAACTCTGAGGTTGTCATTATCATATCCTGGCAACCTAGCATTCAAAAGTGTGTCTGATTTCGTTTCATATTATACACGAATCATATTATTATGCACACATATATTTTACACGAATATTATTATACACGAATCAAAAGCATCTCACATTATACACGAAATCAGATGCACTTTTGAATGGTAGGTTGTCAGGGCACAATAATAACAACTTCCGAGTTGCATGCCGCGATTATAGTGCAAACTAAGAGGTGCATTATGTAAAACTGTCGCCAAACCAGTATCGTCCATTAAAGGCGTTCGTTAATCACTGGCGCAATTGTCACCCAACCATGCAATGGTGAAACACACACTAAGGTTGGTGAGCATGTGACTGTGCTTGACAGGGGTAGTTGTAGGGGTCTTGGGTGGAGCCATGGTAGTGTTGTAGTATGTCACGAGGTCAAATGGAAATGCAGACGGATGAAGAGGCAACCGATCAGCAGGGCAGAATGCAGGAAACTGAGACAGCTCAGCCGGTCTTTCTGGCAGCGTGCAGCTTGAATTGTCGAAATGGTGGGGATAACCATGTCGAACAACGAAAAAGGGTATAGATTTATAAATGTCAAAACAATGAACTGTTGCATAACAATCGGTCAAAAAACGAGGGCTCAGTGTACTGCAATGGTAGTGAAAACAGTTTAAAACCTGTTGGTGCGAACCGGACTAATGCCTGATATATCGGAATAGGTCCAAGTTAGCAGGGGGAAGTCCAGATGTCGCTTTTATCGGAATCTTGCTGTTATCGGAATGGTTTGGGCCCAATTAGTATGTCATAAGGAGGTTTTACTGTATTCAGTCATCTATAGCCTATTACTTAAAGTTTCAAAGAAATTCTTTCGGCAATCTGTATCCAAGACATATTTCCCATTCTGTTTATTTTCAATAAGCTCAAAACTATACAGTATAGTTATGGCATATCTACTCAATAACACAAGGTAACACTCAAAGCACAAATCTATAGTGAGAACAGTGACAAAACAAAGAGAAATGAAAAGCACATAAATCCATGTGGTTTACCATATCTCTTGAGGGCACTGTCAAAGAGAAGGCAAAAGACAGGAGACAATCTGCAATTCTTTATTCAGTTGTTTAACTACCAAAGCGTGAATACATCTTGAGCTACTTCTGCTGTTATTCTTACCAATAACTAGTATACGGAGATTATTTCTGCCCCTAGTCCTGCAAAATACCTTCCCATTGTCAGGTCACTCTGAGGCCTCCACAATGCTTTTTTTTTTTTTTTAAATAAATGAAATACAATAAAAAAAATAATAATAATAATAATAATATACTCCTCCAATAAAACATTTGGATAGAAACTTGTTCACTATATCACAGCAACTCAGGTGAATCAACATGTAACAGGCAGATTAAGATACCACCTCCACACAAAATGGCATCTAAGACAAACATTCTCAACAAACTTTAGCCTACAAAGCTTAAAATAAAACCAAGCTCACTAAAATACTGCTTGAAAGCTGAGAAAGGTAACCCAGACAAAAAACTGTATTCAGCAAATAATCCCGTACCTTAAGTTGTGTAAACTCTAGTTTGTATAAATATATCAATTTATACAGCTATTCTTTGACTGGTCCTCATAGATACATAGTGTAAGCATGCCAAGAATAGGAAACACACAAGTGGCCACAGTTGGGTATCAGCCATATACATTCCAGAACTTCCTCCACTATTCTGAATACTGTGATAACAGTATCAAAATTCTAGACTTCTTACCTATGTCATAAAACAACTAACATTAACATAGTTTGACAAAAAGGCAAAAATTATACAAAACAGAAGAGCTGGATATTCAAACTAATCACACCAGTAATACAATATAATGCTACTGGGGAAAAGAAAAAGTGTTAATATTCCCATATGGTCCTGCCTTACTCAATTTTCAGTACAGATATAGGTTTATGCTCACTGATAAACTTCACTTGTCAATACTTCTAAAAACTGTGGCCAATTCAAAAAAATTATCATTAATTAACCCTCACTTATCTAGTACATAAGCAATCATTGCACATTTGCAAGTGGTCATTTTTTTTTTAACCAATTTTATTATTATACAGAATTTATTTATTTCAACACTAACCAAATTGGAGATGAAGTAAGTCAGGATCACCAAAGGACCAGTAAAAAAAAGAACCCATTATAACCACACCTATTACCCACACATGAGGATCATCTCTCATGCACAGGTAAATAAGCATCATATGTTAACCAAAAAGAATGAAAATGGAATGGAAAAAATTGGAGTATGCATATACTGGTTAACTACAAAGTCAGCACACGAAGGATTTACTTGTGGCCACTTGTAATTTACCTGCAGACAGCGCTGGATTGTAACCCAGGCCAAGACCAGGCATAGACACCGGCACATCTGCTGTAAAAATACAACGGAATTTTCTCTATCATGCTAAGAACCTTTGCCTAAACTTTAGCTGTCAACTGCATGAACTGCAATACAATAAGTGAACAAACCATATAAAGGGAGTGATCTAAAAGTCTGGTGACTAGTAATAGAATCTCTTTATTAAACATTTGACTTATAACATTAATCCCCTTCAAAAACTTCCCTTATACACACATAAGTGAATGTTCCACTACCCATGCCTCTGCTGAAAACACTGCTGGAAGTCCTCCTGGTTTAACTTTTTATGTGTTGTCATTATGGATTTGACATCCCATACCATATCACAACATCCTTTTTCCATCATGCTTTTCAATTTAGGGAACAGTCAGATATCAAACTTAGGTGGATGTGGCACATACAATGTGGTTTTCTATTCAAGATGTTGACAGCCGCTCACTTCTTACCTCATTGCAAAGCATACTAAGTTCCTTCCTGGAACCTTTGAACCACTTGAAAATGATTCTACTGCTCACAAATATGTCACTGTCATTGCTTGTTCTTGCATGTATCTACCTTGTTCACATGGTAGCAGCTCTCCATGATGCATGACCTAGTGCACAACTGTTCAATGCCTTAGTCCTGAAGTTATTTTGTAGGACCTCATTTTCCTAGGTCTAACTCTTGGTGCATTATCCAAAAAATTCAGACACAATGATCTTTTCCCCTATTTTTTATCATCCATTCTTTCCACATTTCCAAAGCACCCCACCCTAATCCTACAAAGCACATCACCAATGCCTTCAAATCCCAACTGATTTCTCAGCTGTTCATTTGTAATTCAGCCAGAAGCTCTGTCCTTTCTCTGTCACTGACCATTACAAACATATGGGGTTCTGTTGTTGTCCTGTGAATCACATCAGAAAATTTCACATTAAGTTTGCTAAAACTGCAAATATATCCTCATATGAAGCAATGACATGGTTTACTGTCAGGTACTGTATTGGTGTCAAGGATGCTGGCATCTGGAAGGGCACTTGACAATACCATCACTCACAGGCACTGCAGTCAAATGAATTACTGAATTCTAACACCCTTAGTATATATCTATATGCACAGAGAGAAATCATGTTCCTCCCAAACTAAACTGCTTTCCTAGGTTTTAATTAAAGAATATCAATCCAAATACCTCCAAGTCAGACAAGAGTTACTATGAGCTACTAGCATGTACATACATATGGAACACACTACATACTGAGAAGGCATCTACAAGACAGGTATGCAATAGAGACTTCATCACTTCCCCCCTCTGACTTCCTCATAGCTGACATTAAAATTTCTTCAGCTGATGTATTTTCTGCCATCACTGGCCTTAATACTAACAAGGCATACGGGCCTGATGGGGTCCCTCTCGTTCTCAAGAACTGTGCTTCTGTGCTTACACCCTGCCTAGGTGAACTCTTTCGCCTTTGTCTTTCAACTTGTACCTTTCGTTCTTGCTGGAAGTTAGCTCTCATTCAGCTAGTTACAAAGAAGGGTGACCATTCCCAACCCTCTAACTTTTTAACATCCTGTGCCTCAAAAGTTATCGGGTCAATTCTTAACAGAAAAATTTTAAAACATCTTTCCTATAACAACCTTCTATCTGATCATCAGTATGGGTTCTGGTAGGGATGCTCCACTGGCGATCTTCTCACCTACCTTTCAGACTCCTGGTCATCCTCCTTTTGGAACTTTGGTGAAGGCTTTGCCATTGCACTTGACATATTAAAGGCTTTCGATCAAGTCTGGCATAAATCTTTAATCTCCAAACTACCTTCTTAAGGTTTCTAGCCTTTGCCTTCATCTATAACTTCCTATCTGATCGTTCTATAGCCAGTGTTGTAGATGGCCACTGTTCTTCTCCTAGATCTAACAACAATGGTGTTCCTCAGGGCTCTGTCCTATCACCAACTCTCTTCCTTTTATTCATCAATGACCTTCCAAACTGTATATCTAACCCTATCCACTAGTATGCTGATGATTCCACCCTTCACCTTTCCATTCAGTTCTCGCAACGTCCATTTCAGTAGTTACTTCAACACACAAGGGATGAGGCTATGGCACATCTAATGTCCGACTTGGCTCATATCTCTGACTGGGGTAAAAATAAACTTGTTTTTAATGCATCAAAAACTCAGTTTTTACACCTATCAACCCAACACAATCTTCCACAGGAGTACTCACAAATGTTTAATAATACCTAGCTCAATTCTGCATCATCCTTGAACATGCTTGGGGTTTCATTCACTCAGGACTTATCTTGGAAAGATCATATTGCATCTCTTGTAAAATCTTCTTCCACGAGATTGGGTGTGCTAAGCCAACTCCATACCTTCTTTACCCCTGCACAGTTGTTGACTTTATACACAGGTTTTATTCACCCCTGGGTAGAGTACAAATCTCATGTGTGGGGAGGCTCCCCACATACAGCTCTTCTCAATAGGGTCAAGTCAAAGGCTTTTCATCTCATTAACTCTCCTCCTCTTACTGGCTCCCTTCAACCTCTGTCTCTTCGCCGCACTGTTGCATCTTTATCTCTTTTCTATTGCTACTTCAATGGCCACTGCTTCTCTGAACTGTCTGCTTGCATTCCTCCACCTCTACAACGGTGCGTAGCATCCATCTAGCAACATACAGTAATCCCTTTATTATCTGGACGCCCACTACCCGGAGTGGACATTTTAGGCACGGGCCTTTGGAACCCCAAAATGGCTAAAAAATATTTTTTAAAAGAAAAAATCGGACATTTTTTCAACCGTACTTTGAAATTGGCGCGCAGCACCGGACAGCTGTGTTTACACACGTCTCTTGCTTCCCCCTCCCCAGTTACCACCTAACTACCATCCTGACTAGACGCTCATCGCAATGGATGCTGCACGTGCTCATTTTTGTTAATAAACAGTGAATAAACTGCAATACCTTGCCACTAGACCACATGGGAATTTTCAGTGATGTGTAGTATTATGAAATTAAAATTCAGAGTGCCAACTGGCAGTTGAAACTGGCGTGGTGCAATTAAGAACAGAATGTGCAGTGTTAAACAATCATAACTCGTAGCACAAAGGATTAAGTGCAGCACAACACTGGATTATTGTACATGCTTCAAGAGCATTTTCACCACTGCCAGAGCCTTAGAGGAGGCGGGTTAACCTTTGTAATGAACAGCCACAGACGTGTTGTAAGTACCCTGTACACTGCTAAATATTTTCCATACTCACTTCTAATTCCTCATTCTCTGGTTCTTTTTCATTTATTTCATGCTTTCTGTCCCTTATTTGTGTAAACAAGGTCTTAAATAGGTGCTGTGCAGGTCCAGCATGGAGTTAGTTAGGTGGTTTTCAAAGTTAGGCTGGGTTAGGGTACATAAATACCAGTCCAGGAGGCAGGGGCCCACTATCCGGACGGACCCACTTTCCAGACATGCCTTTGGCTCTATTACATCAGATATCGGAGGAATTACTGTACTCTCATCCCATTTCTGTCCAACTCTCTAATACAAGAGTTGACTGTTACTCCCAGTCCTTCATTTATGCAACAGGTCAATTCTGGAACTGTCTCCCTCTGTCTGTATTTCCTACTTCCTATGATCTCCAGTCTTTCAAACGCAGTGTGTCCAGGCATCTCAAAATGAACGGATCTTTAATTTGGCTCTCTTTTGCATTATTTTTGTTTTTCTCTTGAATGGAATGGCTTGTGGGCTCTTGCCTTTGGTTCCTTCTTTCTTGGAAAAAAAAAAAAAAAAAATCATTGTTGCTTCTCCCATACACAAAGTCGGCACGACAGGGTGGTACCACTGGTGAGTGCAGCCCCTGCATTTTACACCAAACTATGACATTTATATCTCTCAACTGCATTTGGAGAAAGCATATGACAGGGTGGATAGACAAGGAATGTGGAAAGTATTAAGGATACGTGGAGTAAACGGAAAGTTGTTGAATGCCGTGAATAGTATGTATGAGGGTGCTATGGCTGCAAAGCATGTGAACAGTGAACTGAGTGAATTTTTCTATCTGAATGTTGGAATGAAAGAGGGATGTGTCACATCCCCATGGCTGTTCAGGCTGTACATGGATGAGGTAATAAAAGTGATAAAAGGTACGGCAGTGGATGATGGAGTGGCAATAATGAGAGGGGGCAGTGCTTGGAAACTCTCAGTACCGTAAAACGCCATAACTTCGGACGGCGTCCAAACTTCGGACATTTCGCAAAAAAATGTAATAATTCAAGTTTATTGGAAGAGAGTGCGATATTTGCAAAAAATAATGATGTGGGTAGGTAGGGTAATCCTCTAAGACTATTATGTATTAATCCTATTAAACTAGCTTGAATATGTGTGGGTGAAAAAAATTCATGAATCCATTGGAAAAAATAACTGAATTTTCTTACCCTGCAAAACTTTGTTCACACAGAACAAACAGTTTCAATTGTAAAAAAGTGAACAGTACGATTATATGTAGAAAAGTGCTGTAAGTACTGGGAAGTAAACTGTTTCAAAATATATGCATGGATAATCTTGCTATGCCTGCTTTAATGAATACTTCTTTATTTTGCAGAAAAAATTCCTAACTTCGGACAGACAAATTATTTGAGCCAAATAATGTCCAAACTTCGGACAGACAATAATATTAATGGTAAAGTGATGCTAATTATATAAACAGAAAAACATGGCCTAAAACAGCGAAATCTCCTATAAAGAGGAAAAGAGCCTACACAAGTAAAGTGTCCAAAAGTGCCCTGGAAAAGGCTAAAGATGACATAAATAACAAGAACATGAGTGTGCGCAAAGCAGCTGAAAAATATAAATTAAAAAAGAGCACATTACATGATTACCTGATACAAAAACATTGCAAACAAGTGGGACGTAATACTTCATTGAGCCATGATGAAGAGTTACTGGTGTGTCAGAGAATCCTCACATTGGCAGAATGGGGATTCCCACTCGACAATTTGGACCTGAGGATGTTAGTGAAAGCATATTTAGACAAACGAGGGGTGGTTGTGTCACGATTCAGTAACAATGTACCTGGTGTTAAATGGGCCCATTCCTTCTTCAAGCGCCACAAACAAACCCTTAGTAGACGATTGTCCCAGAATATAAAGACTGACAGAGCCAGAGTGACAAGAGCCATGCTAGCCGAGTTCTACAGTAACCTGAAAAAATCACTAGAAGGTGTGCCTCCAGAGAACATAATAAATTTTGATGAGACCAATCTTACAGATGATCCAGGTAAAAAGAAAGTCATAGTGAGGCGGGGCACTAAATATCCAGAGAGAATCATGAACTCAACAAAATCCTCAATATCTGTTATGTTCTCTGGAACTGCATCTGGTGTGTTACTCCCTCAATATGTGGTGTATAAAGCTATCCATCTTTACGATACCTGGACTGAAGGGGGCCCTCCTGGAACACTATACAATAGGTCCCCCAGTGGATGGTTCGACTCGTGTTCATTCGATGACTGGTTCCACAAAATTATCCTCCCCTATGCTAAACGCAATACAGGTAGAGTTGTCATTATAGGAGACAACTTGGCAAGCCATGTATCACCTAGTTTTATTGAGTTATGTGAGAAACATAATATCTCCTTTCTTCTCTTACCACCTAACTCCACGCACTTGACACAACCTCTCGATGTTGCTGTGTTCCGGCCTCTAAAAGTGCACTGGCGTAAGATCCTCGAGAACTTCAAGAAAACTACTGTTGGTAGGCTGAGTGCTTCATTACGTAAAGACTGCTTCCCAGCACTACTGACCGAACTGGTGGATAAAGTTAAAGGGACCATTGCTGACAACCTACGTAGTGGGTTTAGGAAGTGCGGCATTTATCCTCTTGATCCACAGAAATCCATCTCAAGACTTCCAGAAGATTCAATCCAAGATACAGCTGATACTGGTACACCAGGACCATCTACCAGTACTGCCTTAGACAGCTCAGTGTTGGAATTGTTGAAGGACATGAGGCATGGAACCAGTCAGTCAAGCTCAAGTCCAGCTATAGCGAAACCAAGGCAAAAGAAAAGGTTGAATGTGTCACCGGGCATGAGTATTACTACAAGGGCACTACAAAATGAAACTGAGAGCCAGCATGAAGAGTGTGAAGTTGATGATCCACATCCCCAGCCACTGCAGCCACAAGAGGATACAGCAGAGATAGCAACACAGCCTTCCACTTCCACATCTGCACCCAACCATGAAGCACAAGCATCTCCCCTGACAGTCACCTCTACCCAGATTATTGGGGATAAAGTTGTTCCCTCAGATTGGGTAGTTGTGAGGGTTCCCTTTGATACCAAAGACAGATATAGGCATTATATTGCTATCATTGTTAAGGTAAAACCAGAAATACATGTCAGGTTTCTCAAACACGTTCAGGGTACACCTCACACATTTGTATACCCAATGGTTGATGACAGCAGTGACATAGACAAAGAGGATATACTGAAGGTGTTACCAGAACCAACACTTGACCGAAAGCAAAAAAATGATTTTTGATGTAGATGTGAACCTTTGGCCTAAGTAAAGATAATAATTTTGATATAGATCTGTAAGATACCATAGTCAGTACTACCAGTACCAAAGTTATTGCCAATAAGGTGCCTTAACCAGTAATGAGGTTTATTTTAAAGAAAAAAGTGATACTATATATTTAGTTACAGTATTTTATACTGGTAGTTAAGGAATAGTTTTTTGTACTGATGTACTACAGTTAATATGTTCCATGGTGCCTTCATAACATGTGCCAGTGTGTGCGTGTGTCTGTTGATTTGTGTGTGTGTGTCTTTAGAACCTGTAAGAAATGTTCAACATCATATTATGTTATTTCGGTATGCATTTGTTGAGTCAATGAGGTAGATACTTGATAATTAAGTGAAGTTTTGTTTAGGAAAATGAGGACAGTTCCTCTTACAGTTTTGGGTATATGCAGTGCATTTTTATTTTATTTTTTCATCTCAAAAAGTTCGTGAATAGTTCTTAGTTCTATTTACGGCCAGAATACCTCACTACAATGTGATATGATGCAATTTAATGTGATATGAAATTACGAGCTCCAAAAAGAAGATATTTTGGGATACTTCTCTATACATATGTATAACTCTGGTCACGAGTGCCCAATATTTTTTACATTTTTTAAAAACTTCTCAAGTGTCCGAAGTTTGGCCAGTGTGTCCAGAGATAGATCCCATTAACCATTCTCATGTTTAAAGGGAAAATACATGGATGTCCGAAGTTTGGAAGAGCTGTCCGAATTTAGGAAATTTGTTCCTAACTTCGGACACTTTAAAATGAAAAAAAGCACAAGTTTATCTTGGCTAATTTTTTTAAATATATGGATTTAGTAGGTACTCTCCCTGGCTACCACATGACACCAACAGGAATAAAATTGCACCATTCTACAAGGAGTTATTCATTAAAACACATAAAAAATGTCCGAAGTTATGGCGTTTTACGGTACTGTTGTTTGCATGATGATACTGCATTGTTAAGTGAAGACGAAGAGGAACTGCAAAGCTTGGTGAATGAGTTTGGGAGTGTGTGTAAGAAACGGTATCTAAAGGTGAATGTAGGGAAGAGTAAAGTTATAGTCACTGAAAAATATGAAGTCACTAGACGTACAGCGAGGTTGGATGAGGAGGAAATGGAAAATGTGAGTACGTTTAAGTACTTGGGTAGTGTGACGAGTACGGATGGAACTTTAGAGGGTAAAGTGCTTGAAAGGGCACAACAAGGAAGAAAGCTTGCTGGTTCCTTGGAAGCAGTGATAAGAAACAGGGAAGTGAGCATGGAAGTGAAAAAGTTACTAAATGAGAGTATTGTGATACCAACTCTAACGTATGGAAGTGAAGCTCGGACTGTGTTGGAGGGACAGAAGTCAGGAGTGAGAGCAGTGGAAATGAGTTATTTGAGAGGAGCCTGTGGAGTCACACGGAGAGACAGAGATGACTGTGTATATATATATATATATATATATATATATATATATACACACGTTTTTCAATCATTCATTCATTCATTGCCAGACGCCATGTATCCCAAACGGGGAGGCCAAGGGCTTAGAGTTAATTGTTTTACAGGGAGGGGCACTAATCCTCCACCAACCCCACTTGACACGTAGGGAGAACGTTATGCCAACAGCATCTGGTGTTCCCAGGCGGTCACCCATCCAAGTACTAACCAGACCCAACGTTGCTTAACTTCACTGATCGGACAGGAAGCGGTGTACTCAACGTGGTATGGCCGTTGGCATATATACATGTACATATATATATATATATATATATATATATATATACTAAGCCCAAAGGTTCCAGTAATTTGAATATTGTGGAAAAATAAATTAACTTACCTCCTAGTTCTCACTGTCACCTACGAGGTAGTCCCCTAAGGCATGTATACAGTGGTCCCAGCATTTTTTCAACGAGTCCATGCATCCCTGGAAGTCTTCAGGCGTGATGGTCTTGAGTACCTCCTGCGATTCTGTCTGGACCTCCTCAATTGAGTCAAATCGACACCCTTTCAGTCATAATTTCAGCTTGGGCCATGGGAAACAGGAAAAAGTCGCAGGGGGCAAGGTCAGGCAAACAGGTTGGGTGGGGAATGACTACCATGTTTCTGGAAGCCAGGAATGGCTGGACAACAATTGGTGTGTGGGCAGGGGCACTGTCATGATGCAGGACCCAGTCCTTGTTCTTTCACCATTCTGGACGTTTGCGACGGATGTTCTACCTCAGATGCTGCAAAACTTCACAGTAAAACTTTCCGCTGACAGACTGACCGGGTGGGACGAGTTCCTTGTGAACAATCCCTTGAATATCAAAGAAAACAATCAACACTGACTTGACACTGCTGCACCATTGATCTGCCATTGTAAAACTGCCAAACCACCTACACACCACATTACAATAGTAAACGTAGCTCAACAACATATCCATTCACAGACACAGCCGGGACCACACTGATGCATAAGGGGTGCTGCTGACTCCTCCTAGTGGCAAAAGGCAAAACTGCAAATGGTTGACTCCCTCTGTTCAAATTACTGGAACTTTTGGGTAGCACTCAGAGTGTGTATGTAATATATACGTACATACATACATACATATATATATATACAGTATACCTATCTATCCATTGCCAGATGCCATAATCCCATAAGGGGTGGCCATTTGACTCTGAGTTAGTTGTTTTACAGGGAGGGGCACTAATTCTCCATCAACCCACTTATTAAAACATAGGGAGCAATATATATACAGTACTGTAGGTATATATATATATATATATATATATATATGAAAACACACACACAAACTGTGATGTATCATGTTCAGCTTTATCACACATCACATGGCCTATTTTGTGTATGAAACTGCACCAAAAAAGTTCAGAGTGACTGCATAAGCTTTATTGTAGAGTACAACGCAAAACTTTGATTCTGAAATTGGAGGATGCTTGTACAGGTCCTGAAGGGTCTACTGCAGCTAACAGATAATGAGTTTGCCTTCCAACCTTCATAATCTGTGTCTGGCAATAAGACGCCTTCAAATGACAACTCATCATATCTTAGTCTTCAGCAGGAAGAACTGAGGATTCAGCAGGACAGCCATCATTACCCATTAGTTTTAAGACATTTATATCTGGTAGCCCAAGAGACTTAACTCAAAGGCACAAAGGTACCAGGCAAGATTTTTGGAAAGAAAATCTGAACATTGGAATTACTGTGAAGACATCTAATGGGCTTGCAGGTCACAATGTGATATTTGAAGTTCAACTCTGTTTAACCCCTAAAAGATGGGCATCACAATGTTTTGACATACACTCAGGACGGGCATAAACGGTGGGTGCGATATGATGGGGGTTTGTGAGGGGTGGAAGGGGTGGTGGGTGGTTGTGCAGTGGTGTAGGAGGGGGTTGGCTGGGTGGTTTGGGAAGGTGGGGGATGGGTGTGGGTGGGAAGGAGGGTGGGGGGTGGGGGTTGAAGGGGTGAGGTGGTTTTGCAGGTGGGGGTGGTTTGGGAGGTGGGGGTGGGTGGGAGGGGAGGCTAGTAGGCAGGGGGTTGCGGTGGTGCAGGATAGGCAGTGGGGGTAGTGTGGGGGATTGTGGGGTAGTGGGGGGATTGTGGGGGAGTAGGGTGTGGTTGGTAGGATGGGGGGATAATGGGGACATGGGGGTGGGTGGGGGCACTGGGGGGTGGGGGGTTGGGGAGGGTAGGTTGGGGGGTCAGGGGTGGTAGGGGGTAGTGGGGAGGGTTGAGGGGGCTGTGGGGGTGGGAGAGTGCAGGTAGTGGGGGGGTTCAGGTGGGGAGGGTGGGGGTTGATGTGTGGGTGTGGTGGTAGGGGGGCAGTGTGGGTGGGGTGGGTGTAAGGGGGTGGGAGGTGGTGGCGGGACAGCATATTCGGACACCAGTCTCTTAGGGTTAAAACACCTATCAGGTGAAGTCAGAATTTGGGGGACTTGAATTATAAGCAAATGGAAGCATGGCCCATTCCAATGAGCAAACTTAGGTTAATATCTCATTCTCTATTTTTTTGTTTTGTTTTTCTGGTTCTCTGCAGCTGACCTCAGCTCACACTGGGGTGAGAAAGAAGGTCTAAAGAATGATGATTTAACACCAATTATCAATCAATTTGGAACCCCCCCCCTCTCACCCCACTCATCTATGGGGAAAAAGAGGCAGGACGGTACTTATGATAACAATGATGATTTAAGATACCACAGACATCTTTACAAATAAAATCTACAGTATATATCCAGATACTACAGTACTTAAGTACCGTATAATTTAAAAAATAAATGGGAATCTAAAATCACCAAATGATGATAATACTCTCTAGAGATTAAAGTGCATGTCTTTTAAGATACTGTCCATATACTTCACAACAAAAACAAGATCTGTACTGAGAGGATACTGATCAAGATTAGATTTCACAATTAAACAGCAGGAAATTATAAATACAGAAGAGTGCAAGAGAAAAATAGATAAAACTAGACAAGTACAACTAATCCAAAACAGAAAACAAATACAGTATGAAGGAAATGAAGATGGAAGGTAATAGAAGGTAACATGTAGTGATTTGCATAACATGCCAAAACACTGACAGACAAAAATCCCCATTCAGGACACAAAGACCCTGAAATTATTCTGTAAGTACAGTATACTATAAACCAAAAAAATAAATAAATAAATAACTACTAACATATACTTCCCCAAAAATACAAACATGAGCTCACTCCTTGTCAATATTTATACACACAAACACACCTCTGGATGGTTGCATGGGGGCATCAGGGCGGAGGACTTGGTAGCCAGGAGAGTAGGCAGCCTTAGTGACCAATCCACGCTGCAGCAGTTGTTGCTGTAGGGCAG